>NW_028301711.1:64000000-64625000 GCF_037042655.1 Diuraphis noxia
TCATCTAGGTATATATTTTATCTTCGCCAAGGATATTTAGATGGTCAGTCTCACCGGAAAAATTTATCTTTGGTAAAATTTATCTGGGACCTGTGTAAAAATAAAATATATGGTTCTAGTCGGTGATTCTGAAATATTCCTGTTTTTTTTTTCCAATTATTTGAAAAGCACTCTTTGTCTTTGACTTTACTTTACACCCTCCAAGTATCAACTATCAACCACAGATCCTATTGGAAGTTTTAATGGTTAACTGCGTTAATTTTATTGTTATGTATTTTTACCATAGACATATTTATATGTCTATGATTTTTACTGCTCCGAAAGGTGACGAGAGGCGTAAATAACAAATGTATATACACACATAAAAACAGCACATTCATCATTCCGTGGCTTGAACATTAACATTGGCCGAGCTGTCAGCAGTGAATCATTCTGCGTATATTAATAAATTAGATATTCTATCACCAAATACAAATAATAGTTAAATACCTTTAAATTCGATTTTGTGAGGTTGGGGATGTGCATTTTTTTTTCGTTTTATTTTTCAAAATATTATTGCCTTAGCCCTTCATATAATTGGTAATATTGGTGTTGGTTCAAATTGGTTTCTGATCATAGACACGTTGTGTACCTAGTTTTTTATATTTATTTATTATTTATGTAATGTATTTGAGTAAATAAGTACCTAAGTTAAAATATTAAATATACTATTAAAATATCATGCTATAACTGAAAATATGTTTAAATATTGTGTATACTATAAAATTCAGACTTATAGTTGTCAACATAGTAAGTAATTATTAAAGTACTTACAATTTTGTTTTTCAGACATCGTCTAACGGTTCGTAATACAATTTTATCACCTAAGCCTAAGATCTTAATTTTTTAACTAGTTGGTTAGTTATTTTTTTAAACAACTTAAGAATGTTATTAATTATAGCTCATGGGTGGCCACTAACTTTAATTTTTGGAGCCGCAAATTTATGAAGCTATTTCAAAATGAGCCACATTGTTAAGATAGGTAAGTATATGTTTTTAAAATAAAAACACATTTTTAATGTTATAACAAATAAACTATAAAGGAATATTCATTTTTTACACTATAGGTACATAATATTATTGTTTAGGTATACATTAAGTAATTGGATTTTACTTTTGAGAAGGGCTTTTTATATTATTTGAATTAATTTTATTCTAAGCTTGGTGCAAGTGCCACACGAGATTCACTCGAGCCTCGTTGTCACCCCTGCGTTATAGTTCATGTAACTGCTGAAATAATGTAGCTTTTTGATTGATTTAAAAATAATTCATCGAATCAATATACATTTTTTTATTTTTTAGAATTTTAATGATTTTACAAATTAATATTACCTACTGAATTATATTTTACTATAACAATTATAGTCTTAATTTAGAATATAATTTAATTTTAAGTTTTAATTTGTATACGTGGTTTTAGTTAAAAAGAAATTAATACCTATACTATATTTTCATAATTTAAAATTGTTGTATATAGATAGGTGCAGAATACTTTTTCAAGTAAATCAGCACACTCATTTAAAATTTAAATATTTACTTAAACTTAGATAAGTTACATCTTAACTTTATAATTAGCAAGTTCAATAAATGTATAATTTATTAATAAATTATTAACTTGTAGCATAACGATTCTCTGTTCAATTAACATAACTTGGATCAATTTTCATTAACTTGCATCTTTGAGAGTAACATACCTGAACAGTACAAATTAACTAATAAAGTCTTGGCATAAAACTAAAATTTTCAAATTTAGTAATTTTATTATTTTGTGTGTATTATATTATTATCATTATCATTCTCTAATCGTACTGGATGAAAAAAAAATTCTAAAACGGCAAATGTCACAAGCTCCTTATAGCCTTTATATATTATAGTTATATAGTTACACAATTATTATTTGTTGTACCTATAAATATAGTTAGAGCATTTAATGATAACTAAATTATTTTAAGAGGCACAGTTATAGATAAAATTTACCCACTGCCACATATCATCATCACTTCTATAATTTATTAATTACATTAGGTCATAAAAGGTACATAGTAATAAAAATGTATAACCAATATAATATTTACTTTACGAATTAATACATACCTACCTATGCATATTGTGTTTAAAAAGTTATAAATAGGTACGATCAAACAAACAATAAAAAGCACTATATGGTCCAAACGCATTTTAAAATTAACCAAATTCAAATAGTGTTGATAACTGACCACCTACGAGTTCGAGATTAATCATAAATTCATAAATTCAATAATTTTAATTGCCTAACAAAGTTTAATGTGTTCAAATTCAAAAATATATGAAATAATTACATTGCAATAAAAAATTGTTAATAAACATCAGTTAAAAAAATACGTGCAATAAATACCCACTAAAATGTGAATTAATAAATATTATTATTAGATATAAATTAGATTATTTCTGAGATACTAGTAGGTATAGTATATATTAAAGTAATAATGTACGAAATGATATTCGTATCTCGTATGCGTATTGCAATGTACTATTATAATAGGATATAGGTTATAGGTATATAGTTGCACGAAAGAGAAGTAAAATAATTAATCAATTTAATATCGATAAAACTAAATATTAAATTATAGTATGAAACAATATTGCATCTATCTTGCTATGTGCATGTATACACTATTGTGTAAGAACTAAAATATTCTATTTCTACTTCCTAATCTTGAACATAGGTAGAACATACGGAGTGGATTTTTATGCTCTAATAAATCAAAATATATGTATGTACTTATATGTAATAGAAATATACATCAGTATAAATAAATAAATTAGGAATACATTAATTTAAGCTTTATTTTATTTATTAAAAATTTAAAAATTAAACTTTGTTATAAGGTTAACTATCACAGTTAGTTTATCTAAAAATAAGATTCATGTATATGTTAGAAAATGACTAAGGTATAAAATATTTTACGTAATATTAACTTAAAACAATAAATATGCACTAAAAAAATAATGACAAAAAGAGATCAATTAAGTAAAAATCAAACAAATATGAAAACTATATTCAAAATTGAATTGTTTACTTGAATTATTTAAGTAATGAAACTAATTTCTATGTTACGTATCTATACATATATTATAATATACCATTAAATATATATAAATATATACCAATATATCATTAAAAATTACTTTTGCTAATTTAAAAACGACTACTGGTGTGTTAAGTGTTTTTTGAAATTGTAGTGGTATGTTTATTATATGTCACCTTAATAATCTATTGGTTGTTCTTTGTTAGCTCTATATGATGTCGGACAATGATCGGACGACGGTCCCAAAGAGAAGGAAGAAAATGTAGGCAGGCACTAATATTTTTTAACTACTTGTTTATTAATTGATCTAAAATAGTTTGGACTTTTGATTTTCACGAGTTTCAATCAATGTATAAGCAGTATGCACCCATTGATCATATATAGTTTACACAGCTAAGAGCTAAATGTGCACAATTTTTCTGATTTCCTGATTTTCTATTGATTGACAGCAGTGGCGGCTCGTCAAGGGAGGCAAGTGAGGCTCAGCCTCACCAAAGTATTGTAAAAAAAAGGGGGGACATATTATATTATTATTGTTATTTCCAATCGAATTCAAGAATATTAAAATACTCAATAATATATCATACATTTTAAAATACAAAATCTTTTTGTTATTAATGTTATTATACATTATTATAATGACAAAAAAATATGTATTTTATCGTGTATAATATTATTATGATAATACGTCATACCTCGTCACTGTTATCAAAAATCACGTCGAAGATGTTCGTTGAACGATAGAACGATCTCGACGAAAACCGAAGAGTGCCGAGAGGCTAGTAATATTTTGCCTCAGACGAGTACGATTATAAAATATATCATGGTAGAGGGGGAAGTCGGAATTTTACTATGAAATGAGGCAGAATGATTCGGGCCTCAGAGTTTGTCAACATTATCCATTAGTCATTTGTCGAAGCGACGTAACTTCCACTCATAGAAATAGGAACTGGTAGGTTGTCGTAATGTTGTCTATATAGTGTAAATGACAAGTGTATACCTACCTATAATACTTTTATCACAAACTAAAGATATCGGTTCTTATCTGTATAGTGTCTAGTGTCTTGTAATTTGTACTACAATTTAGTAGATCTCTGAGAGTAATAAACTAATAAATAAAAAAATAATTGACAAATTTGCATTACTCAAAGACAGAAGAATAGATTTAATTTATAAAACATAATATAAAATGAAATTTTCATTGTTTTAGTAAATGAGATTTATGTAATAAGTATTATTTTTTTTTTTAAGTTGACTTTATTCTGATATTTCAGATAATATTAAGTATGGTTTATTATTTATATATTTTTAAAGGTTAATATTAAATATTAAATTTAATTATATTAAAAGTTAATTTAAAACTCATTTTTATATACCCCCCCTCCCCCCCAAAAAAAAATAATAATAATAATAATAATAATAAATATATTTAAAATTGTGTAGTAAATAGCTAAATAGAGATTTAATAATAATAATAAAAATATATATATATATATAAATATATAATATACAATAAAATTATCTATGTTTAGTGATATATTGACATTTGTTTTGATGCACTCTACCGATGAATTATTATAACAGAAGCTTTAAGATTTTAATTTTTTTGGTGGGAAATTATTTCCCATTGCCCTATGGTGTGTTTAGATTTTGAAAATATCTGCCTCACCCATCATACGGTTCACGAGCCACTGATAGGCAGACATTTTGAATCTCACTCCAATAGTTACCACATGCGTGGGTCTTGGGTTAAGTATAATAATAATAATAATTACAAACTGCAACTTTTATGTGCGACAAAATAGTATTCGATTACCTATAGCTTTTTTGAAAATGATTTGACATGTATTACTACTGTTCTATAAGAATCGTCGGTAAAGATACGATTTTGTCCTTCTTCGAAAACGACACAACACCCCATGAAAGGCTAGTCACTGAGTAGTATAGCGCCCGTCCCGAAATTAGGGAAAATAAAACGTCCGATGAACAATATGTTTGTATACAATAATACGTTTTATGGGCATACTTAACCAGACTCCACCAACTGTCGTATTACAGCTTTCCCCATTCCTAACTATTAAGACTATCCTGCATATTATTATATTATGAGTAAATCGGAGTGAAGTGAAACACATGTGCCCAACACCCAGTCACTGTTACCATCAGTCATCCCCAGTGTAAGGTACCTATTTTTTTTTTTTTTACACGTATTGTGCGTTGTTAGTGTTATATTGTATCTTTTTTTAATGCCACGGCTATCGTGTCTGGGTGGGCCAACTATATACAATAGTATAATATATTGTGTCCGATATGTTTAAGGTCGGTTTTTGTGCACATAAATCCCATCCCCGTAGACGCCACCGCTGTTTACAATACTTAATAAATATAATAATATAATACTAATATACGCTATACTTCACTAGATTTTAATATGTTATAATGATTTAAAATGCTCAGCTTCAGACAATGATTAATGTTTACATCATAAGAACATTTACAATGTAAAATGTTACATTATACGTATACGTATATACGTGTTTGCAAAAAAAAACATATTACACATGAACACACAGATTTTAAACGAATAAACGACAATAATTTTATCCTAAGGTTTTGTATTTTAAATACTGATAAAAATCGAGGGGTTGCATGGCTCGAACGTTTTAAAATTCTTTCAAAATAATAGTTATATATATTTTTTTTTTATAAACAATGTTCTCAGAAATAAATGAAATATACAATTTTCTCGGTAACTAGTTAATATTATATTTATCATTTTAAAATCTCATTTTCACGAACTGCTTGCGTGAATGACATCTGTCCGGACGTCCGGTATTTTATCAAAAGCAAATTATTAAAATGTTTTGTTCATACACTTGAATAGAATATTTAGGCTACCTAGGATAATTTTGAATATTAAAATTCACAACTAAAGCTCTGATGATGTTTATGAGACAGCATATTTTTTTCGCGCAACCAAAATTATACCCGAGCATGATATAAATTCGATCTATGAAGTCTGTAAATTACTAACTATTTTATGATAATTTTAAGTTAAAGTTCAGACGATGTTATACATATTAAACCAAGAATAACGATTTTAGATATTTTTTTGTAATTTAAAAATATTACTTGTGAGTACTTGAAACTTTTAAAGTATATTATATTATATTTTACACACACAAATACATTTATAAATGAATTTTTTTCGGCTATAATCAAATAAACTTAGTATTATTATAAGGCTAATAGACCATCGTTTTGTGCAGAATTGTTTTTCGTAAACATAAAAGATATCTTTATATTATTGAATTCAAATTTCAAACTAAACACATCTATTACAGTGCCTCTTTAGACAGCTAATCTTCAGCAGAGCGTTATGATAATATGAAAAAGAGAGCAACTAAAAAATGCCCTCTCGAAGGGGTATCAATAACCAATTCATGTTAAAACTATTAATATCTCACACAATTTAAGATATATAAATTTTAAAAATAATAAATTTCAGAATACTTAATATTTTTATTTTTGTTTATGGTTAAACTTCCAATGATTATTTTACAAATCAATTTTGTAAAATTAAAAATCAGAATTGTACATTAAAATTAAGCTATTGAAACTTAATCTCCTCTATTATTCAGAACTCCACATAAGTGTTAATAATAAATAAATACAAATGAATAATATAGGGGGAATATGTCTATTATACCTTAATATTTTATTAAATATTTTTAACTAATTTCAAAATATTAAAAAGAATGAAGTTAGATAAATAAATAAATATAAATATGTACCTCTTATTGATAGCATACACTGCGAAGATTCTGTAGACAATATCTTCATTAAATTCTCCGGTGAAAAAATTTTTCTCGACACTGCTATCCTCATTTAGGGAATATAATTCGATGTCAACTGTCAGTATTGGCTGCTTTTGGTACAATACAAAAAAAAACCCTTGTAATATTATGTTAGGCCATTCTATTCTATTTTCATTGTGAACCTAAAATCTGAGTAGTTTTAATATATTACATATTTAATATTCATCATACTATTTAACATACTTTAAGCTTGAAGATGATTAAGTTACTTTGTGATTAGTTACAGGTAATTTGAATAATTAATTACATAAAACGTTAAAAAATTCTTAACCCTGATCGCTCATTTCAGTTTTTGGACAGCCATGTCGACAAATTATTTCATTATAAATAAAATGAACTACATAAGTTGCTGTTTTTTATCAGACAATGTCTGATTTTCTTGCTCCATAGGCGCCGCCAGGAATTTTGTCAGGGGGTTGCATCGTGCATAGTATATACTTTGATTTCTAAATAATGTTTAAATTATTTTAGTTAAATACGTAGAAATATTTTTCAAATTATATAACCATACAAAGTTATTTTTGTTTTTTCGTCGGATACAAAGTTTTTAATAGATAATTATGCACAAAAATTTTTTTCAATACCATAAAATTTTTTTTTTTTAAGCCAAAGGGGGTGCGATTGCACCCCCTTGCACCCCCCTCACGACGCCCTTGTCTTGCTCAACTAAAAATCTTTAACAACAAATTTGTAACTTGAATAACTGTTTTCGCAAAAATTATATCGAAAATAAAAATGATATTTCATAGACAAAGATGTTTTTTTAAACTTTCGTTTCCTTCCCAGACAACAGCCCGAGTGGTTCAACTTGAAACTTCCAAAGTTCCAACCAAAGTCGATCGTAAAATTCGATAATGTTAACAAGACCATTTATTGTAATATTAACAAAAGCTACAATTTTGGAGAGAATCTAAAAATATGTTAATTAGTGACAATACTCGATTGGAGATACCATAAAAAAGTTATAAAATCCACTGTTTTAGAAGCGACCATTTGAATTTACAATAAGAATTTTGACACATTGGTTACACAATCTTCCAAATTCCGAATGCTACGATGACACAATTATATATTAATATTAAGAAATTTATATTACATTCAGTTAAGTATTGGAAAATGATACTGTCTAAAGAATTTAATATAACATTGGTTTTCAGTGTAAAGGTGCGTCCCTAGGTGTGAGTGGGTCTTAGCCGGGTCGCCTGGCAGCTTGGCTTTAGCCGCTCGGCCTACCCGTCCACACTATAATCGGATTTTTACCAGCAACAAAATATAATCAATATAAATCAGTATTAGTTTATTTAGTTTTGATTAAAATGTCGTGCGACGCATTATTGGCTGGCGCGGCGTTCATAGACATCATTGCGAATAAAATAATTTAAAAAAAAAGCGAAACCACGAAGATCCTGGGTACGGCCTAGTCTTCAAAGTCGTGAAATCTACACCACAACTCATCTTTTATCCGATTTAATATCAGATTATTCTGATATATTAAATATAGAATATATTAGATGCAATCCAAGTTTCAGAAACTTTTTTAGGATGTCACGTCTCAATTTAATGAATTACTAAACATGGTAATTCCTAGTATCACGAAAAATGACACTAATTTTAGAAAAGCAATACATTATACACTATAATATATATTATACCTTTCGCGAAATGTCCATTATTATTTCATAATTCATTATTGAGAAAAACATTTAGGTATGATTAATCATAAATTACAGTAACTCGTTTTGTATAATTTCAAGTTCCAACAAAAATAATCTAAAATATATATAAATACAATCATTTTAAAAATTTACGTATTTGTACCATATGCTTGTGATTGTAATAATAATTGTACTTTCCAGTTCATCCAGTCAGTCTAAGTACCTACGACTCGAAAAAAAAACCAGTAAGTGGGTATCGCTCTGCTGTACATTAGGGGGTGGGGTGGACCTCAGACTAGAGTAGGTTAAATTTGAATGCAATGATAGGTATCATTGTATACGAAAAACGATTCTGAACGGAGACGGTTTATCTGTCTAGGATATATTATAGATTATTAAAAATTTTCAAATCTTAGATTTAAAAACAACATTTTTTATGAATTACTAGGATAAAATAATTTACGAATTTTCGTGATTTTTACGTATGTTGTCAAAATTCAAACTTTGAATGCTTTAAAAAAAAATTATGCATATATATTTATTTTATTTTTCAACTGCTATTGTAAAAATATAATAGGAGCCTTGTATTAAATTTTCAAACCTTAAATCTAAAAAGAGAAACTTATGAATTTCCTATGACCTAACCTATGAATTTCTATCTAAGATAATTTGAACATTGCCGTAATTTTTACATATTAAGTCAATATTTGAACTTAAAATGCTAATAAAAAAAAAATGTACCTATGTATTCTTATAATTTTTTAATCACTATAAGGATAACTTATGAGAAACTTTGTATTAAATTTTCAAGTACTTTGATAGGGCCAAAAAAATTTATCGACATTTCCAAAAAAAATTTTCAGAAAAATTGAAAATTTCAGTTGTCTATAAATACCTCAAAAATAGTCAGAATATTTTGAAAATTAAATCATGTAAAGAAAATGTCAATCTAAATAACTGGTAAAATTTTCAAGCATCTACGACTTATACTTTTTGTTATCGTTAGGTACGCTATTTCGTAAAAATTTAAAATTCAAACGCACTTAAAATTTTCCTATAATGATGTTTCAAGTTTTCTCTATAGCTACTTGAAGGAAAACTAATGGAATACTTAGTGTTGTAATTTTAATCCTTAGTTATAAACAAAAAAAATTTTATGATTTTTCAACTTCAAAATTACTTGCAAATTTTTGCGTTTTCAACAGATTTCGTAAAAATTTGAACTATAAATGCTTATAAAAAAAAATTGTGCTATTCTTATAATTTTTTAATCACTATAAGGATAACTTATGAGAAACTTTGTATTAAATTTTCAAGTATTTTGATGGGGCCAAAAATATTTTATCGACACTTCAAAAAAAATTTTTCAGAAAAATCGAAAATTTCAGTGGTCTATAAATAACTCAAAAAAGTAAAAAATTTTTGAAAATTAAACTGTATACAGGTGAACATAAACATTTGGTAAAAATTTCAAGTATTTATAGTGATTAGTTTTTGAATTACAACCATATAAAAAAATCGATTTGGTCGAAAACTGGTTTTGCGTAAAAATTCCCGTTTTTCTATCATTTTTTTTTGTTTTTCTCTTTTTTTTTTTGAAAACTGTTGGAAAATGTTTACTTTTGACCTCTATAATGCACCAAGGATATTCACTTTTACATCGGAAACCACCCCCAAAGTTTGAAATTGAAGCATTATTTCGACTAGTTATGCTCTACACAGACACAAAAAAAAAAACACATCATTGTAAAAACAATACATTCATCACTTCGTACAGAATCTAAAACTATTTTTCAAACTATGTACATTGTATAAAACCAAAAATGTTAGTTTAAAAACATTGAAATATATGCAAAACACGTACCTACATAGATTTCCAAACAAATTATATTATTCTAATAATTATGTATATTTAAAAAAAATCAGTTTTTAATAATTAGGGAATATCATCTTAAGTGACTTAAATTAATTATAATAGCACTTTGCATAAAAATCATCATTTGGCCGATCGGCCAACGTCCCCACTAAATATGCCACGCGGCTTTCTTTGATGTTAACCGAAAACCATCGGGAACCTGCGGCTTCGGCCGATCAGCTACAAAAACCGCGCGCCAGTGGGGACGCACCTTAAAATAGTGTGAAATATTTCAAGTGAATTATAATTTATAATATATTAATATAATTTGTTATTATGATAAGTAAATCAATAGCAATAAAAGCAATAAAAATTAAAAATATTTTGTCATTATTTCTGCGTTCTACCACGAGTGTCTATCAAAAAACAAGTTGGGAGAAAATACATAGTTGATGCACTAGGTAGTTAATTCTGTGGAAAAACAAATTATTATTAGTTACATTAATTATTAAATTATCAAGTAGATGGGCTAAAAGTAGTAGTAATGCACACACCAATATTAATACATTATTTCTGAGTATTATCTAATATCTTATTAAGACTTGCGAGCGGTAATGAAATATTATATAACTAGAAATGATTGTAATCAATTAAACACCGATACCAGGAATTGTTAAAACCTAATATTGGTTTCCAAGTAATTTGACATATTTATACACACCACCCCGGATAAAAGCAAAAAATACAACACTATAGGATACATAAGGCGACCGAGTGACTAAAACTTTAATTTTAGATAGGTGAATATATGATACATGAATGCAACTTCACGCACTCCCAACAGAAAATCATTTTTTAGATTAAAGTTAATGTTTTTGATGTGTTAGGAACTATCATTGTTGACTGTAATTTTAGGTTTTTACATATATTTTTCTATGTATTTTGTATCCATTTATTGGTCTTAACTCTTGACACGATCTTAAATGACATATTAGGTATTCGCCGAGCACTTTTCACATCTAAAATAATTTCGTTTTCAATATCACATGTCCTAGTTAAATGTCACTGTAAATTTGTCGGGAATTTATGTTGTATGTTTCGTACCACGGATATTATCACTATTATCAACAGAATTTTTCAGTGACAACAACAACTGAATAACTGGATTAGGTATTCCATAACATTATATGTAATTGCACCTTATATCGTTGATTTTACTAAAACTGTCTATGAGGATTTTACCAAACATTATTCTTAAAATAGCCAACGGGTAAATATCAAACTTATACTTACATAATGTTCATACCTTTTTTATCTGCAATATAAATTGTATAATGATTAGAACATAGAATATAAACATAATAAATTTTATAAACATACATTTACGAGGTATAATAATAATAATAATAAAAATATTGCAAAAGCATCAATTTAACATGGTTCGATAATAAACAATATATATGCCAAAAGTTGCAACTCATAAGCAAATAAGCTTGAATGCGGATGAGTTGTGTTCTATTAAGGTATAACAAAAAGTGTAGTTAATAAGTTACAAATTAATTATTCCAATTATACAAAAACAATAATTCTAAGATAGAACACTAATTACATGATTTTTAGATTACCTGATATATTGGTTAAAATTAAAAAAAAATGTATATTATATATTCGTAATAATAAAACACCTTTAATAATAATGCTTTGATTTCTAAAATTAGTTTTATTCTGGGGAGCATTTAGGTTGTTATTATATTTGAGTCTTGTAGGTATAGTAAAAATGCAATGGTTGATGATTGATGATTCTTAATTAGGTTTTTAATTTTATATATATATTAAAATTTGATGCTCTATACTATGATATAAAAGGTTGAACATAAAGAATTGTATACCTATATTAAATTAGAATAAAAAATGATATATATTATATAAGTGACAAGGTGAAGACTTTCATGGCGAGTGTCAGCTGTAGGTATACGTCTAAACCAGTAGGTATGTTAATATGCATTTTAATTTTTTCGATATTAATCATATAACGTGAGTTGATAGTTAAAATAAATGCTATATTTAGTAATTTTTAGTAATTTTCTACGTACTTTCATAATTGCATGGATATATTATTATATTTTATATTTTTTTAAATTTTAGTTTATTTTCGACAATAAATATATATATATATATATATGTTCGGAATTTAAACAGTGCCTATATATTAAATACTATTTGATATTAATTAAGGTTAATTAGACTTTAATTAATGCTTTACATTAATTAAAGTCTAATAGGTTTTTAAAGGAGTTTTTACTAACCAAACCGTCGCGCAACGCTCAATAACATTTCATGGATAATTGACCAACACAAATACAGTTACATAATACCGACACGCGACAGAAATGTAAAAACAACAAATATCACAGAAAAATGAATCAGGCAACAATCGTTGTCGGGTGGTATTTCCCCTAATCGTCGTCGTCGGTCTTTTATTCTACTACATCCCTATTGTGCATAATTATTATCAATTTAATTAATTCATTTTTATGATTTTATTTCGATATATTAAAAATCTAATAGTATTTTATTCGGTCGTCAAAAAAACCTCGCTCCAATATTTTTAGCGTAAAAAAAAAAAAAATTAAATACCTCTATTTTGGCGGTGTAGTTACTCTCGTGGTAAATGATGGGAACACCGCCGATTATGGAATGTCCGGATGTTGCATATTGTAATACGATAGTATTGGACTGATATGGTTCGTATACAATAATATACTATTTATTATTTTTATTATCAATCCGCCGTCGTCGGTGACGCTTTGTCGCTAAGCGAATTCTTTTATCTCTGGGACCGACCGTGGGTCCTGACAATATATTATTATTATAATCGTCGACGGTCTGGTAACAGTAATCAATAGGTACCTATTATATAATTGCATCGGCTCCGTTTTACTTTAGTGCCTACAACACACGACAACGACAATACGATAATTTATATAATGTACGAGCCGATGATAAGCCGATAAACGGTTGTTACTGATTGGTTGTACGTCGACCGGCGTTGTATTTTATTCTCGTGTTTATTTTTCCTCTCGGCATTTCGGTCGCTATTAACCTACCTACGAGTTACAGCAGCGTCGATAATAATAATGTCGAAATCGAATATTCTTAGACCGATAGTGTTACGAACAAAAAAGTGTTTGCAAGCGTGAAGTGTGCGTCGTTGATCGCACAAACAGTTCTATATACATCTCGCATAAAACGAAATTGATTGAGAGTGGCGAAGAACACGCCGACGGTGAAATAAAATATCCACTCGCTACGTCGGTGTTGCAACGAGGTGAGTACGAAAACGACTGTCTCGTCCAACACGAAATGACGCCCAAACCGCACAATCAGATTTGTATTGTCGTTTTAGTCTGAATATTTGAGTGAGTTATCACACAGCATATTAATCTTAATAATCGTAAATATTGTCTAGATCGTTTCACGGGCTTTTATTGATATTTTCATTTATATGCATTCAAAGTTAAGACTCAATAAGTGAGTAGGTATAACCATAGGCGTGCGCAGACTTCAATGTCCGGTCGAGCCTGGAACAATGAGTGCCCCAATGCATGGACAGTACTCCTATTTTTTTTTTTAACACATCAGCATACATTCCAATTGTAAATTAATAAGTTTGTAATATTTATACGTATATAAGTGTATAATTATAATCAAGTTGCATGTGCACACAACATAAATGTGCAAATTTCTAGAAATATTATATTAAATAATATAAATAACAATTATATATAAAAAGAAGAAAAAACATTAGGTACCTACTCAAAATTAAAAAAAAAATAGTTCGCTTTAAAAAACAAAAATGGTATATACATATTATAATATAATGAAAATTGAATTGCAATATTCCCCAAAAAAAATTTAGTAATATGTTAATAACATCAGAAATATCATAACTAATATTCCTTCAATAAAATATCATAAATTAAATAATTGATATAAGTTCAGAATAACATCAGAAATGAAATAACGAAATGAAATCGAACAATTTTGAAAAAAAATAAATTGAAATACAAATGCAAAATAAAACTATCATTCAATTACATAAAAATATCATAAATGCCCATAACGCTCACCCGAATAAGGTGAGCGTCAAAAAATAGAAATGAAATAGAAATGCAAAATAAATCTAACATATTCCCTACCCCAGTCTCGACTACCATATACAATATTATTTTCGTACAATTTTGCTTTAGGATTTAAGAGCTATACAATTTTTTAAATATTTCATAGAGATTCTGTTTCTGCTGAGCTGTTGAACTAATGTCATAGATTTCAGAGTTGAGTTGTTGAGCTGTCGATTTCTGTTGAGCTGTTGAAAAAATGTTGAGTTGTTTGAAAGTGTTTGAGCTGTAGAAAATATGGCATATCAGAAATAAAACACAAAATGTTATTTAACATAAAAAGATCAGTAAAATAACTTTAAACACATATAGATCACAAAATAACTTTAAACACAAATAGTTCAATAAAATTAATTTAACACAAAAAAATCACAAAATAATTTTTATCAGAATAAGATCACAAAATCTAAATAGTATATTCAATAGCAATATTCTCCAAAATATTTTTCATAATACTAAATGCCATTAATAATATAAAATATTTTTCAAAACTATTTGCATTAATAATATAAAATTGAAATGATATAATAATTAAAATATTTTTCATAAAACTTATGTTATTAATAATTAAAAATTTAAATGCTATATTCCCCAAAACATTTTTTAATAGAACAATTTTTAAAAACAGAGATTTAAATTATGTGTGTTGAGGTGTTTCAAATGTTGAGTTGCTGAGCCAATGAAATAGATTTTGTGAGATGTCGTGAAAGTTGAGTTGCTGAGCCAATGGAAAAAATGTTGAGTTGTCGTGAATGTTGAGCTGTTGAACTAATGCCATAGATTTTATGTCGAGGTGTTTGAAAGTGTTTGAGTTGTAGAAACATAGATTTTACTATTTGATCTTAATATCTCAGAAGTTAGGATTGCTGGAAAACCTGAACATTGCTTGTAAAATATATTAGTGATCATTAACATGTTCCTATGCAAAATATATGTTATATTAGTTTTTTTCAAAATTTATCGATTTCATTTCGATATTTCATTTCTGATGTTATTCTGAACTTATATCAATTATTTAATTTATGATATTTTACTGAAGGAATATTAGTTATGATATTTCTGATGTTATTAACATATTACTAAATTTTTTTTGGGGAATATTGCAATTCAATTTTCAATTATTTATATCATAAGTTCTATGAAAAATATTTTAATTATTATTGTATTTCAATTTTAATTATTAATAAGTAGTATTATGAAAAATATTTTGCGATTGTATATTGCATTTCAATTGTCTGATCTTTTTGCACATTGTTTTCTTTGTGATCTTTTACTGATGGATTTAAGGAGTGTGCCAGGAATGGTACATCTATACTACCTACTAGCGGTGACCAATTTTCGGCTCGTATCATAATCGTATGCGCCTATGTGGTAAGCGTCTTATTAAAAAAAAAACCAATATTTCTTATTAATGATAAAATTATAAAAATTAACGATGTACCTAAATTATGTATAATAATTTAATAAGTCAGTTACTAGAATACTAGGTTATTTATTATTAGGTGTTAAGGTCTTAAATCATAGTACATATTTTGTACACAAATATACAATGTTTTTATTACACGAATAAAATTAATGTAGTGGTATTTTACTCTCACTACAAATAAAATTTTCAAACATACTCGTATTATTATTTATAGTAAATATATAAATACCTACATACATTTTACTATGCCCTTAAAAATATTCCGGTCGAGCCCGGGCTCGAATGGCTCGCCCCGTGCGCACGCCTATGGGTATAACGTGGGATGATATTGTCAAGTGTTGCGGTTAAATAAATTGTAACGTTTTGACCAAATAATGTCCATAATTCGTTAAGAAATTAAATTAAAATATCAATAAAAGCTGACGAGGGACTCTTTAGATATCTAATCTGATAATTGCTTACTGTTTCCTTATTAATATCCCTCCAAGTATGATAATATTACGTCAATTCGCATTCCGATCTTAAATTTTAGTTAATAACACACAATTTATCGATTGCACGTTAGTAAGACGACGATTTGTCTAAATATTGTCTCTGGGCAATTTAAACATCATTTGATTTTACAAATTTTATTTATTTTATTTTGAAAGCCGAGTATAAAGTCAAATAATAATAAAATATAAAAAACCGATGTGTCATACCATCAAAAATATCATCTTCTATATTTTTAATAATAGGTGATTTTATTCTAAGAATACTCAAAATTCATAAAACAACTGTTTTAGGTGAACACGTTTTATCCATACCGTGCGTGGGTTTAGGGAGAAAAAATATTGTGCTGACGCCTGACATACCCTTAAAAACAACGATATTCATTAATAATATTTTTCTTTCGATAAAATCATATAATTAATTATCCGTATAATACTTGAATGCCAATTACCTGAATCGCAATGGTCTTAGGTATATATGTATTGCTTGATTTGTTCCTGTTTACTATATTTGTATTGCACTTATTTTTTCACTTCAATCATCAAAATCGATGGAATCACTTATGTTGTCTGTTTGTTTTGAATTAGACTGGCTTCTGGTGTTTCCACAATCGTACAGATTTGTTTAATTTTCACTACCTATTACTATAATGTTATATACCTCCATCCACGCGATCTTCGGTGACGATCGTTAAATTAACGAATTTTTTTTGACGTTCATCGAATTGCTCTTATATTTCATTTACTTTTTTTTTTACAAATTCGTAAATGTTTAATTTTCGATATATATTTTATCACGTAGCGCCGTGGACGGCGAACTCATTTTGAACGACAATCGACAGACGAAGTCAGTCACATATATTTCCTAACAAGTACCTAACCTATAAGTAGGTTATACATTATAATACCTTAATTTCAACAATAAATTTAATGACAATAAGTGAAATAGGAATTAGTTTATCTATATTTTATTTACATATTGTTCAACATGAAAAAAAAATTATTCTGGCTTGCTCTCACATCTCAAGTCTTAATAGTTACCTATTACTAGGGATAGGATTTAGATGCATATACAATAGCCAATAGGAAAATTTACATTTCATTTTGTTGAAATATTCTAAATATTCTAAAACATACAGAAATTATGTAAATAAAATATAGGTATATATTGCTACGTTTATAGAAATAATATGGTAATACGCTTTTATTGTCTACAATTCTACATCTTACAAGCGAACGACATGGCAAATTGTTATTCACCATTTTCAAATTTCAATAGTCTGCTGTAATTTTTGTATATGTTTTGATATTAGAGTGAATTATTGACCAATTGTCTTACATTTAGTTAAGAAAACATTATTCTGCGTTTAAGTGTCAATTATTTTTGATATTTTAATTTTCAAGCAAGTTATGCAATAAAAAATTGTAGGTGGTATATTTTGGTTCTATACTGATGGATATTAAAATGCAGTTAATTACAAAAAATAAAAATAAAAAATACACTGGACAATTAATTAGGTATCAATATAACCATATATAGGTAGGTATACAAGTTTAAATAATAATGTTACTTAATTAATTTTTCTTCTTTCTGAATAACAAACAATGTCAAACAAATCTTATAAACATTTTTTAAATGACTGTTTAGGATAATGTGGCCATGACTTGAACAATCCAATTTGACCATTAGTGAAGGTTAAAAAATGAACGAAATGATTTTAAAAATTATCTTTAGACATTGAATTTTACATTTTAACCTTGGGGACCAAGCTTGCACAACATTTTATTCTAATTTCTCTCGGTCCATAGGAGTTAGTTAAGTTTTATTGTTACAACATTTGCAATAATGATTCATGAGAACATGGAAGACACGTAGAGTTGAATAAAACTCAAATTTCCGTAGACACATATTTTTATAAAATTGCATTGTTATATTATATATTTATTCTAAAAATGTTGTCATAAATTTGAAAAAAAATGTGTCTCATACGAAAATTATATTTTACAGTCGAGAACGTGTGATAATTTCAAACCAAAAACACGACTAAGATGTCAAAACAATTGTGTCACATTACATTTGGGCAATCCGACGCCAACTCAATTTGTGCTGTAAGACAACAAACCCGAAAAAATGAAAACTTTAATTCGTTTTTGTGTTTAGAAACATTTATATTTACCTGGGTTTTTTGTTTAGACGAACAACAAGAGGAAGAAGCTGAGGTTGTCGAAGGAGCTGTTAAGAGACATCGCGGAATTTAAGCGTATGCTCATCACACGGAAGGAAAATTACGAAATCAGGTAAAATTCATATAATATTGTTTGGTTTCTTTAAAATCATAAAATGGCATCAAGAGTAAGATATGTCGTCTTATAATACGTTCGTCTTCGACTATACGGTTATTTCTCTAGTTTAGGCATTAGGATTTTTACTAATTATCCACAACAACCTATATACAAAAATAAAACTTTTATTTAAAATAGTGTGCGGGCTGCGATTTGCTTTAAGTAAACCGGGGGTTGAACCACCCTGACCTATATGATGAAATTTAAAGGTAAGATCACATTGCCTGTGGCAATGTTACCTATCGTTAGTCTTAGTTTATAATTAATACATTAAAAAACATAATAACACTAATTCCATGTGACCTATTCATAGAAAACGTTATTTTTTCAAAGACTAGTATTTATTAATTTTTTTTTAAATATTTTAGGAATTACTTATCAAATTAGTACATTAATATAAATTAGGCATCAAACTGTTTTAATGGTTGGAAATAATTCTAAGGAAATTACGTAACATGTTACCCAACACTGCTAATCGAGTACGCCATAATATGATTCAATATTACTTAAAAATCTTATTATATAAGTATAATAAATTATTATTCAAATGAGTCAAATGTATATTTCATTACATAAAAGGTACCTGTAAGTAGGTAGTAAAAACAATATGTAAAAATCGGAAGGATTGAAATTCGAACATTACTTTTTTCTACCACATGACCGATATTCGACATATATAAGACATAAGTGTTTTACCCTGATTTACCCCCGTACTGAAAATGGCTAAACAATTTGGCTCAAACGGCTTATAGCTTATGGTAATAATTTTAGGATAAAAAAAAAAAGTTTCGCTCTATAGCAAACGGCCGACTCTTATTATGGGCACACACGATGACTTAATTATTAATAATCGAAGGGCTCTTCTGCGTTTTTCAGTTTTCTCGATCCCGTCAATGGCGAACAGCTGAAACTCATGTGCACCGACACCGTGTGCACCGGACGAGTATTGCACGCTGGAGTGCGGACGCTGCAGTCGGCCATCGTCCGGGAACGGTCGAACCGACGGGAATACGTGGACGGCCTGGTGCGTTACATGCGCGAGCTCCACAAGCTGGACGAGTCCAAGGAGGAGTTGCTGGAAGGCCTGGAGCGGATGCGGGCCGGCGTGGACGGCACCGTGGACGCTCTCCGGGTGGACGTGGAACGGGCCCACGGCGAGTACGAGGAACGCAAGAAACGGTTCTTCCGGTTTTCCGGCGCCGGCGTGGACGGATCCGAACCGCAAGAGCTGGCCGTCACAGCCGCCGACCACAATTTCCAGTCGCTGTGCTTGGACGTGACTGCCTTTACTGACTCGTCGTCACCCGACCGTGGCACCCGTTGGCCCGGTGACATCGACGACGACGACAATGACATCGAAGCCGACGATGACGCCAACGCCGCCATTACGATCTTCCGACGGCTCCGGCGAGACGCCGAGGCTCGCGATGGCGACGGCTGTCGGTCGAGAACTGACGAACTGCTGACGCTCTGGCGCGCCATCAGATCCGTGTCCGAGTACAACCGGACGCTCGAGACGGCCGCGCGCGAGCTCGACGAACAGACGAATTCGCTGCAGACCAGCTTGAGTTGCGCGACGGCCGTGTGCACGGCGCTAGACGCAGATCAGTCGGACAAAAAGTGCCGGGCTGCCGTGCTGGACGACTTCTGTGCGGTCACCGAACAGATCACGGCGCAGCAGATGAGGAACTTGGAATTCGGCCGCATGCTGGCCGTCGACGAAAGGCAGATCGACGAGGAACTGCACAAGATCGAACAGCTGAAGGCCAAGGTTGCCAGGTAGGCTGCAACACATACTGATTATAATATAATCCTCCACAGACCCAAACAATTTTGTTGTTGTTATATTGCATTTTTTGTGTGGCCCAAGACGAGTCAATTTTTGATATTCGTTTTTCTCATTCTGAGCTAAGAAATAAAAAAACACAGAAATCTGTATGTTAAACCTGAAAATTATTGTGCATGTAAATAAATACATGTCGTTTCAATCAGAAAAAATCGGAAAAAAATTTTATTCTTCCCACCATAAAGCACGTGGTGCTAATAACGTAACTTTGTCCTCAAGAATACTATGTACGGTAACTGCAATGATCCTATTCTGTAAAATCGACCCAATTTGATTATTTTTTTTTTTTGTATACATATATATTCATAAATAGAGTCCAATATTTTACTGTAGTATACTGTCCATAGCGAACTCGGTTTTTCAATATTTTATTCACCAACTTTATAATAGACCTATGGAAAAAGATAATTATTTTTTTAAAGAACTTTACATTATTCTTTGAAATAAAATAAAAAATCGGAGGTTAACGCGGGCTGTAGAAAGTATTCTTCCTGTCTGATAAAAATGGCTGATACCTTAGGTATCAAAATTCAACAATTCCGCGAGACCTGATAATTTTTTGTCAATAATATAATACCTATCGTGCTAACCCAAAATATTTTATACATCTGGGTACTGGATTCAATTCGTACACAATTTAAAATTGTAATTGTTTTTGGACACAATTCTGATGCAGGCTACATCTTTCAGTGCCATGAATATAATTTTGAATAAATGCTTGAAATAGTATGCTATTCATAACATTATCATAATATGATAATAAATATTACCTAACCTACCTAAGATTTTTAACGTCGAACTTTTGGATAATGTCATAGAATTGTATGCAATGACGAAAACTTTCCGAATAAAATGAATTTATTTATTTGTTTATAAGCTGTTCTCATTTTGACATTTTATAACATACGTTTATACGATATAGGTATTAATTTTTAAACAATAGTGCAAATGTACGATCATCAACATTTGACAAACTGATGAGGTGAGATTTTTCATTTATTGTATACTATTATTATTGCACCTTCGAAACAAAACGACTAAAAGAAACTCTGGATGCAGCTTTTACCTTAAATTAGGTATATATATGACTTACAAGTTAAAATACTTGTTTAAGAATTACTACTCTTTCAATTAAAATACTTTGATTGTTTCATATAATAAAATAGGTACTAATG
Source organism: Diuraphis noxia (assembly GCF_037042655.1). NCBI lineage: Eukaryota > Metazoa > Arthropoda > Insecta > Hemiptera > Aphididae > Diuraphis > Diuraphis noxia. The sequence goes on from NW_028301711.1 coordinate 64,021,955, forward strand.
TACTTATTTGTTTAATAAAACAACAAAATTAGATGAACATTTTTAAAAATCAACAACAAAAAGTGGGTAAGTGGATGTCGCTCTAATATATAGTAGTTTAAAAGTGGGTTACTGTAACGGGTGGTATCAAATTTGAATTCAATGATATAATATCATTGAAGAATGTAGGAAAAAACAGCCAAGAAAAAAAATCCAGGGAAAAAAAGCCACGGGAAAAATAATCCACAGAAAAAAAAGCCATGGGAATAATAAGCCACGGAAAAAAGCCAAATTACAATAATTAAATATATAACCATCAAAATGAAAGTATTAAATTAGGTATTATTTAAAAATTTTTTACACATTATTGGTCATATTGTATATATATATATAATTATTAATACCCAGGTTATATGTTATTATTTATTATTCATAGTATTATTTAAATATATTTTAGATTCTAAACAGCAATGAATGTATTATGGATGTAAATATATATAAATTACTTTATTTCAAGATAACATGTATTTTATACTGCAACACGTACATTTAAAAAAGAATCACCCTGTACAAAGTAAATACATTATACTTATACATATCTAGGGTGTAAGACATAAATCAATTGATTTCAAGATAATATCCACAAAATATTATATTATTTTTATTCAATGTTTATTGTAATATTAACAATTTTATTTTTATATATGAATGACAATAGGTACAGTATATGATCAACTGTGTTAAAAATTTTAAATTATTTAATATATAACCTGTGTATTAATAGTTTTATATATATGTATACAATATGACCGACTACGTTTAACAATTTTGAATAATACTTTAAATATTATTTTTTTGTATAATATGTAATTATAATTATTTTTTATATATTTGACCAATAATGTGTAAACAATTTTTAAATAATACCTAATTTAATACTTTATTTAATATAGGTATATTTCCCGTTCCCGGTTTTTTGAACGGAAAAAAAAAAGGTATATTTAATTATTGAAATTTGACTCTTTTCCTTGGATTTTTTTCCCTGGCTATTTTTTCTGACTACCATCATTGAATACGAAAAACGATTCTGAGCGGAGACGGTTTGTCAGTCTAGGATATTTTATAATTTATTAATTATACTGTTATTTTTTCATTAAAAAAATGTAGGTACCTATAGGTATTATAAAATAAATTCCAAATTAATCAAATCAAATTCATTATGTACCCGACTTTAAGTCATTAAAGAAATTAACTATTAAAATCAGAATATAAAATTTACTCTAGAAATGTTAAGTACCAACGAATAATATTTTTAAATCACAACAATATAACTATAAAAAAAAACTGTGTGTGTATAGTTTTTAGATATTTTTGTTACAAAATTAACTATTTACGGCGGAGAACCTTGTTTTAAATTTTCAAGATTTTTTACCCAATAAATAATTTAAAAATTGTTGAAATATTTAAAAAATTTTATCAAGTATAGAAATTAATAAAATAAACTTACCATGGTATAAATTTCAAGTTTCTATAGTAATTCGTTTTTAAATAAAAATAAAATAATAATATCGGTACAAGAGAAATTTAGTGAATATCCAATGTTGTAATTCAAATCCTCATAAAAATTTAATTTGACTTTCAAGTAGACATTTTTTATTTTATAAAAATAGACAAACTCATGAAGAATATTGTTTTGAATGTTCAAATCTTAGATTTTTACGTATTTTGTCAAAATTCAAGTTTTCAATCAGGTGCGGACAGGGAGGGTACCGACCTACTATTCTAGGAAAGCAGGCGGCCCACAATGTATTATTTCGGGAATTTTTAAATGTATTTGTTTCACAAAATTGATATTTGGTAGGATTTAAAGTGGTTAGAGGGAGGCGCTTTCTTATAACCTTTATATTCAACAACCATGATTAGTTATGGGATGTTATCCATAATCCATGTCCCATGATTACTATACAAAATACATTTTTCTTTTTACTATAAAGTATACGCTTTAAAATAATACACAAAGAATTAGTGGAGTTTAATAAAAATAGCATATTATTTTTTGTGAATTAATTTATTTTATTTCAAAATAATAATTAAAAATATCTTTTTTTAAAAGGTTTATAACAAATATTAAACGTACCTACATTAAATATTAAAAAATTATTGAAAATATACTAATAATTATTTATTGTATATTTAGTATAGTAATAATAAAAAAGAGATAATAATCATTTTATGTATACTTAAGATAATAATTTAGACATAATTGAGGATGAAGATTTTAAATATTCTATAATATCTTCCAATAATATTTGATCTAATATTTCTTTTTCAACTGACATAAGAATGAAAGCCTCTAAATTATCATTCGAATTATTATTTCAAACACTTGTTTGATAACATGGACTCTTTCCATAACTTATTTTTTTCTGATGTTCATCATATCCCTACTTACTACAAATTCTATGTTATTTTGGTTTATTGCTAATAAATATGCTTCGACAGCTAATGAGTGACCTTTACTATTTTCATGAGATCAATAGCAGAATATATATTTTTGAAATTAGTGCAACCACCGTTAAAATTACTAAGTACGGAGGATGTATTAAATGCTATGCATATAGTACAATATATATACAGCCTTCACCTCATTTTCATTTTTATTGATTTATATTTAATAACATTTTTTTAATTACTTTAATATTGGTGACAATTCGTTCAAAAATGAAATTGCTCTAAATCTTGAACATACTATATAAAAAATACTACATCAAATACTGGCTTGAAAATCTGGTGTGGTCAATAAAGTCTATAGTTACCAAATAGATTTACGAAAAAACAAATAAATATTAAATAAATTGTGTACAAATAGAAGTAGTCTGCCATCACTCCGACCAAAAAATGAATAAGAAAAATTATCCATGCAATATCTGTAACAAATCATTCAGCCAATGTAGCAACTTGACAGTACATCGACGTACACACACTGGAGATAAACCGTATTTGTGCGATGTGTGTGGCAAATCATTTAGCACATGTAGTGAATTGACAATACATCGCCGTGCACACACTGGCGAAAAACCGTATTTGTGCGATGTGTGTGGAAAATCATTCAGCCATTGTAGCAGCTTAGCAGTACATCGACACTGGCGAAAAACCGTATTTGTGCGATGTGTGTGGAAAATCATTCAGCCATTGTAGCAGCTTAGCAGTACATCGACACTGGCGAAAAACCGTATTTGTGCGATGTGTGTGGAAAATCATTCAGCCATTGTAGCAACTTAGTAGTACATCGACGTACACACACTGGCGAATAACACACTTGTATACTTTATATTTTATAATGAATATATTATTTAACATTTTGTTTATTTATTATTTGTTCTTTATTTAATTACATAAATATAATTCATACAAGTTATTCTTATATAATATATAACTTAATATCTTAATACATAATATTAATCTACATATCGAGCATAACTGTAAAGGTAACCCCGAGTATCGAATGTACTTATTATTGCTCATTTAAAAAATTATATGTATAATAAATGTTGTTCTGTGAATTTTTTTGATCACATAGAGTTATTAATTAACTCATTGATACTTCTATATGACAGTAATGTATCATTTGGTAATCATAATTTTTTTCTATTTTTAGATTCTGATCGGAGTTAGGAATGTATTGATTTTATGATTTTACCATGACGTGTGTGTGTGTGTGTGTGTTTTTTTTTATAATAATACCTAATATATAAGTAAAAGTTAATCTTAGCTTTTTTGTTTTAAAATATATTATTTTTATTGATTTTTAATGATGTAAATATTATAATAAAATATAACGAATTAACTTATATTTATTGCTTCGCTCAGAATCTAAAATAGTTATCAGTTTCATCACCTACGGGATTCAAAACACGATGCATTTGTATATTTTTAAGGTTATTCATAAGAATGAATCGTAACCTTGGAGTGAATGCATTGGTCTATTTCTAAAATATAACGTATATAATATATGTGTGTAATGTGTATGCATATAATACAGAGTTCTCTCTGTAGCTCTCTTAAACAGCTGATTATAACAATTTTAATTTTTCGTTTTGTGAGCACCTACAGCTGTTTAAATTATTTATTTATTATCATTAAATTGAAATATAAAGCGTGACATTTAATATCTATATATACATCAGATCCTATATAGGTAGATTCTATATTTGTGGTTTGAATATCGAAATATATGATCATTATGTATTTTATATTTTAAATGTATTGCTGTAAAAAGTAAAACGTATATACAATGATTACTCTCAACGATGCATTAAATAATAATATACCTGTCGACTGATAATGTTTGGTGCAATTTTTTACATAATTTAACGTATTTTTTAGATTAGTATCAAAGTATATTTTAGTAAATTCTGACTGATTTCACGAAATACGTGATTAAAAAGAAAACTATAAGTAATTAAAATTAATTAATACCTATCAGCTGATCCCGTGCACTTCGTTGCCTGTTAAATGTACTAAATTTATATTACTCAAACTTTGTTTAATTCGTTATTTAATAATAGGTGTATGGTGTTCAAAACTTATCTTAACTTTTCAGTTACCTGGAATAAAAATTCTTATATGCAGAAGTATCATATTATCAGGTATATGTGTTATACCATTATTGGATATAAAATTTATATAATTATAATATAAAATTTTATGGCGTTATGTAATTTGTCACGAATTTTTTATTAAAATTATTAAAACTTATCTTAACTTTACCGTTACCTGGAATTATTAGTATATATTAATATATAGCTGAATTACCCGGCGTTTTTTTTTTAAATTAATTTATTTTGGTTTATTGCTAATAAATATGCTTCGACAGCTAATGATGAGTGACCTTTTCTATTTTCATGAGATTCAATAGCAGAATTTATATATTTTTGAAATTAGTGCAACCATTGTTAAAATTACCAAGTAAAGAGGATGTATTAAATGCTATGCATATAGTACAATATACAGCCTTCGCCTCATTTTCATTTATACACTCAACTGTAATCCATTCACAAAAAGTTGATTCAGACTAGATTTCAGTACAATATAATTTATAATACCTATATATAGGATTTTCTATAATCGTGCATTGAGAACATTTAAAAATATAATTAGGTAGGTACCAAGGTGCTATAAACAGATAATCTGGTCACTACTCTGTAATCTCAGTAAAGATTTTTTTTTCATCGCCGCGGCCTACTGTGCTATAGCACAGTAGCACAGTGGGCCAGTCCGGCCCTGTTTTCAATGTTTATTTAAAAAAATTGTGACTATATATATTTAATATTTTATAACTACCATTGTGATAATATTATATACGGAGTCTTATATTACATTTTGAAGCTTTCCTACCTGCAAAGGAATAACATTTTATTGTCATTTATAAAAAAATAAACGAAAAAGATTAAAATTTTCAAATGTCTATCAATAACTTAAAAAGATTTAAAAGATTTTGAAAATTTTATCAAGTATAAAACATGCCAGTATAAAGATTTAATGAAAATGTCATGTGTCTACGGTAATTTGTTTTAGAGTTACACCAATATCTAAAATCGATTTTGAGTAAAAATTCCCGTTTTCCTTTAATTTTGTTTCATTTTTCCCGGTGCTTTTGAAAACTACTGAAAATTTCAAAATTTGACCACCCTGATGCATCAACTAGGTTCACTTTCTAACCGGAAAAACTACTGAAGTTGAACATTGAAGCATTATTTCGATATCTTATCGTATAAACAGACACACAAAAAAAAACTAAATAAAAAACAAACATCATTGTAAAATCATTACATTCATTGCTCCGCTCAGAATCTGATAATAGTACTTTTAGAATTAATTGTACATAAATTTAATGAAATAAAACGAACAAATATTTCTATGCATTTCAAATGAAAAAAAGAAAGTTGATACTTAAACTAAAGATAACGATTTAAGTAATTTTATTAATTTAAAATATTGTTTGTGTAAAACTAGGTATCTACTTGAAACCATTAAAGTATATTATGTATTATACACATAATGACATTTTAAAATGCAAAATTCTATACTTTCAGCTAAGTTTAACAATTTGTTCTGATCTATCTTGTTTTATGATAATTAGAGCCCGGAATTATCTATATTCTTTTGCATATTTTTTATGAGTCTAAGCAGTCAGACGGGGGTTCGAAATCTTTACGAATCATGAAACAGGTGTAATAATGGCAAACGTTTTTTTTGCATATTTGAGAATATTTCAAGATAAAAGAATGTTTCGTATAATAAAGAATATTAGAGAATATATCGATTAATTTGTATAGATGTTCGGTATTTTTGGTTGCAGTGACGTAAATAATATAAATTATAATATGTCCGATAATAGTGATAATTACATGATATTGAAAATATACTTATATATTTATATACCATCGTCCATCGTATATACGATTATTATACCCTACGTAGTAATGTGCTGCAATCCACTGTAGTATATAAGATATGTGACTTACTGACTTATCTAAGATAACAATGCCCGACAAAAAATGGAATTACTACACAAAAATAGCTAGCTCCAAGCAAAAAGCATGTTTTTGGCATTTTTAATAATGATTTTTAAAGAATATTGGAAGAATATTTTAACTTTTTAAAAGAATATTAGCATCTTATCTTGGCTATTTTTAAAGAATATAATTCCGGGCCTATGATAATACATTAACTGCAAATATTTCAAAATTAAATGTGGTATTAGGAATACCTAACATAACTATTCAATTTACAATATTGAGTCAACATTTATAGTGTTAACGTTTGTTTTTTGATAAGGACTTGAAATTAAAGATCAAATATATTATAGCATTTAAGAATGACGACCTATTAATGGGAACTATGTTATGTATTCTTTGAAGTTTAAAATATTGTAGTATTTCTCCAATACTTAGGAATATAAGACCCTAAGAATTATGTATAGTCTTAATTTAATAAATTTTTACGTGTATGGTATATTAATTTGAGGTTATACTAATAATATACTCATATTAAATTAACAATTAATTTAAATTTAAACTAATTGTTAAAGTTCACATATTTAATTAAGCTTTTTGAATAGGTTACATACATTTTTTTCTTAGTAGCGACCTGACCAACCTTGTCAAACCTAGGATGAAATCTTCTTAAATTAATATTATTAATTTTCAATATTTATCTTACGCTGTTCTCACTAGCGTACGCAGGGTATTTCAATGAGGGAAGGGGGCTTGAAAATAAATAATTACAGACTGTCAACACCCGTTAAATTTATAACCGATGGGGGCTGGAGCCTGGGGTGGAAGTAATGTGAAAACAGTTCCCGCTCCGGTCCTCGATTCCATGGAAAAAAAAAAGGTTTAATAGGTTTAACTCGGGCATTGGTATAACGATGCTAGGAGCTAGGATAGACGGATAGTGTTGCTACATCAGTTCAATTGTTATCATAGATTATAGATTTATATGGATTGTGGCAGTGGCATCATGACTACTGACTATGAAATGTATAAAAATATTATCTATGAACCTTAGGAGTTTAGTCAGTTTAGGACAATAAGGTTTGCATTGTTTGCAATAAATAGGTAAACATATGATGGGCATGTACCGTTTCCGCCAAAATTTGAAATGACCGATTCCGCCATCGCCCGTTTCCGCCAATTTACCTGCTATGGTAAAATTATTGTAATATATTCCATATTTTTGGTAAAAATATGTTTTAATTAATTTGAATTGACTGAAACTACGTTCATATGATACAGTACAAGGCAATGTTAGATACAAACGATCGATCCCCGATAAAATTATTATAATATATTCCGTATTCATTGGAGTATTATTCCTATTATTTTAAGGTGTATTTAAGTTTTAACTAGAAATGATTGTAGGTACATGGTTTATAATATGATAATTGATAACATTAAATATTGAAAAATATATAAATAACTAATAAATCAAATAATAAATACATAATATTTTGTCATAGTTTTGATAAATATAATAAAGTAAAAATCACTTATTCATAATTAATATACATAATATTTTGTCATAGTTTTAATAAATATAATAATAAAGTAAAAATCACTTATTCATAATTAATATACACAATATTTTGTCATAGTTTTAATAAATATAATAATAATAAAAAGTGATATTTTCATAAATACATATAATATTTTGATATTTTGTCAAACCTAATTTTAAAAAATACAGTAATTGAAATAATTAAAAAGTCATAATATTTCGTTAATTTATTTAATATAATTAAATGCAACACTCTTTACATACGAATAACGCGATATTAGTTTATTTTTAAAATCAGTTATAGCCTAATTAGTCCTATCACATTTTAACAAAGTGGATTTATTTTTTGGAGTATTCGGGATATTTAAATTTGCGCTGTTTATTTTAATGTAAGTGTCCGTCTGGACAAATATTGTGTATATTAATTATGAATAAGTGATTTTTACTTTATTATTATATTTATTAAAACTATGACAAAATGTTGTGTATATTATTAATTATGAATAAGTGAATAGCAGGTAAATTGGCGGAAACGGGAATCGAACCTTTTTTTAAATTGGCGGAAACGGGCGATGGCGGAATCGGTCATTTCAAATTTTGGCGGAAACGGGTAATTCCCCACATGATTTCTTAAATCTAACTATATTAAATCGGGGTAAATATAAAAACAAAAAACAATAATACAGGCAATGGGGGAGGGGGGGCCTCAGCCCGTTAGCACCTCCCTCCACCTTGAGGACGCCACTGGCTGTTTCCAATATCATATTTTAAGATCTATACTAAAATATATGACCCAAATATCTTATACCAGCTCAAATAGTTTATAATATAGGATTACATAATAATTGTTATTGTTTGACCATTTTTATAGGAAAAAGGAGAAAAAGCAAAAGCTTCTTGAGCAAACAGACAGTGTGAAAAGTCAACTAGAAGTATACAAAATTCGTTACGAAGACTTGAAGAGGAAAAGAGCTCTTCTTGAAGACAATCTAAACATGACAAAATGTTCACCTAGTAAATTGGTGAATCAAACAGAGCAACAAGGTTTTGGACAGAGAGTGAAACATTTGGAACAACTCAAAAACCAATACAACAAACTGGCTAATGTAAATTCGTTATATATTTGATACAATTTTTAGGTTTATAATTCTATTTAATAAACAATGACAAGCATTGTTTTTTTTCTATGTTAAGACATAGGTAATGTAGACGAATGGTGACAAACGCACCATTAATTGTAACGTTTTACACATTTGTAATTTATTTAATTGAACCTAACCTGTTGAAATACTTTATACAGCCTACCTTTAAATTTAATTATTGCGCAACAGTGTCAATACTCATAAGTTAATATTTATACAAGATTTTTATAATTTGTCACCACAACAGTTAACTAAATATTTTGAGAAATTATATTTAACTAATTATCCTATCAATTACAGTATATTTATATTGAAACACTTATTTCCTCGTATTTAAAATCATGTCAAAATCAACAACTTTTCATCCGCCCATCTATAAAATGAATATTGTTATTATTAATTTGTTATAATGTAATCATCACGGTAACATTAATGTAATAAATTACTAATGAGCTGACATGATTTTTCAGAAAAGAGATGCGTTAAAACTGAAAATTCAGAGTCAACAACAGGTGGTCAAGACACCTCGTCGAATAAATACATTTTGCAATACTTAGCTACACTATTTGCATAGTTTGCTACAATAATGTATAGATTTCACAAATATTCTTGTATATTTATAAGTCTTAAAAGCTTTCTTTTCTACTGAAATCAAGCTCAAAATTTAATTAGAATTTTAAGCATTAACATAATATAATTTGCTTTATTTTTTATTTATATCATAACATTCTATTTAATTTACTGTCCAAAGAAATTATTTTACTTTTTCCAAAATTAAAAAACTTTAGATTATTATTATTATATGAGCATAATGGTTAACAAAAAAACTTATACATTGAAGCAAAAAATGTTTATTTTAAGTTTATTTTGATAATAATACTAATACATAAACATATATGTTTGCTTTTTGTTCCATTGTCCATAAACTTTTGTTATTATCATGATTATTTTATAATATTATTATTAATGTATGCTCAAGCACATAACATATGCTAAATATACTTATAATTATTACAAATTGTATAATAGTTTAAATTTATATTATAATTAATGTCTAATATATGTAGTTAACATATTATGTAAACACAACAAATGAAGATCTTAAAATACTTAAAATTATTATTAAAAGCGCATCAAGTGCATTATACGCAAATAACAATATTGTATAAAATAATGTTTAGTTAAAATTTTGTTTCAATTATTACAAAACAGTATAAGTCTTCTACTTAAAATGCTACAGTTTAAATACTAAGAAAAAAAATAAATATATATATATATAATACAATTTAGACTAAAAAAAAATTGTGTAAAACGTTTAATAATACAATCACAGAGTAAACAATGTATTCCATAGCCATTGGTATATTATTTTAATAGGGATACTCAAAAATTATCGTAAGAATACCTCCATTTGTTATAGTATATAATATATCAATGTTATTTTTGCTAAATACATTTCAGGTTTAACAATTGCAATGCTAATAATATAACTAATATATAAATCAATTGTTGGTATAATAAATACATATTTTATTTGTCAAATTTAAATATAAATTAATTGATGTTGTACACATATAATAAAGTTATTTTGTTACTGTTTTAATGTAAGCAACAAATCTCAAAGTTATATGTATATTAATTTAAAACAAATCAACCAATTGTTAAAATTATTTCAAACTATTTCACATGCACCAAAAATTAAAAAGAAATAAACTTTCAAATTCATTTTTTTTTCATTTTACACAAAGGGCACATTAATTGCATTTACTTTTAACATTTTTAATAATAATAAACGTAAATGCTTATATAGTACAATAATAATTAATAACAATTTGTATTTTTTTAAATCTAATTTTTTCAAGCTAATGATTATATATTTATTGAGCTTATTAAAATAACAGCTAATAATATAAACCACTTGATTTTAGAGAAATAACTTTAGTTTTTCTATTTTATTAAAATTATAGCAATGCAAAATACACTATTAGGACATTTACTCCCAGTATCAGTTGTTTTAACCTTATTTTGTATTTATTTGTACTTAGTTAGAATATATATGAATATATATATTTACTTATAATTATTTGAATTGAATACTTAAGGTAAGTTAGTATTTAAGTTAATGATAATCGCTGAATCTCAAAATTAAAATACATTCATAATTATTAATATATTAATTTAAATTAAATGTTATGTGTGGTTGGCTGATAAGTGGGTAGGAAGAAGTGAAATGTATTATTGTGGGTTATTGGATGAGAGCAAAAAGTCCTAAATTCAGATTTTTTTTTTGTAAAATATGATAAAATTGGTATGATAAGAAATTTAATATTTAAAAATAAAGCTTAAAGATTTTGTGTGTTTTGTACTATGTATAGAATAGTTTAGGAACAGTGTGAAATATATTAGCTATTAGGATTTACTTGATAAATGGAAATAACATAATATATTGTTTTCACTTGTTGGAAGAAAATATTAGTTTTACTTGTAACTGATTTTTATAACCAAATATTTTTTCATATCACAACATTAAAATATTTGGTCAAATATAGCATACATCATACAAACGGTTTTGCAAAAACTAAAAAAAAGAAACAGTAGAAAAGTTTTCTAGCGTATTTTACGATTACCACCCAAGGAGTTTATCACAACTATAGTAAAATATAATTTCAAATCGTATAAATAATTTAGTGTAGTATTTGATTGAGCAATTAATTTACCATTTCGTTGTTTAATATAAATACAAAAAAAAAACTATATACTCAAATATAAAACATATTATGATACATTACAAAAATGTATTGCTTTAATTTACTCATATTTCTAATATGAAAGAAAAGCCAACACACAATTTTAGAAAAAAATAAAACAATAAAATATTAAGTGTTAAAATATTAATTTGGAATATCAACTGGATGATTTTAGCATTACAATATTTTCAACACAATTATTTTTAAACTAGACGTGTAAATAATTTTGCAAACCTTTCATCAATCAATTACATTCAAAATACTTAAATAATAAATTAAACTGATAAAATTAATACATTCAACACTCATAAACATTATTTTTTTATAACCAATTGTTTGAGAGTTACCTAATTGCAAAGATTAGGTATGGAGGTATATAGCAAGAGAATCTGTGATATTTATCAGTTTCCATATTACAGCTAACACGGTAAATCAGCATGGCCCACAATTATGTATAACATAATATTTTGTTGGACTTCAGTTGATCTTTATGGTATTTTATTTTTGTAATTTCAGTATAAATATAATATATTAAAATACAAAATCATTAAAAATATAATGACAACAAAATAAATATTGTTAAATATTATGCCAATAAAATAAATTACATAATACACATTATATATAATAATACTTAAGATACTTCACGCAATGGGTAACATATGATATAATGGTGACAAACAACTAAAAGTTTAAGAAAAAAAAGGAATTCCTAAATAAAAACTTTGGCAATCACATACAAACAATGATTTGATTCTGAGAAAATCGATTGTTTGAAATGTTAAAAATTTAAAAAAAAACATTTAGCAGTCTGTCATGCGTCTTTATATTTAAAAAATGAACGCTTACTTCTACATGATACATATAAAACGTTTACTTTACGTTATTTTAATGGTTATATTTTTAGATTTAAACTTTAACAAATACACCATTAAAAAATAATAATTATTGAACAACGAGCCCAATGATCGTTAATATAAAAACTAATATACAGAAAGCCATTAAAAAATGTAGAAATTAAATTTTATCAATAAAAAAAAAAAATTCAAATTCAAATTCAAAATTCATGAGTATGCGATAATTATGTATATGTGTTATTACATAATACAAATTCTGATTCTTAAATATAACTAAACAACAAATTTTCTCAGCTATCAAAATTATTAAATGTAAAATACAGAGGTTTTTATATATACATAATCATTAATCAGTCATTGCGAGTAACATATTGAAAATAATAATACACTTACAACCTACAAAAATCAATAAAAAACAGTTGATGGAAACCCACATTTAAAAAATGGTTCTCAAACTGTGAACTAATTGGTGTTCAATAAACCTAACTGTGATTATGTGAAACATTTTCGTTGTAATTATTTATGTTCATATGTTTATAATATTATATATATATATATAATACCTTGTAATCCATCAATCTCTTTTTCATATGTACATGGTGCTTGATAGGAGATTGAACCTTAATAAGACAATTTAAATTTAATTCATTTGTAAATATGTATAGATAATTTTAAGAAGAAATAACATTTAAAAAAATAAAAATGGAAATAAAACACATTTCGTCAAATTAAATTTTTTCTGTTGCTGTTTGAATAACAGTTGACTTAAAAATATTAAACACTCACTACTAACTGTTGCATAGACAATTTAACATCTGTAGTTATTATTTTTAGATTGGTACATTTATTTGGAAATGTTTGATGGTAGCGTTGCAGATCTTTGATGTACAGAACTCCCAGAATAAAGTTTTAATGTAGATCGAGTTGATTCCCTGTAAAGTAATTAAATATGCTTATTTTACAATAACTTTATTCGCGATACCAAATGACCTAATATGAATAAATAAACAATTTAATAAACCTTGGCGATATTTTGGAACCATCTAGATTAGTATTAGCTTTGTATCCACATTTTTGGATTTTTTTACTCAGTCTCTGCACCCACAATTTTTGATCATCTCGACTAGGTGCTAGTATTAAAAGCTCCTTAGCTGATGTCGGATCATTATGCAGTTTACATGGTGCAATTGCGTCTTCTTTGCGCTCAAGATGTTCTTTGTGAACTTTAATTCTGCAGCCTATCGTAAAGTAAAATGTATTAAGTCACAATGTTGTAGCTGATATATTTTAAGTGGTTCAACATACTTCTACACTCTAGCGCTGGTGGAGGTCTAAAAACATTTGACAATGGTTTAGGACATACTTCGCAATTAGTTGGCATGTGAAACGATATTTGAACAAATTCATGCCCTTTTAGTGTGATTGTACCAGGCTTCTCATCCACAGTGCTTGTAACACTTGTACTCCTTGATAGATGTTCAGGACCAGATTCATTAGGTCTTCTAGCCTCACCTTCGCCTGCATACAAAAGCTAAAAACAAAATAAAAAATACAACTTAAACATTAAAACAGTTATAAATGGAACAGTGGAAACTGGAAACAAAGGTTATATTGTATGTATAATGAAATAATATACTGTTACCACAGTTATAGAGCATTACATGGATAATTATCTTTATTAAAATCTTTTAAAAACAGTCAGTATCAATTGATCAGATGATTATAACAATACATATTAGTGTCTAATAAGTTTGTGGCGGTAAATAACTGAATTAATAACAAAAATATTTTCACTAAATTTGTCTGTTGCCTAACAAAACAGTCTATTAGATCTAGATCCTAGAATTGAATCATTGGTTTCTAATTCCTAGAATTGGAAGGAATCATTGGTGTCTAATTTCCCGAGTACTGTGTGAAGGTTACTGTTAAGCCCGTATTTCAACACCTCAACATTTACTTTCAATTATACTGGTCATAATTAAAAATTAAAATTAACCAAACCCTTAACCACTCCTAATTCAACTGACTAAGGACTGCCCATTATATGTTATCAATCAACTGTTTATTACTCTACCAATGTTCCTTAAAATACAATCATATCCCTAAGTAATATCACATTCCTATATCTCCAATGACGAAATATATGTAAGTATGATTATAATTGTTCCCTTTACTTGCTGGCCTGCTTATTGGAAACTAATTTTATTATTATTATCATTAAAATTATTACACTAAAAATTAATACCACTTATACATATAGGTATAAATATTGTTTCATATTTACAATTTCACTAGTTATATTTAAAATGATTCAAGTATTGTTCTACATAGAAACTCTGCAATCATTTGTAAGCTAAGGAATGAAATTTATATAATATTTCTAAGTAACAATCAATCTTACACATTTTAATAAACTTAATTTAATGTAAAGCAACATAATATACCAGTATTAGTTTTTTTATAATGATAATTTTCCAATGTAAATAGAAGGATAGAGTAAAAACAGTTTTAATTAAATATATACTATTATTCAATTATACATACTTGGAATATTCTAGGGATGTCTTTAGCATCTGCTCGAATAACATCACCTTGAGTTACGGACCGCACGTGAAACACTTTACTAGAATATAAAATTTGATAAACAATAGAATATATTTTAAAACAAGTTCATAAAATAGGAGAACTTACTTTAAATTTATAATTAATATGGGATCAGTGTTTTGTTTATCACTTTCAGAATTATAGAAAAATATTTTCTTTGATGATACTACAACATATTGCTTCTTCCAACCATGTCGTCTTATGTTTTGTTTGTTTGGAACTGATAACCAGCCTTCTAATCTGGATTCTACAAAATAAGTCATTAATTCAAGATCAAGCAATTTTAGTTTTAAATGAAAAGTTAATAAAATCATCTGTAATACAAACCTTGAGTATATATGTCAGTGTCATCATTGTCAGCACTACTAAGTGAAGCAGTCTCGCTACCTAAGTTGGTTAATTTTCCTTGAAGTTGTTCGATTTCTGAATCTTTTGAATCAAGTTCCATTTGAAGTCTTAATTTGCTAGCATTCTCGTCTACTACTTGTGATTGAAGTTCTTGTAGTTCTTTCTGCCACTTTGTAACTTCTTGATTATATTTCTCTCGTTCCTGATTAATACAATTAATCTTATTAATACATATATACTTATATAATTATAATTAGTAATTATGTTTCTAGCACCAATAAATATCAATTGATAATTGAATGAAAAGAATAAAATAGAATTCAATTAATTCAAAAGATGTGATTAATTCATAAAGGTACTTATGAAATGTGAGAACATTTGATTAAATGGCACAAAAAGTCAACATTGGAATTCGGTAAACTTTATATAAATTATTAGGTTGCATTTGAATTCTTAAGATTCAATGGTTAATAATTTCATTATCTATTACAGTTACCATTTGTTAGATACACCAATATATTATACACAATAATGGAGTCTTTCCAGTTTTATTAGGAGATACAAGTGTGTTTCAAATTCAAATCGTATTTGCCGAGGGAAAAACATCAAACACATAAACATATAGATTGTGAAATTTCTAGTAGTAACTGGAATATGTATAATGCTTAATTTATATTATCAGTACATTAGAAAATTGAATATATAGGGTTTAATTATTGAGAAATATTAGTAGTAGTTAACAAGATATTTTTACATTAAAATAACTACTATATTTGTATAAATTTAATACTTTTTGTAACTTGTTAGTGCTGAATTATATTAACATCAAAATTCTTTATAGTATTTACACCAATAATTTAGATTAATTCATTTGCGTAATAATCAATAACTATGTAAAATATAAGATATTAATAGATTATGCTTGTTAATACCTGTGTCAATTCTTGTTGTAATTTTCGACATTCTTTCTCTTTTCTACGTAAATCAGCAGATGAAACTTTACTCTTTCCTTTGGTTGTATTATCTTTACGATTCATGATTTCAGCTAGTTTATTAACAGCTTGAGCTTTCAATAATTGCTCTTGTTTAAGTTGTTTTCGAAGCTTCTCAAGTTCTTCAATAAAATTCTTTTTACTTTCTACAAATTATAATGTATGTTTATGGTTTAATATTATATAAAACAATGTATGTTAATATAAACATAATAATATATCAATATTTAACAATATATCTTACCTTCTTGAATTATAGTTAACTGGTTTTTCAACTCTTCATTATCTTTAATCAATTGCTCCATTTTTTTCTTCAATTCATTTTCTACTTCTCTCAACTATACAATAAAAAGTAAATTAATTTAAATAGTAAAATTTTATAAGTTATATTTTTTACAACACACATTATTAAGAGCAAATTCTTTTGATTCCAAGTCATTGCGATGCCGATTTTGACTGTCCCTAAGTTCTAGTTCTCTCATTGTCTTTTCCTTATCAAGATCTATGATAGTTTCCTCAGCTATAGATCTAGCAAGTGCTTCACTATCAGCTCTAGCTAATGCGATTTGTAATTGATGAGCAAGTGAACCACGTTCTTCTTCCAACTCAGCAGCCCCTTTTCCTCTATCCTCCACTTCTTCACGAAGTTCAGCGGCCTGAGTCTTGTACAATGTCTGTGAAATATTAACAAGTATTGATGTTAGTCACTTTTTATTTTACACTCAACATATACAATATTACTGAAAAGTATTGTTCTGCTTCTAATTGATCTTGTAATTCTTTCATCTGTAAATCAGTAACTGAGTGTTCTGTTTTTAACTTATGCAGTTCTTCTTCAATAGCTCGTTTATTTTCTCTCAATAAAGTGACTTCTCGCAATAATTGTGCTTCTCTAGCACGTAATTGTGTCGCTTCTGATATATGTACACCCAATTCAGATTGCAAAGCAGATTTCTTTGATAATTCTTGTTCGATTTGAGCATGTAATGTTTTGCTCTAAAATGACCAACAAATTATATAAAAACAATAAAAATGAAATTTTCATTCATTAGCATACTTTTTCCACTTCTTGCCGATGTTCACCTTCAAGTTTTTGAAGTCGCTGTTGTATTTGGCGATAATCAACAGATAGCATTGATATCTGCCGTTCCTTTTCTTGAGTAAGAGAGTCAGCTTTTTGTCTGGCACTTTTTTCTTCACTTAGTTTAGTTTGAAGTGCTGAAACAATAAATAATTTTTATATAAATTAAAAAAAAAATTACCTGTCAATATATTTACATGCATAAATTTTACCTTTGAATATATAATCCATTTTAACTATAGCATGAAAATAAAATAAATAGATTTGGCTAATATTAATATTTTTTCAACAAAATTCTATATTACACAATCTGTTATAATTATTGAACAATTTACTTAAGAGATAAAAAAGAACAAAACAGACAAAAGAAACAGAGTAAAGAGGCCTAGCATTGAAGGTACATCAACAAATATTAATAACAACTTTACATTTATTTATAGGTATTCCCGTTTAAATATATACCCATATAGTTTAAGTGATACAAAATAAACATAATATTATTTTCAATAAGCAAACAAATTAATTAACAGATAATAAAATATTTTTATAGTTTTTAATTATTCTCAAATTTATTATTAAGTACTAATATAACAATAAATTGATAAATAAATTTTATAAAAATTTAATATTGATTTATCTTGGACAATCTATTCAATTTTAAACAGAATTCAAATAAAAATACAAAATAGTATTTAAGTAACTTTTTGTTCAATAGATATACATCACTGTATAAAATATGATTATCTAGTATATTTTCAAACAAAATACTAAGTTTTAAATGAATTTAATTTAATTAAAAAAAAAAAAAAACCACACATACCTTTTACTATTTCAAGATTAGCCTGTTCATTATTTACTAATCGGCTTTTTTCTGTTTCTTCGTGAGCCCTCACTTCTTGTTGATATCTATTTTGAGCAGTTTTTAATTCCAACACTAAAGATGCACATTCCTTTTCCAATAATGATGTCCTTTCTCCAAGTTGCCTATTGTCTTCACTTAACTTTTGTTCTCTCAATTTTGAGCGCACAAGATCAGCTTGACAGGCTTGCAAACGACCTAAAAAAAAAACCTGTTAGATAATCAAAACCAAAACCCATATACATAATTAAATAATTCATACAGATACATCAAGTACTATACTAGGGAATTTGAGATAAAGTTATTCAATGCAAATGTGTAGCAATTTTAATTTAAATTAAATACTTATGTGAAGGAACACATTTTTTGCTAATTCATAACATAGATAGAAGAAGTGATTACTTAAAATATAAGTATTTAATTAACATTTATCATCAGAAGTTAAGAGATATACAGATTTTATTACCACAATATTAAAAATTAACTGGGTAAAATTTGTAGACCTTTTTATAAATAAAGATTATGCCACCCCCATCCACTCCATTTATAAAAACCACTGGATAAATCATATAACTTACTACATGATTCTAAACAAATTCACGATATAACTTAAGTCCTCCTACTACCAACCATAAATTAAGAATTGGACACTTCTTCATACATAAATATAAAAATGTATAGTTAAGAAATTAATGTATTTTCATATTTATTCACACTATGGAATATATTATATTTTAACAGAAATGCTAATTGAAAATAGAAATAAAAACTTATTAGAAAGTCTATAAGCAATAATTGGCATAGATATATAATCAACAAGCAAGAAGTTGAGGTACTTCTTAAAAAAATCTAAAGTATTAAATTAATTAATTATTACTTATAAATAATAATAATATACAATCTTGTTTATTATATATACTACAGATATCAATGCTACTATAGTTTTGAACAATACTCAAATGTAAATAAATATAATTGTAACATAAACTACATTTTTTTCTTTTGATTACATTAAAAAAACATCAATTTTACATAACTTTATATCATCATTAGATTATCTTAAATATTTCACCTTCTAGTTCTAATTGTAAATCTCGCAGAGAGCTTTTTTCTTGGGACAATTGTCCTTGTAATGTTGCTAATTCTTCATGCAATGTATCCCGGTTTAGTTGCAAAGTAGTAAGCATTGTTTGCAGTTCAACAGCCATGCGCTCATTAGCTGCTTTGGCAACACCCAACTCTGCCGCTTGCTTACGAAGTTTAGTACAAGTATCTGTTTCCACTTTTAGTTTTTCATGCAACTCAGTCATCTAAAAATATAAATAATTATCAACTAAAAATATATACAATTAATGATGATGAATTTACCTGCTTTTCAAGCGAATTTATTTTATCGTTATGCTGCTGATTATTGTTCATCTCTTTTGTTCTTTTATTTTGTTCCTCATCAAGTTTTCTTTTCAATTCTTGTAATAAAGCTTCAGTCTTTCTGCGCATTTCACATTCATTATCAGCTTTTCTCTGTGCCTAAAAATATTATCAAAAATTATTAAAATAATAAATAAATTTTATGTATTTAAAAAAATAAGTTAATAATAGTTTAAAAAAAAAATGTATTTTAAGTAATAGAGTTATCTTCTTATAAACTCATAATTGTCGATAAATTTAAATTTAATTACATCTTTTAAGTCCTTGTGGAGATTTGCAATAGAAGTATTTAAGGCTAATGATTTTTGTTTGAGGAGTGATTCTCGATCAGCTCCATCTTGTAACTGCACCAATAGTTTACTATTCTGGTCACGTACAACTAATAATTCTTTTCGTTCATTATCCAATTCTCTTTTAAGAACAATAATATTGGAAGTTTCTTTCTATAAAAATAAAATAAATACAATACATTGTAAGTTCAAATAATAAATTTATAGTATAGTTTTAAAAATCAAATTCATAAGTTTGATACTTATTCATTTTGACAAAGCAGTATTTAAATTTAAAATATTATAAAATAGTTTTGTAAAGCTGAACTTAAATTTAAAAAAAATTATGATCCAAAATAGAATAGAATTAATTAAATTAATCAAAGCATAACTGTTATAATTAAAATTAAAATTTACTTACGCAATCCACCTTTTTATAGCACCGCACATGAAAAATAATAAAATAGATATCTTAATATTAAAGTCAAGCATTTACAAAAATTACTATAGTAAGGTAAGGTATTTAGTTGTGCATTAGTGATGGGCAAAAGTGACTAATTACTACCGACTTAGTCGGTAGTACCATATGACTAATTTAGTTACTCGAACATTTTTAATATTCGACTAATTATTATTATTCGACTTATTTTTATTATTCGACTAATTATTATTATTCGACTTATTTTTATTATTCGACTAATTATTATTATTCGACTTATTTTTATTATTCGACTAATTATTATTATTCGACTTATTTTTATTACTCGACTAATTATTATTATTTGATTAATTTTTATTATTTAACTTATTATCATTATTTAATTCGACTTATTTTTATTATTCAACTGATTTTTATTGGACTGATTGCAAACTAGCATGAAATATGAATTACTTTAATTCAACAATATAACAAAAATAATAATAATATAACAAAAAACATAAACCTTACAAGAAAAATAAATACAAATTTACAACTGTTTTAAATTTTTGTTTAAAAATATTAACATATCTAAATTTTTTGGATGTGTTCTATTTCTTTTTGCTGACATGATTTCACCTGCTTTTGAAAAAATTCTCTCTGAAGGTACTGAGGTAGCAGGGATCACTAAATACTTCAATGCTAAGTTGAATATTTTTAGTGAAATAGCACCACACGTTTGATGAATTTTTTTTACTCAACATTTATAGGAGTTTATGTATAACAGTTTAAACTTAATAGCTGAAGAGAAGACGTTACAGCCTATAGTCTATCTCTATAGTCTATACCGCGTATGACTGTCGAATGATAACTAACTACTAAGGTACTTTGGGTATTAAAAATATTTATCTAAATAAAATCAATGCAGAACAATAGACCTTACAATTTCTTAGAATTACCCATTTGTAAAAACCTAGCGGCTAACACAATATTATGGTCTCCTATGTAAACCTTTGTAGTGTGTGCGACGTGCGCCGTGCGTGTCATTATCGGTATTTTTGTTTTGACTAGTTTTAAATAGAATTACGACTAAAATTTAAATTTCTTAGAATTACCGATTTATCAGTTATTTTAATCGAATAATTAGTCGACTAATTTCATTTATTCATATTAGTTGGTTGGTAAAAAGTAGTCGAATAATTAGTCGACTAATTTCATTTATTCATATTAGTTGGTTGAAAAAAAGTAGTCGACTAATTATTCGACTAATTTCTATGATTTGTATACAGCTGGTCGTGCAAATTATTAGTCGAATAATAGTCGGTAGTACGTGATGAAAACCGACTAATAGTCGGTAGTATCAAATAGTCGTTTCTGCCCATCACTATTGTGCATGGTATGGCATTTTAATATAAATTTATAACATATTTATCTACATTACAAGTTGACAACAATTAGTAGTTAAAGCAGAGAAAAGTGGTTTTTATTTAATTGATGGTTAAAATAATGTAAGTATTTTATAATTTGTTAAAAGAAACACACTAAAATTGTATGCTAAAACTATTGAAGTGGGATAAATAAGTATAATATTTGTTATTAGTTGTAACATCATTCCATTTCTATCCCACCACCACTACTGGGATATATTACATTTTAGCTTCAACAAAATGTATTACAAAATCACCACTGCATAGATAAATAATACTCTTGTTAAATAATAATACAAAAAAAAAAAAAAATGAATTGTAAAAACAATAACTTTGTATATTTAAATATTATTTCTGCAAAAACTACAGACGTCTCAGAAGGGATTTGTTATAAAAAAATCTGCATCCTAACAGTAATTTGTCACAAACATCAAATGTGTAACATTAGAATCGGGAGGTTAAACCAGATTATTTATAACATACTTAGCGGTATTTGCTATTTTAAAATAATTAAGAGTAATGCAAATTTGACTGTCAACAATTTTACGCTAAATAAGTTCATACAAGATAAATAAAATTATTTAATAGTATATTTTAATTTTTTTTAAATGAAAAGAATTTAAAAATGTATTAGCAGATATTGTATCAATTATTATTAATTCATAAAGAAAACTCTTAGAATTGGATTCAATATTATAAGTAAATTTGTTTGACTTAAACTTACAGTATCAGGTATACATTCTCCATTTGTTATATTGTTTCCCAATAATCTGAAAATAAATAAAGTAAACATTATAATTCAATCAAAATTACTAAAATAGTTTAGAATAAATTTTATTAGAATAAAATTAACTGACTGATAATCTCTAGAATAAGTGAATCCGACAAATGGTAAATGATTTCCAGCAAATGCTTTAGGAACTGGGAAATTTTCCTCGGGACCATCATCTTTTTCAACATCGTCAAAATTACTTGTGTCGTCATCGCCATTTAGCTCTGGGACAACAGGAGGAACGCCTAAATTTTTAACTTATGTTATAGACTTAATAACAGGCACATTGATTTTATTAATTTCTTACAATCCCTTAAATTATCAAAAGTCCACTGATCGTTTTGAAAAAAAGGATGATCTTTGATTTCACCGATTCCATTTCTTCCAAGACGTTTTTTTCTGAAAAATATATGATGGTAAAAAAATAATTATCACACTAACTTTAAGTGTTATAAAATTTACCTATTGGTGAGGAATGCATAAATCAAAGATTTAGCATTTTGGGATATTTCAATATCAGAAGGAAAATTTAGAGAATTTTTATGGTCCATTATTTTGCTGTAGGTTCCAACAAGTGAATCTGCATAGAATGGTGTGTCTCCAATGAGCATTTCATATACAAAAACACCAACAGACCACCAATCGCACTCTCTACCATAAACACCATGATCTCCTGTCCCTGTTCCTCCTTGAGATTCTAATACTTCTGGTGAAATATAATCAGGTGTTCCAACAGCAGTGTCAGATCTAACCATCCCATCCTTAATATTTACAAAAGAATTATAAATAACAGAATAAACAAATAAATATATTTATTGTATATTAATTACCGATCCCATTCTCATACATGTTCCAAAATCAGCTAATTTTAAATGACCATATTTATCTAACAGCATATTATCAGGCTTGACATCCCTGAAAAAAAAAATTGGTTATTTGATTTATTTTGTTCATAATTAAAACATTTAAAACATTAAGTACCTATGCACAAATCCCATTGAGTGAATTGCATCCAACGCTAACACTACTTCAGCACAATAAAACTTTGCCCATTTTTCAGGAACATCATAATTAGACATTAAATTAACAAGATCACCACCTATAAATAAATATTAGTTTAAAAAAGTGATGTTGGACTCTGAAAACTAGGTTATATCTAAAAATATGACTTAATTTTGTGTGTTAATAAAACATATTTCTGTATGATAATTGTAATTTAATCAGTTACCAAAAATAAAATAAAATATAATAATTGTATACCTGGCATATAATCCATAACCATATATAAATATTTATGATCTTGAAAAGCAAAGTGAAGTTGAACAATCCATTCTGAATTTGCATGTGCCATGATATCACGTTCTTCCCAGAAGAATGCCGAGTCTGATCGCTTTATCTTTATTATTAATGGATAAAAAAATTATATTAATGTGAAATAAGTATTATATAATAAATAATTATTTAAAGACTTTAGAAAAATAAAAACATACCATTTCAAATTTACTTAACAGTTTCATGGCGTACACTTTGTTATTTGATTTATGACGTACCTATAAAATAAAAATTTAATCACATTTAATTTTACGAGTATGGAATACATAACATTTATTAATAATAAATGGTAACAATTTAAATTATAACTATGATAGTATGTTGTTTATTTATTTGTGAATAACTTTAATATGATTATTAATAGTGTATTACAAACTTACATCAAAGATTAAATATATAGTTAATCTATGCTTATTAAGTAATAAAAATATGATAAAAAAAATAAGTGAAAGAATAAAATTATTGAACAGTTTATTCAAATAGAATATTTTTTAAGAGGAAAATCAAGGGAATAGATTAAAAACCAATTTATTTATGAGAAATGTATCGCATATTTTTAAATTGAAAAAATTGTGTACACCTCAGTTGTTTTACCTTTGTTTTACATACACGGAACATAACAAATTTAGGTATCTAATTTTACTACTGTCTACTAGACCAAATTTATTTATAAACAAATTATTAGAAGAGAGTATAAATAAGCTCAAGCGGTGTGTTATTACTTTTTAACTAAAATACATAAATAGGCGCAACTTTGAACGGGTTGTTATGGCACACTCTTGTTTAGAAAATATAAAATGAATAATTGAGTGAAGTATATTTTCCTCATACTAAAACAAATGTTATGATAATTATTAATTGATATTAAATGTAGAACTATAATATGCACATTGTACATCAAATTTTTTTTTTTAAATTACCTACTACCAGTACTACCTAAATAATTAAAATAGTATACTCACAAGTTATAATACTGTAAAAATATGTCAAGGTTTAAGGAACAATGACATGTGGTGAAACTAGAATAGAATTTCTGGAACTGGAAAAAGTTGTTTTGGATTTGATGGCTATAATGAAGGAATATTCAGAGGTATATTGAGTTCAGCAATGACTTGAATTTTAAAATAGTATATTATAGTCTGTAATAGGAAAGAGAGTTCAATTGTATGTTATTCAACCTGAGGATATTTTAAATACAATTTTTTGAAGAAAAAGTCTGAGAAAATGGCACTTTCATTGAGTAATTTTTTAATTAGCTATTATGTTGTGCAGTACCTATATTATGCAATATCTACATCAATTGTCATAAGAATCAACAACTAAATAACTCATCATGATACTTACTAATTGAACTTCACCAAAAGCTCCTCTTCCAATAACTTTAATAAGATTGAAATCATCTGGTTTCATACGCAATTGACAAATTTCAGTCGCAAATTTATCATCTATAAAATATCAGGTAATAATTTTATTAAAGATTATAAATACCCCCCCAAAAAAAACAATCAATATATTTATAAATTAAGAATATTTTATATAACTATCAGAAGTGATAAAACATCTAACTCAAAACAATATCTTCTGATTAGTTATTAAAGCAGTTTTTTTGGTAATTAGATATTATATAGGTGAACAAAAGTTTAAATACTAAAAAATATGTGCAAGACAAAGTAATCTCTAATAATATACTTACTATAATAATGCATTATTCTAATTAGTAATCATTTATATAAAAATATAATATAGAAAGTTAAATAGGCAAGGTAATAGGTTTGATAGATTATATTATCAATACAATTATTAAATATTAAATTTTGGTCATAAAATAAAATTGATGTGCATTTTCTACATGGTATGTATGTATACTAATTTTTATTAACAAGAAAATAACTTCATTTTAAAAATACCTGTTAATATAACATAAGATTATATTAATTAGGAATTTCCAAAACAAAAATTAGGTATCACAATATTCACATAATACAAAACTATTTTTTGAGCCCTCAAAGATAATATGTAGGTGTATATTTTCTATTCATCTAAAAATATAGAAAATTAATGGAAAAATGTTCATTAAAAATTTTTGACAGGTTTTCAATTCATCTTTCATTTTGTACCAGTGATTCTATACAATGCACCTAGGTATCTAATTTTATTACTTACATCTATGCATAAATGCTTCGACATTTTTCATTCGTTTAACTGCAGGGTTTTCACAATCAGCTACTAATGCTTGTACAGTGTCCTGTAAATAATATAAAAAATTACAAATTATAAAATGAGCGATTCTTATAACATTTTAAATTTTAACTGTTAATATAGGTGTATTTTAATGTTTATTAGTTTTAAAATTATTAGGATGTACATATTATACTATTAATTATTATACTTATTCAAAAAAAAAAAAAAATAATATACAATAACTATTAATTACACACTATAGAGAGTCTTCAACCAACAGACTTAACCTTTAAATAATGGATATTTTTTTTAAGAATAATCTACAAACTTTTTAAAAAACTGAAGACTCATAGAAGTTAAACGTATTAGTTTATACACTCTGATGGGTGACCAGCATATAATGGCATCGCTCAATATGGTTATACGCATAATACAGTTAACCACAGTGAAAATTTTGTTGATCCACTTACACAAGAGCACACACAACAATCGAAAGTTTAGGTATACCATTACGCTTAAAAGTAGTTAAAAATATGTGTGGTACAAGTCCTGACCTCCTTCCAAGGTAAAATTATTATAATTAGTTAAGTACAGTACATTTAAGATTTAACATAATACATAATATGATAGAATGATACATATTGCAGGTATATCATGGAAACATGGCGGGGGGGGGAATAAATAAATCGGATTTATTTAATGCGTTTTTGAGAGATATGGCAGAAGTTTTTGTAATTTGAATATAAAACAACACAATATTTGTAATTCTTGACAAAAATTGTTTTTGAAAAACAAATTTTTTAATCATTAACTTTTTTTAAATTACTTAAAATAATGCAAAATATTTATCATTCTTGACAACAATTATTATACTATAATATAATGGTATAATTTTTAGTTTATTTATTTGCCTACCGAATACTATATATACGAAAATCGGCGGTAGACCGCATACTTTATAACAGCCTAAAATAATTTTATAGAGCTTTATAAAGACATAAAATTGTATACGCATAACACACTAAAATATGAAAACAAACATGAAATAGGTATTCTAAAAAATAATGCATAAATATGCAACACTTGAAAAAAAACTTTAAGTATAAAAGTTAGGTAATCAAAATATTTTTTTTTATTAATTATATATAGGTATAGTATTGAGAAGATAGTTGGTAAATAATTAAATATCCAAGTGAAAATACACACATTTTATAATTTAAGTATGAAGAGTTTTTCCAAAGATCATAATAGTTCTTTTTACTGTGAAAATACCTTTAAGTAAAGTTGAACATATTATACTGTCTCAAAATTTCAAAATTTCTTA
This sequence comes from Diuraphis noxia, assembly GCF_037042655.1. NCBI lineage: Eukaryota > Metazoa > Arthropoda > Insecta > Hemiptera > Aphididae > Diuraphis > Diuraphis noxia. Next base: position 64,049,776 of record NW_028301711.1, read on the forward strand.
ATTTTAAATAACAAATGGAAAATATATGTTAAATTTAGTTTAAAGTTTTAAGTGAAATTCATTCTAAGTACCTAGCTATTTTGATTCTTTAACTGTTGAACAGTTATTCTTTATGGCAACTATGCATATTAGAATAATCAATATAATGCACAATGATTGAAAACATTTTTAACAATATCTTTTTGATTCTAAGCTCTTTAAAAATCAAAAAAATAGGTATAAGATTATCTCCCAAGATATTTCTACATATACTAGCTATTTATTTTATATCATTCTATAAAATTATACCTAGGTATAATTTATATTTTATTGCATCATAACACTTAATTTTAATCTTTGTAAATTCCATTAATGTCATAGGTGAGAAGATATCAATATAATATAAAATTGTGTGATGAATGACTGTCTAAAAGGCATTATGTTTAGTGACTTAATTCTAATCCAAGAACTGATATATTATAAGGTCAATGTTACACAATTAAATACACAGATTTGTGTAAAAGTATAAAGTAAATATCTATCTATGCATTACAGTGATTGCAGATGTATGAATATAAATCACTTTATATTATAGTAATCACTAATATGAATAAATATTTTATTTCTAATTTAATTATATTATCTAATTTAAAATGCTACCCAAATGTATATTTTATTGGTTTATTCACACAAAATGATTATTTATGAGAATTTTATAAAATGGTGATTGCTTTTAAGCAAAATTTTTATATATATAGTTTACTATAAAAAATATATTGCCAATCTAGATGATTAAACAATAATATATATACAAATAAATAATTGTTCTTTGTTAGGTAATTACAATGTTAGAATAAAATAAATAGATAGGTAGAATTTTAAAAATTAGAAATATTTCTTGATAAAAATTAATTTTGATTAAATATTGTTTAGAACTTAAAATAGTTGTTTGCTAAATGAAAATGTTTGAAATTGATACATAATAAAATAATATACTTGGTAATATAACTAATATTTAATAAAACTAATAAAATAAAAAATTAGGGAATTTTTATGTTGAAAAATGTAGGTATCAATCAAATATAAATCTTGATAACAATATAAAAAACCACCAACATTTAATTGTTGAGAAGTGCATAGAATTTTCTTTTATCTAAAAATTGTTGTTGTTATCTCTTATCACATTTCATACAATTTTATTTTGAATAGATAGGTATTATTAGTTTGTTCTATTAATATTATAAAAAAACTCCTTCATATTAATTTTTTTATTTTTATTAATCGTTTTTATTATAGATTTTATAGTTTCAGCAGATACTAAAGTATATTTTTGTTCAGTGCAGTTATAAATAATTTTATGGATTTTTTTTAAATGTTGAGCACTTGCTCTAAAAATTGTTTAATTTTTATCTTCAATACATTTTGTTTGGTACGTGGAGAGGGGTAGGAAAGTCAAATTTACAAATCCCCATTACATTCCTTAAAAATTAGGAAACAAAAACAATCATTGAATAATGAAAATTTATATTTTATACACAATATCTACAATTTCTAATAAAGAAATTTAATTTCTTTTAATGCAATTCAAAAATGTTAACCGTAGAAGATTGAAACATTTTGCTGTTATTTAAAAATCATTTTATATTTTTTATGTTTTTAAAATATTTAGACAAATTTTAAGGTAATAATAAGTAAGTTATAAGCATTTACACTTTTTTAAATATTATAATCAACTTTTTATGATCAGTCTAAAAGCTTAAAAATATACTACAAGATTCCCCATAAGTTACTCAGATAACAATTTTCTTTCATGAGCGTATGGAATTAAATTTTTTTCATTATCTCTCAAATTAACAAAATATTTTTGGTTAAGAAATTTAAAAAGATAAATTATGATAGCCAAGGCTTAAAAATTGAATACACAGTTCTAGGTAAAATTAACACTATTTCTCAGACATTTGAAATTTAAATTTTGAAAAAAAAACATCTAAAGATGTAGTTTTTTTATTAGAATTTAAAAATATCTGTGGGATTTGAGATGCACATTATTATATTGAACTATAGGTATGTAATGATGTTTACAAAATATTCAGATTCGTTTTAAACTAATGCCTTTTTATATTAGTGTTGGGAAAATCCAGATTTACCGAAGTTTGGAAATCCAGATTTCAGAATTCAAATTCGGATTTTGAAACATTGAATTAATATTTTTTTATGGATTCCTTATAGGTATTAAAGCCTTGATAAATACACATTTTTTTTTTTGTATTGAATTAATATAGTTACAGGAAATCTTTTAAGGCAAAAATATACCAACAACTGTACATATCAGATATTTTATTTTCATTTTTTTATTTTCTATAATATAACAGTCGAACCAAATTTACAAATGTATAATGTATACTGGGTAGTGAATATTTACTATTTAGTATTATTCATTTCAATTGTACTTAGCCTACAAAAAATCTAAGCTAGGGCTGTAAAACAGATAATAACATCATTGAACGATTTTTAAAAGTTAAAAAAAGAAACTTAGTAGGTATTATTGCTATATTTTTTAGATAAACAGTTCATTTTTGTTATTGTGAAACAAACAATTAAAAAAAAAAATGATTTAAATATTAGGTAAATACATATTATGTTAATCAAAATGTTATATAGATTTAAAATACAACTAAGTAAATTCTTGAGCCTCAATAATTTGCCTCCCCCTTGGTGAGTGATAAAACCCACCTCTGACATATCAAGTATATAATAAAACATGATAAATAACAATAACATTATCATTTTACTGTGAAATTTAACAGCATAATTTTTCAATAACTAAAATGCATAAAATAGAAAACTACCTAGGTATAGAAATATATTTAAAATAATAGTAAGTATCCAAATCTTAATCTTATAAATAGACCTATATAAATTTAAAAAAGATTACATCACAAAAAGTCATTTGATATAATGTCCAAGAAATAGTTATCAAATTTTAATTTTTTTTATTTATTCTCAAATTATTTCTTTTAATATCTAGCATAGATATTATTTATTTTGACAGATACAGAAATTAAATACTTTAGATGGGTCGTGGAAGTATATATTATTAGCTTTAAATTAACTTGAAGGTATCTACAATTCAATTATTAATTAAAAAATATAGGTAATTGGCTGTTTACAAAGATTATATTTTCACACACCACTATGGATATTAAATTACTTATAATTTTGTGAAGGTAATAAAAATGTTATCCTTATTGTCAAAACTTATTTGGCACTAAATTCTAATTTAATAAATATCTAAATAGTATATATTGAACATATTATAATATAGTATCATCCTTTTTATTAAAATAAATATAAATCTTCATAAATATTTTTAACATTGGAACCTACGAAAAATTATTTTCAATGTAAAATAAAAACGTTATGGGCATTCTTACCAACAAAGAATCAACATTTGAAACATTTCTTGGGTCACGTATCTTCTTCTCAAGGATTTGCAATCTCCGTAACCTATCTTCTTCCTTTATGGTCTCCATTTCTTTCATACCTAAATGAATTTAAAGAAATTAATAAAAATGAAATAAAATGGATAATATACTAATAAAATAAAAAATGCTTTTATCAATGGATAATAGAAATAAAATGTTTAGTTCAATCACAATAAATTAGTGTATTGACAGGTGTTTGTTTTGACAGGTGTTTGTTTTGACAGGTGTGTATTTAGTGTGTCTAAGATATTTTAAGTATAAAAATTACTTTTGAGAACTTAATAAAAATAATGTAATAAGGTATATTTAAAAAAATCAAAAACACAATGCATGCTATGTGCTTGGGTTCAAAACGTAAAACAAATAAGTGCTTAAAGGTGGGTTTAGAGCTAGGTATTTGAGTTTGGCACAATCAGATCAAAGTGACTTGTCCGTACAAAACACAGTGTAAATATGCATAGATACACCACACACAAATAAGTGATAGACATATGGGGTGCCACAAGAGACAAAGCAAACAAATGTACAAAACCTGCGGTGTGGCCGTCTTCGGAGCTGATAGACTCTGGACACAGGCTCGAGCAATGTCGATACAATCGGTCGCCGTTGGACACGACAATATCAAAAGCCGAAGTCAGCTGTGCGGCACGTACGCTTTGTGGAACGCATCATAGTGTTGCCTTTTCAGACGCAATCGAGATTTTACGAGCACCATATATGGCATCTCACTGGGTCGGGTCCGCGGCAGAAGAAAACAGTCCGCGTTGCCGAGCACTACTGCGCGTGAAGTCGGACATTGGAATTTCGCGGCACGGACCAGAAGACGGTAAACGGACTACCTACTCGGTGGACGGCGGACGGTACACGGACGATGACGAATACGAGCGTGTTTGGTGTATATGTATATCGACGAGGGAGACGGTATGGTAATTGTATTAAAAATAACTGCGATTGTCGTCGGCTCAAAATCGCAATACGCGGCGGCGGCGGCAGCGGTGGCAACGACGACGATATTTTGCACAGACGCGCGTTCGTAATCGCCCAAAGGGACAACTGCGAGCCGTATTGAACTGACGAAAAGTCGAAAGCGGCGTGATAAGGACCGATGCCGTGATAAGGACCGTGCGGGCAAATACGCGTTTACCACCTCCGGTGGTTGGGATTTGTCCGGCGAACGTTCGGGAAAGAATCAAAGAATGCACGCACGCACGCACACACTCACTATTAACACGCACCGATGCACCACGATCACAACGGCACAACACGGGAGCGCGCGCACGCGCACCCGCTTGAACAAGGACGCCGATACACCGCACCGGCACCGCATCGTCGTCGTCAGAATATGTTGGTGCCCGCGACGGCGCGGCGTCGGTGGTGTCTGACTTCTTTGACGACCGGGCGGCGGCTATTCCGGCAAACGGTAGCATTATTAGGTATTTAATAGTATTTATCTAATGGTAAAGCGGTTGTTTATTGCAGTCTGACCGACATGTATAGATCCGTGGTTCGATATTTTGACGTCAGTTGTGTTTGTATCGATCGTTAGGTGTCTCATCCATCTATATATTCTACAACGCTCTGTTAACATGATTTAATGTAGCCCGGTAACTCTAAACAGCTGTTTAAGTCGAAATTATATAATTATTTTAATTTATAAAGCCCAACGTAGGTGAAGGTGTACATTGGCCATGATGGTAGTGATTAGATTTTTGAAGATCACAACTATAATAAATATTTATTATTTTGTAAATTGTAATATTACAAAAAAAAAAAAAACACCAAAATATTGTCACGAATTAGCAGGTTAATAAAATGGGTAATTAACACTTGTTAATTATTTAATTTATTATATTAATTATAGTCGTCAAGAATAATTTTCAAATAATTTCGTGATTTCGTGATTACTGTGTTATCGTCCTTTTCAACTTTATAATTAATAATATGGCAATCTTTCAATTAGTTCTGTACTTGAAAGGTCGATTCTTTTGTTCACTAAAAATACTATTTTTATTTGTTTTGTATTTTGTATAGCTACTAAGTATTGTTAGGGTTTCCTTTATGATAGATAAAAAAAAATTAAATAGTTTGTTTAAGATAGTATATAATATAGTTATTTTTATTTGGTAGCTGGTGCCTATATTACAAAAACTAATAGGGAATTAACAATATAAACATGAGTATTTTTCTCTGTAAAGTCGATAGTCTATCCAAAAGCCCAAAGGTCTAGTTGCGCCAATCAGACAAAAAAAGATTCATATTTCTCGTTTATTTGTTAATATCTACTCAAATATTTATTGTACAGTATGTAAATATTATATGAAAAAGTGAATGATGCATACAATATTGCGGACAATTTATCTATGCAGTTTGTATACATTTTTTTTAAAACTGATAATTTGGTTTACATTTTATATGAGTAGATTACAAAATATGTTTATTTTGTCTCAGGTTTTTTTTTAAACTCTTGACCATTTTTATAATATTATCTATAATAAAAGTCACTCCGAGTGCTCCAAGTCCAAACTAATAATTATGTATAATATAATAGTCCGGACCTTAGAGTAATAAAACTATACCTCTACCAATGTCTGAACTATATCTAGACTCCAGAGTGTATAGGTAGTTGGAAAATGGAAAGATTAAAATAGCATACAGGATATACAGCATTCGGCCTATCCTACTTAGGCTACTTATATTACGCGAATAACGGAATAATTAACTTTTAACGTAATGGTCGTAATGTACAATTTAACTGCAAGTGTATTTTAATAGGTATACGCATTTACTAGAGCAATTAGCATTTGATAACGTAATTGTCGTAACTATTGGGCTGGACCGTTAAACAATACGCAAGATGTATTATGATTATGATAATGAGTTGATGACGATTACCATCGACATTTTACACATAAATTACATACTATAATTAATATTCATTATATTGTCTATTACGATCACCATCAATATCAATAGGTACCTACTAATAGGAAATTCGGAACAAATTGGTTCAGACTATAATTTATTTATTTTTGCGTTTTGCGTTTTACACTTTAACTAATTACTCAAAATATTGTCTAAGCGTTTGAAATCGTATAACTCCAGACTTTCAGAGTTTAAGATTCATGAAACAACGCATCACGAAGTAAATTTTTTTTGATCGATGCTGGTATAATTAAGAGATAGGTACGTATAGTTACGTGCGTATACGATAGGTATGCGTATAGTTACAAGTTTATTAGTTTATAGCTTATAATTCTTACACTTATCATCACAGAAATAATTGTCGCTATTAATGTTATATTATCCATTTTATTTTATTATTTTTTACCATTTTTTGTTCTTACTTTTGAGTAATTTAGACTTTTGTAATACAAACATTAGTTTATAGGTACTGTAAACAATATCTAAATATCTAATGTCAATATTTTCTTACCATTTTTACAGTGAATTTGTTATCAGCGTATACCTTTTTTTATATTATGATATTACCTATCTATATTGTATGAATCTAGTCGAATACAAAATACGACGGAACTCTGAATACTTTATAAAAATCATGTTAGTAGGTACCTCTATTTTAATTTTAATATTATATTTAAGAGACCGACAGCAGAAATATGACTACTGTAAAAAATGTTTTTGTATTTCTAATAGTAGATTAGAAGGTATAGTAACTTATTACTATGTAGGCCTCACTGGTTGTAGAAACATTGTTTTGGTACTAAAATAAACATCAACATTTTTGAAATGTATTATTTTATTTATTTTCAAACTGATTTTATTTGCATTTAAAGTTTGTAAAAAAATTTCCGTTTTTTTATTTATAAAATTCGATATACCTAATTCCTGTCATTTTTAATTGGCGATGCAATTAGCTCGGTACCCGAAAGGGATGAAACGACTACGTCAATGACTCCGTCAGAGTGTTGGAGAAGAGTTACTCTATATTCGCAACTATTATGGCCTCCATATATAGCGCCTAGCTGGAGTACAGAGTATCTAGGTCAACTACAGGAACGTCTCATTCTAGGGGATCTAATTTAAAGGTAGGTTCTGTGGTGTTAATATGAGACACAAATTTGACTCCTTTGCAGTGGCGTCTCTGTTGAGTCCTCCAAATCCATGCGGGAAGTGACGGGATAAGTCGGTCAGCGTCCATAAAAACAAACTTTGAGGAAATTACCTTGCCCGTCTCATTTTTGACCACTACCATACGACGTCAATTAAGGTTAAAAAACAAAGAAAAAAGTTTTTTTTATATGTTTGTTTATTTGATAACACTAATAATTATATATATATATATATATATTTAAATTATTACAGTATCAGCCTGTTGTTATCGATTGATTTATTATTATATTTTGTTTATTCTTTTCTTACAAATTATTTGCCATATATAGGTATTATATTCTATTATCGATTTGTATTATTATTATTCAATTTGTTGAAATATTATTTATATTTCAAGGTGGGTGGCTATGTTGCGTACGCGAGATAATTTTTACCTATTTAATTAGGAAAAATTGAAAAATGATCTGTATATTGTATACAGGGTGATTGATTTATCAAACAACAGTCATTATTAAAAAAAGTATTGACTTTTTCTAAAAAATTTTTTACATGGTTTCAAGTTGTTAAAAAACCAACGATTTTATTAAAAAAATATATTTTTAAACATTTTTTATCCTTATAATTTTTTAAGTTTTTACTTTTTTGAATGACAACATAGAGTTTTAATTTCAAATTCCAAAGCATAAAATATTTTGGAAAAAGTCGATACTTTTTTAGGTTCAGTAGCAGTAAAATCGTGTCTAAGTAACGTGTGTAGCGTCGTAGCCGTTTGATAGGTGAAATAAAATAGCGAATGAAAGTAAAAATAATATTAATTAAGTCTCAAAGTCTCATTATTTTATTATAATTCAAAGCCTGAGCTACCGTTTATAGTATTTAAAGTGCACATTTATTTAAAAGCATACATTTTAGATATTGTAATACTATTACATATAAGTATATAATTATTAAATTATTAAATATGCGCCTATTTTTCAATAAATCATGAAATATAATAATATAAATATAAAACAATTAGATGATTTGACAGCGTTTAGGTATAATATTGTTTAATTAAATCATGTAATAATATTAGGTATTACTATATTCTATAATTATAATAAATAGGACATACAGTGGTCGCCGCTTATAGTGATCACATTTGTTTAAGAGTACTTTGATTACTTTAACAAGAAATCTGTAATCACTATAAACGGCGACTCGAAAAACAGGTAGAAAATAACGTAAAAATATTTAAATAATGAAATTATATTTATGCAGTATTATTATTTTTATACTATACATCCAGTATACTAACGATAGACGAAAACAAACTGCGTACAAAGTGTAAAATATAGGTGCTTGTGAGAACAAAAACGGTTTCAAAGTTCAAACATGTACGAATGTACGATATTATGATGTATCGCTCATTACGTGGGTTACATTAGATAAGATTAGCTCGATTAAACTTCACGATTAAGATAATTGTCATTCGTAATCGTTTTCCCTGTACATAAAAGGAGGTGATATTATTTGTAAATTATATTTTATATTTCTGATCGCAAATAACAATAACCGTAAACCTGAACACTGTATGCGACGAAAAATGCAACGGCTGCTTGTTTCGTTCATGGTATTTTTAATCACTATAAGCAGTTGATTCTTATAACCAGTGAACATCACTATAAGCGGCGACCACTGTAGTTAGGTACATAATAATAATACACATTACGATTTATGGTCTAGGTATCGACTTATAACTTATACAGGGTGATTCGTCAAGCATGTTCGCCTCCTTTTATTATTTAATAAAGAAATTATTCAAAATCCGGCTTTTGGAATTTTTAAACATAGGTACTCAAAGACCATATTTTCAGACTCTTGAGATTTTTTGTACTTCTTACGAAGTATCCTATATTCCTATGGTGATACAAAATTTTGTTTTTCAAATGAGAACCCTCTTTTTACTGTTAACTATATAGTGGATCATTTTTTTGCGAATTTTTATGTCTCGAAATCAAAATTCGAACGAGTAGCTTTCTCATTATTAAAAGGTTTGTAGTTTGTACTAACTACTAAGGATAATAATCATTAAAAATTGTTTTACTTAAGTATAGGTAATACTTATACGTATTCTTGGAACTAATATTTATGGTACATGTTCGTTTTTACAAATTATTTATGTTGATAGATTAATAATATTAATGACTAATATTTTCAAATCCACCATAGACCACATATCTTATAAATCTAAACCATAGACTTTTTATCCATAGAACACAAAGTTAAATAACTCAAAAACTACTCATTAGAATTTGGATTTCAATAGGTACATCAAAATTCTCAAAAAAATTATCTGCTAAATAATTTACAGTAAAAATTGGGATTCTCATTTGAAAAACCAAAGTTTGTATCGCCACAGGTCACTCCCTAAGTGGTACTAAAAATCTCAAGAATTTGAAAATTTAGTCTTTGAGTATATTTAAAGATTCCAAAAATCAGATTTTGAATAACTTAATTATTAAATAATAAAGGGGGATGGGATTGCTTGGTTAATTACTCTGTATATAAATTCAGTCGCACCCTGCAGGCAGGTTAGCAAGTAATATAACTGCATGTGTTCTTAAAGGGTGTATAGGTATTAGTGCAGGTGTCATATAAATTTATAACATAAACTATAGTCAATAATAATTAATTTCTTTGAACTACAGTGATCAATAAGTAAAATAATTTTTTATAAATAAGAGTGGGTGACTAACTTTTTTTAACTGCATGTGCTCTTAAAATACTTTTGCACGCCACTGTATAAGTTATAGAACTTAGAAGTTAAAAACAATATTATATAAGATTATACTAATTAGTAATGAAAAACATTTAAATTATATTAATTATGATCTAAATATTGCATTGATATATAATTTTTATATTTTAAAAATAAGTCTCACCTTACTATACAAATTAATAATTACTGTGACAATAAATAATGATAATAATGATAACTCAGATAAGTATAGTAGGTACATATTGTGGTATTGTTTATACTTTAATTAGTTTTATCTTCAGCATTTTCTGATTTATACTTTTATTATTTGTATAAGTATATAATATAATACAAATATTCATCATATATTATAATATAATATGTAACGTTTATTTCATATTATATCGATTTTGTTTAATTGATTTATACGATTAGTCGATTAGACGCACATCAAAATACGACTGTATTATATTATATTACAACAAGTGAAAAATATTGAGAAGTGTGCAAATAATTAAGAGCACGTTACACCCGAAAATTTATCTCCATCTTACTTACACATAATATGAAAAATTGAACTTAAAGACGGCACATGCGAATATTATACTTAACGTTATCTTAAGAGCATGTCAGCGCACTTATTATTTTATCTCTCTGACACACGCTCATCTTTTACAAAACGCATTCATAAAAAATCATTTTTGAGTTATCTTAGAGTAAAATCACCAATCGCAAGAATTATAAAGAACAATATTTATGAGGTTGTGACACACCAAATTGTGTCAACTTTGATTTTAAAATTTAATATCCATTTAAATTTAAAATATTTACTTTTAAATTCGAATATAATGTCAAACAAAAATAAAATATAAAACCGATATGTCAAACCCTCGAAAATATTAATATATTTTTATAGTTTTTGTAATAGGTGATTAGTAGGTAATTTTACTCAAAGATTATTCAAAAATCTTAAAAAACGGTTTTACATGAATTCGTTTTATTTATGTTGCACATAGATTAGAGAGAGAAAACAGTTATTGCTTAGATATTCTCAAGGTATTTGACTGAAGTACAATTATTTAAATTAGTAAAACATTTGTTAGTATTTTAAGGAGGGATTCAGGCTCATTGAATGTCTTGGCTATGATGTGCTTATATAACAATAAATCAAAAAATAACAAAATTTGGATCTGCCAATGGTATAATGTACTATGTAGCTACAGCACTAATATATGATTAATAAAATAACATAATATAACATAGCACAATATAATTCACTAAAAGTAAAATATATTATGTTAATAAAAATCCTTACACTTCAAGTTTATTTTTAAAATCATAGTTTAAACCTATATACAAAATATTGGCATTTAGATATTTTAATTTGGCATCCCTATACAGTTAAGTACCTAGCAACTATATCAAGATAAATTTATGTATTATTTCAAACAGAAAACCGAGACTCACGAGTATGATAATATAAGACAAGTGACGACTAATTGAATATAGATTAAGTTATCTAGAAAAGTCTGCTGTTTTTATTTTAATGTTTATAAACATTATTAAATTGCGTAAAGCAAATTCACAATAATATATAAAAAAAAAAATACAGTTATTATTGGTATTTGTCTAAGATAAAGATTACATTTCTTTGTGAACCAGATGTAAATTATCTACTATAGAATACCTGCAGGCTGCAGTATCTATCTATTGATTCTGGGTTCATAAATATCATACTGGACTCTTGGATTCATTGGTTTATGTTGGATTATCGTATTCCATGTAAATCATTCTTTGATTATAGAAAATTATAGAAAACATTAGATTTGTCCAATGCTTTTATAAATATGATGAATAATAGTGAAGATTTATAGCGCGTGGGTGTGATAAAATAAATACCAATAGATAATACGGTTGTTATCAATATAGGCATTAGAGATTAGAATATGAACAATGAACATGATTAATACCTATTGTTATTTTAAATATTTTTATTAATACCCATATCTACTTTGTAGAATTTAGATTAAATAAGTAAACACTTAAAACTTTAAAAGATGCCAAATTACTGTTTGTATATTTTAAGTGTACTGCGTACATTGTTATTGAGTAGATCATTGTAATGGATGAGTTAAGATTTTAAATTCAATGATAAATAATTGCAAAAAAAAAATGATTCTAACCATGGTGTGACACTTTTATTTCTAAGGATATTTTATAATTTATTTATATTACTATTGCTTGTTAGTATTTTGTTATTATTTAAATAAAGATTTTTTTTGGGGGTGAGGGGGGGGGGGTGGGTGGGAAGAAGCTTATGTTATATATTTTCATATTTATATTATCTAACCTAAAAATAAGATAACACAATTTGATTGAGCATCAAGTGAAAATGTAATTTATATTTACGTTAGGTTAGGATAGGTTAGGTTATCAAATATGTCAAAAACCTTCGAGCGCGCTGCTCATCTGGAGGTTGTGGCTGTGCAGTTAGCAGTGCCATAAAGGAGATGTTGGAAGCGGTCAGCGCCCTTCAGAAGGGTCGGGAGAGCGTAAACAAGGCGTTCAAAAACGTTCTTCTCTAAGTCTTACTCAGCCCTCTCGGCTCATAGGTCGACAAGGCCTGCGTGGGCTGCCAGACGGACCTTCCCACTCCACCAGTGGAGCCACGCGTGGTCTTAAAAGACGCGTCCACGGATACTCCACAATAATCACTGGGCACTGCTGAGTCAGGCCGGAGAAAGAAGAGGAAAAAGAAAAAGAAGAAAGGGCTGCAACAGCAGCAGCAGCAGCAGGGATCTTCATGGAGTGAGGTGGTCAGGAGAAATAGAGCACCTCCCACAACCTCTCCTTCCCTTTCTAAGAAACGGAACCCGGTCGAAGGAAAGATAACTCTGTTGCGGCGATGAGTACCCAAGACCTCGGCGCGGCGGTCACGATTGACCGCCCAGCCGAAGTTGGGTCGCTTATGGCCGTAATGCAGAAGGTGTCCGGGGCCATCAACCTCGATGCCCTCGGAATCAAGGTTGTCACCACGAGGCACACTAAGACAGGAGGTATCCTCCTGGAAGTGGAAGGTGAGGACAAGTCTAAAATCCTGGAACACAAGATCCAGGATGTTGTGGGAACCGCTGCCAGGATCCGCAGGCCCGCGGCCACATCGGCGGTCTTACGGCCACATCGGCGGTCGCTCTTTCTAGGCTCATGCCCAACATCAACGGGCCCGGGCAGTGGACGAGAAGACTCCTGGGTTCTGTCGTTGAGAGCCAGCTGCTCTACGCCACGCCAGTGTGGGCAGCGCCGGTCTGTGGCACAGCCAAATCCATCCGCAATCTCAGGAGACCACAGAGGGTGGCTGCCTTGAGGGCTATCAGGGCCTACAGAACGGTCTCCAACGAAGCCGCCTTCCTGTTGGCTGACATGCCACCAGCTGATCTTATCGCTCGGGAAAGGGCGACGATTAAAGATAGGTTCAACGAAGAACCGATCCCAGAAGATCCACCTATCTCCAGAAACAAGATCAAAAGGCAGGAGAGGAAGGTGACCATTGCAGAGTGGCAGATGAGGTGGTCCAGTTCAAGCAAGGCTGCCTGGACTTGCCGCCTCATCCCCGATCTAGTCAGGTGGTATAACAGGACGACTCCAATAGTCCCCTGGACATACCACATGACTCAGGTGCTCACTCAGGCGGTCCTCTATTCGAAGATCTTCCGGCAGATGGCCATCAAAGGGCGATTGTACTCTGCAACGCCGAAGAGACCCTTAGACTCTTCTGCATGATGGTAGAAAACATTCTTACCGTCAAGGAAGAAAAGGAGAGGGCTCGACAGGCCACATAAGCGGATCGATAATACAACAGTACGGGATTCTAATGCGGTTGGCTCAGTCCGGCTTGAGAAAATGTTAACAGAACGAAATGTCCTGGGTGGCGGACTTGGTCGGCCCGAGAAGACTATGATGAAAGAACAAATATATTATAATTGTATATAAATTGCTTTGAAATACAGCGGGTCCAACCCCGCTTATCCTTATCCATAGATATATAACTTTGTAAAGTCATAACAGGATAGGGGTATTCGCATATACACCTGAGGAAGGGGTATCTCTAAACTGTTATGACTAATTAGATGTGTAAATATTTATCTTTTATAAATAAACGATGCTGCATGGGGGCTAAGCAATGTGAAAACAGTTCGGCCTCCATGTAGTGATTTAACATGGGGAAAAAAAGGATCCACAGACCCCCGTCCTCCTGATGGACGTCCTGAAACGGAGGATGTGGTGAGCGGTCTCAGCCAGGCAGGGGTCGCCGTCGGCGTCACAGATGGAAACATTTCCATCAAGAAAGGCGGTGGTTAAAAGCCCAGGGCCTGCTACAATTGCGGTGCCTCAGACCACCTCGCCTGGGACTGTAGAGGCGGTAGTTCATCAACTCCGAAGAAGGATGGAGCGGCAAAGAGGATGGAGGTGCCAAAGATGCAACCGAGGACGGAGGGACCACCGCGAAGCCGTTCCACCTCTCCAGCGGCGTCAACGTCCGGTTCTTCGCTATGACAAACCTTAACCACTGCCGGGCAGCTCAGGACCTTCTAAGGGAGTACATAAGGACGGAGGACATCGCGGTGACGCTGGTCAGCAAATTTAATCATTACCAGTGCTTACTAAGGCGAATACCTTGTAATTGGTACTCTTCATAATTTTTATTTTTGAGTACTTATAGATATTATTAAAATTCTAAATGGAAAAATTTCATTTTTAGAAATTTCACTAGAATTTATCATGTAGCCTAAGAATGATAGCAAACACCAATTTTTATTTTGGCTACTACAGCTATCTAACCAAATTGTAATAGTATTCGCGTCACGATGATGAGTAAAAAAATTGAAAAAAGTGCTAATTAAATCTTCTTTCTTACGACCACTTATTCCTTCATGCCACACACAAGACACAAGTAAATGGCTAAATGACAGTAGATTTCTTTTTTTTCCTAGAGGTACAAAACTTTCGTGGTATACTACAAGTCACTTAATAAACAAAACTTTTTTAAATGTGTCTAACCTTGGTAGCATTATTGTTTTTTGCAAATCAACTGAAAAATAAATCGATTTATCTTCGTTGTTACTAATATTTTTGGTGTGTTCTTGATATAATGATCTGGCAGCATCAGCTTTTTTATGTGTATTACAGGTTGCACACACAATACAATCAGGTATCAATCGATCTTTAGAATGCTAGTGAATTTTGAGGCTCTCACAAACCTCACATTCTTCGTGTCCAAGCTGAGTAAATGAGATATATTTTTTTAACTTGATCTCTATATTACATAAACGAAACAAAAAATTTTAGCTCTGTGTATTTTTCAAAAAATCCTGATGCATGAAAGTTATTGTAACATCGCTCGGCAAGTAGCGTACATTAGGCGTGTGTTCACGGTGGTAATGGGAAATTATTGTATTGAACGATTCAATATGATTTGTTACTAAATCTAAATTTTTATATTTATTTATAGACAATTGTCTTCCACGAGCATCGATATTAGACTTAATTAGGTGTAAAACTAAGAACGTCTAACACCATATGTCCATATCATTGGTTTTTTTTAATCCTAATGTACGCGTAAAAAGGGGTTGTTCTATTTTCCTCCAAAAACGAGATACCGTTTTCCTCCACTGACCATTTTCCTCCACAAAAAAAAGGTTAGTTTCCATTTTCCTCCACACTATTTTTGACTAAATTTATGTCTATTTTCCTCCAATATTTTAGCAAATATTTTTGTTGTACTATTATGTTCCGTTTTATAAAAATAGAGTAAAGCTAGGATCACATTTTGCGCTTACCGGGCTATCTATATCAGCTATCGATTAGCTTTTAAAAAATATAATAATATATTCAATTCATTTTTATTTTTATTAACTATTTTATTATTTTTATTATTATTTTATTTATATTGAACATAATGACCTGACAAAAATTATTTATATAAACTATTTTATTTTGTATTAAACATAATACCTGATAATAATATAATAACCGGACAATTTTTTTTTTGTTATGCATAAATTATTTAAGTTACCTAATTTATTATTTATCGGAGGAAACTGGAAAGTGGAGGAGTAAAGACAGGGGCGTCATTTCAGGTTTTTTTTTCGGGTGTGCGAAGTTTCAAGCAGGCCATTTTGAAATTTCACCAGGCCATATAAAAATAGATATACATACGTATATGTATATTATCCTGCATTCAATTATTTCCATACATTATAGACCGGTTATTACAATTTGATTTTAATCATATAACTAATTGTGTATTCGTGGGTCGTGGCTCGTGCATTATTTTAGGCTTCAGCAAGGCGCAGGCCAATTGTAACATTCTAAAAGTAAGGGGTGCAACCGCACACCCTGCCACCCCACCAAATGACGCCCCCGAGTAAAAAGAATGGCATACACATGCACGGGTAACGACTGATATGCGCACCTCACTATCGGAGACCGGGCCGATCAAAACATAGATAATAAAGAATGGATAGGCCATAATCCCTTATCATATGTTCTCAAACAATTTATTAGAGTAGGTGCTTTTTTTCTAATCAATGAAATTTTGTATTTATTTCTAAAATATTTTTGAATATTTTATTTAAATTATAAAATATTTAAGAGTGAATAGTGCCCGAGTGCCATAGTGGATATAAAGTCCAATTCTCCAATTTAATTTATATAGTTTTCAGGTATTTGTTTATGTATATAAGTATAATATTATAGACAATATAAATTTGCATATATAAATATATTATAAAAGTAAGTGAAATTATAATAAAAATTAAAATAAACAAAAATAAAATAAATAAATAATAAATTATTCATGGTGAAAAAGAATCATTTTTATTAATTTTGCTTTCAAACGGCCAAATTTAATGTTTTGATCATTAATTTTCCTGATTTCATGAAATAAACGGATATCTAGATATTTTAAGGCAATCAATTTAATTAATTGATCCTGGTGTGAATCCAAAAATGATTCTTGTTCAGGGCACTGGGAAAACAAATTTGTATAACGCTTATACAAATTCACTTTAACTTTTGTAAATAAATAAAATAAGTAGCGGGTTAAAATATTAGATTTTTAATAAGTGATAACACAAGTCGAGATAACAGTCACCTTTGTGAGACAGAAGATATCTGCTCTCTCGGAACGCGGCAACCTAATGTTATAAGCATAGCCGTGGCCTATCCATTCTTTATTATCTATGGATCAAAATCCAACCAATTAATAGTTATGGGACTAAATGCGGAAGACAAGGCGTCATTTTTTGATACCTAACCATGATAGAGGCGTGCACGTCCCCACCTGGCGGTAAATCAACGGGCGACGAAACATCAAAATGCGGGTCGTCCAATGCCGAATTCTAATATCGATCTTTTATATCGAAAGATAGCGATTGTTTGGGCAGATGACCTGTTATAAAAGGTCATATTCAGGCGTGTAAAGATAAGACGGACTCGGACGAAAATCGCGGTTGTACAATGCAATCATCGCGACCAAGAACGTTAGATAAATGATCTTCAGATAAGCTACTGATCGGGGCGGTCCATTTCGAGTGCTTGAGACCGAGGCGTTTGACACATATGTCAGTAATCGCGCTAATTTGCGATGCGCAATTAACTAAAGAGCGCAGCGTATGCCATGAACCGGGGCGATCGTAAACATGTACCAGCGCGGTACCTAATAATAGAGACGGCTCAGGTGACCGTCGAACAGCAGCACTGACCTGCTCAGAAAAAGTGCCGTAACTCGAAAAAAAATGAATTAGTCACAGCATCTGATAAGTTAATCAGTTTCACACTATAAATGTTGATAAAATAGCCCTGAAATTACATTGAATAGGCATTAAAATCAATTATTTAGATTTAAAAACGCCGTAGATAACAAAAATAATTAGAAGTATTAATTAAGAACGCCGCATCTTACACTTACTCAGCATACACGCCGTAAATATGTTTATATATACGGCGTTTTCGCATAACATTTCCATGTTCTACCCGAGTTACGGCGTTATTATCTAATAATAATTTATAATATAACATTTTGACTTTTTTTTCTGAAATAACCGCAATATATTATATATAAATAGTTCCCGAATTGTTATCTTCATTATTATTTGGAAAATGTATGATTTTATTGTGGTTGCTTTATTTTATTAATATATTAAGAGGACGTGATATCCGCATCCGCATGTGCTGTCTCCGTCTTACAAGTGCAATATATGGTGAATTTTACGTTCAGCAGAACACGTGTAGCTCCGTTTGCTTAAAAATTAGAGTGAATTGACCTCTTATAAAATTTAAAGGTATGATTGTTATCTAGACAACCTCATATGCTTTTTATTATTTTTAAATTTTAAAGCAAGTTATGCGTATTTTAAGATGCACAAAAAATTTACAATTTTAAAATACTCATAACTCGCTTTAAATTTGATATATAATAAAAAGCACATGAGGTTGTCTAGATAATAATGATATCTTTAAATTTTATAAGAGGTCAGTTCACTCTAATTTTTAAGCAAACGGAGCTACACGTGTTCTGCTGAGCGAAGAATTTACTATATAATGCACTTGTAAGACGGAGACAACACATGCGGGTATCACGTCCTCTAAAATGAATTAATAATAGTAATGCGACTTATTATCTGATTATTATTTGCAGTTAGTAGGTATTATATGCGTATTTTTATTTTAAACAATTTAAAAATTAAAGTAATAACGGATTCACAAGTAGAGTTTATTTACGACCAGGAACGGAATGTGATTCCTTCCGGCTTCCACGCCTGTAAGAAAAAAATTTAAGGTGGTATTTGTGCAACGTCACCACTGTCTCGACGTACGTCGCGACGGGGGTCGTCGGTGTCGACCATTCACGAAATAAACTCCCACCCTCTCCCACCCCCTCTTACTATCCGTGATCTCGCTTGTGGCGCGCTTAGCGCTTCCACAGTGCGGGCTGTTGCAGTCAACCGACAACCGCGTCGTCAACCAGTTCTCGACACACCACGCACTTCTGTTCTTTACCGGTCGAGACTGCTGCGTACCCGCACTAACTTTTTTTGTCGTCGTTCCAGCGTCCGACCAGGTTTTTCCTATACGCCGTTTTAAAATACCGCTTTTGGTGCATTGTGCATTCCTAGTGCTCGGCCATTGTGAACCCGTGTGTGAGTCGTTTCGTTATCGTTATCGTTGTCGACTTCGAAATCACATTCACCGCTGTGCGTGTTTTGCGGTCACCTTGTACCGAACCGATCCACTGTTGACGGTCCGTGTCGTTCCATTGCTGAACGCGTCTGTGTGTTTTATAATATTTTCCTTTTACTGCGTTGTTGAGTGTGTACCCGTCTGCCAATTCTCCGCAGTTGTTGCTCATCGATTTCAAGCATCCACGTGGTTTCCCAACGTGGCTCTGCTGCTGTACGTGGGTGTGCCGTGAGTGACGCTTCAACCAGGGGTACCAATTTCGTTCCTGACGGTGCGCAGGCTGGTATTACATTCTATGCCCGTGGCTGTCAGTTAGCACCTGTCCTGCCCCATTCGCCGTCGTGTACAGAAATCTGTGACACCGCTATCACCGCCGACCAGATAAGGTTTTTTTGTTGTTGTTGTTGTTTACCGTTTTGCAGTAGTTGTATTTTTTTGTAAATCGCCATTCCCCGTAAATAATAGGTCGATGTCAAGATATGATCGCCCTATTCATAATATCACTGTTTTCATTGTGATGTCTGTACAATAATAAGTTTACTCCGTGCCCAAATAAAACACCTTTTACACTGTGTTATATTATTGTTCGCCTTATAATGCTTAAATACCTATTCCTATCACACACATAGGTCATTTCAGTGTAGAGACACACGTCGTGAGTATCGCGTGACCAGCTAGTGACATAAATTCAATAGCTTCGTGGCGGTGCGCAAACGGGGGGGGGAAATGAGATTTTAGTTAATTTACAAGGGGACGTAGAATGAAAAAGGTTGGCAATCACTGTTATAAAGTTTGTACAATAATGCAATAATCCATCGGCATAAAACAGAGGCATAAACGTACATTATTATTATTATTATTCATTGATGACATTTACAAAATAAAGACAAAATTTGAATGCAAATAGCTTTTTTAATTACTGACCGATAATTATGAATGGTACGTCAAAATTCTTTAAAAAATATATCCTATATGAATCATATTTCAAAAATATATGTTGCTATTTGAATTTTAAAAGTTACCTCTAAAATCTCTCTTTTTTTAATTGATAAAAAAAAAATGTATTATTATCAAATTAGTTTAGATTATATGATTTAAAGAGGTTTTCACATAGGTCATTTTTTCCTAATTTAAGTTGATCATGCTGAAATCTGGTGTCATATGAAATTTGGAACACCCAGTATATGTATTAGAATAAATGTATGCAACTGTAGAATATTAAAGCATTATTAACTGATATGTGTGTGTGATTTCTTCATACGACTGGTCTAAGAAATTTTCTGAATCAATCCTTTTGTACAGATGACCAGTTCATATGTGATAACGCACAAACACAGTAGGCAGTCTTTGGGTAGAGCTAAAAAAAACGTTAGCGTGCAAAAGGGTAACATCAGCGTTTCCAGTTAGTGATGAGCACTATCAAATAGTTAGTACTATCAAATACTCTTCAATTTAAACTCACTTTGGCCTTATAATAATATTTTAAAAATTACAATTATCCTTGTGGTTTAAGTGCACCATTTAACTAATTGTTTCTTTCCCGAGGCATACACCTAGTTTAACTGTAATTTTTAAGTTATTTTCAAGTGTTCTAATTATTTATCAGCTTATAATATTTTAAATATATATGTATAGCTATAAATGTTTAATTTTGATTTTAGGAACAATTTCTCTATCAGAAAACCACATAAAACGGCAGAGCAGTGATGAATGACAGTGCGTTTGCTGATTTTGGATTTTCTGAAACCGATTGTGAGTATTAAAAATATTTAGTTAATAATCTTACGCCAACGATACATATAAATAATATTTATAATCTGATAATAACTGATCGATATTTAATTTAATTATTAATTTTCAAGTGTATAAAAAATAAAATGCTTATAAAAAGAATTGTGACTATGTATTTTTAGTATTTTTCGACTGCTATTTTAACTATATGTCGGAAGCCTTGTATTAGATTTTCAAGATTTTCTACCCAACAAATAAATTTTTATCGATATTAATTTAAATAAAATCCAAATTTACAACCTGTTTGTCAGACGTTCTTGCCTTTTGAATTTGCTTCTTCATTTGTTAATCATACTTACTACATACACAATTTTTTATTTATATTTATTCAGAAGTTACTCTGTAGACCACAAGTCTCCATTACACACAGAAGATTTACAGACAATAACTGTAATTATATTTACTTAAGCTAGATTTAATTGTATATCATTATATCAATCATGACTTATAACGTTTATTGCGGCCAGCCCATTTATAATTGTAAATCTTATTTTGATGTAATTAAAAATAAATTAGGTTTAAACAGTAATGTAGAACGATGTAATTTTGATAAGTTATGCACATTTTGCCGCAAAAAAAAACATCAATTATGTCACAATTACCATTTAAATGAACATCAAAATAATTTATTTTTATCTTTAAAGTATTATTTTAAAAATGTCCCCGATCATATTATTTATTATATGCAATTTTACGGTTCCCCGCAGGTAGAGCGTGACATGCGTACATATTATGAACATTTGTACATCAAAAATATTGACGAAGGTCACAATTTTTTTAAAAATCATGTACTGGAAGACTCAAAACTTATAATTGAGTCTCAGAATGATGTAGCATTGTCAGGCCACAATTACTGGCGGCGGATATTGTATATGGTCATAATAAACAAATACACAAATATTGATGATTCATATAATGACTTAGACTATTTAAATTTAGCATCCATTAAATATAACATCGTGTATCACAATAATTCATCAATCTCGATGATTTAAAGTTAAATTGTATTAATTTAGATTTTAAAATATTTGTTCTTCTAACTGAGGCTCTTAAAAATGTACAACTTCTCGTATTGTTCCGATGGTATTTCTTACAGTTTGAAGCTTTGATGAATCATTTAAATTATGTCTCCATTACACATAGAAGATTTACAGACAATAACTGTGGTTATATTTACTTAAGCTAGATTTAATCGTATATCATTATATCAATCATGACTTATAACGTTTATTGCGGCCAGCCCATTTATAATTGTAAATCTTATTTTGATGTAATTAAAAATAAATTAGGTTTAAACAGTAATGTAGAACGATGTAATTTTGATAAGTTATGCAAATGTTGCTTCAAAAAAAAACATCAATTATGTCACAATTACCATTTAAATGGACATCAAAATAATTTATTTTTATCTTTAAAGTATTATTTTAAAAATGTCCCCGATCGTATTATTTATTATATACAATTTTACGGTTCCCCGTATATTGTCATAATAAACAAATACACAAATATTGATGATTCATATAATAACTTAGACTATTTAAGTTTAGCATCCATTAAATATAACAATCGGTATAGTGATCTGTACAATATGAACAATCGTAGAATCGGTATTAGAAAATATGATCGTAGGGACATTTTTGTTAACTACAGTAATTTTAATATTCATTTAGAAAATAATCATAATATTAGAACTTTTTTTATAGAATATATTATATTGTATGTTAGCCCTAAGTTTATAGAATTTAATAAAAAAGTAGAAAAATATGATTTAGATATACAGATAAGTGTTGACTTGTTGTACTTTTATTATGTGATTAACGCATTTTCAATAATTTTTAAGCTGTATAAAGTTCCTTTACTATATTTATTTTGTACTAATGAAAATGCTGTTGTATCTTTTTATCATGAAGATGAATCGAATGATAAATTTATATGTAATTTATATAGAGATGGCGATGGCGAAGATATTTTTGACTGTGATATGTGTATACCCAGTTTACATTTAAAAAAAAAGGAATGTTTTAATTAAAAGAGTTGAGTATTTAGATTTAGCGGCTGATGTCAGTGTAATTAGTGATAAGTGATAACTTTGAATTTAATTCATGGGATTATATTATGTATTAATAAATTTGTAATTATTAACTTTTGTAAATCGCCATATTTATAAATAATATTGTAAGTTATTAATAATAAGTTCATGTACAATGTAATAAATGTAATTTTACATAATTTTTTAGTTTTGTATTCATTTAAAATTTATAATTATAATATTGTTGTACTTGGAACGACAGTTGAATAAAAATAAAAATAGAATATTATACGCCTATTTCCTGGTAAATGAAAATTTATAAGCATTTAAAAAAATAAGCAAAAAAGTGATATGTTAACATATTGTAGCCCACACAGTACCTAGATTAATATTTTCAATATGTTTTAAAAATATTTTGTTCTAAATAATATACATCCTAAACATTTCTTTAGATCATGGAATTATATTTAACCTATGCCATAAAAATATTTTTTGGCCACCTTATAAGTCTTATAAAATAATTATAGGTTATTTTTAAAATATCTTGGTATATTTTCAATATATTTTAAATACATATATTAAAATATCTTATTTTATTATGACTTATTATAATAATAATATTATATTGTTAATATATTTTTAACATTATAAAGCTTATAAAATTAATATTTAACAGTTAAGATAATTTACCTTTATCAAGCTTTTTACCATGAAATTTGATATTATTTACATTAGTTTCTGAAATACAAAGAACCGTTAAGATATAATTTATCAATGTTTAACACACGTTACAACTTAAAAAATAATAATATACCAATATAATATTATAGTACCTACATTATACATATATCATAATTATATTAAATCAGCATATACATTCTACATTTCAACATATTATTTACCTTGGTTATTTTTATTAATTTGTGTAGTTTCTTTTTTGTCTGATTTTGAAAAGTTGTTTTTTGTACTTTAATAGTCATTATCATTGTACATATTATTATCTCCTACGACAAATTTTAATAATTGGATGCATTTTAAATAATTAATAAACTAATTTCAAATGAATGGATATTACCGAGGATATTACTTTTTTTTATATACATTATATTTAGGTGGAGAGTTGAGGGTTGATTGGTTCTTATCTATTTTAAGTGCAGATTTGCGATTTACTCCTCTTCTTTTTACAAGCTTTGTACTAGTAATTTGTTTATCACATTTCAATCTTCTAATATGTTTTTTTTACTGGTACTTTCTACATTTAACAGCTCAGAAGTTTCTTCTGTCTGTTTTTGTTTTTTATATGCTTCATTTAAATTAGCTAAAATATATTTTCAAATAAATAGTACATAATACAAATTGTATTGAATTCATAAAGATGCTTACTTATATCCCTTGCTAATGTCCGTGCATCATTATAATCAAACTCGATTGTATTAGGTGCTAAACGGCGCTCTACTGTTAATTGAGGTTTTATTTTGCAATCTTTATTTGGCCTCACATATCGTGAATTTTTCAACAAAAAATTAGTACACATTCAATGGTATTTTCATTGGTAAAACAAACTTTTGACCACGTGATTGAAATAACTAAAATCAATTTTTTTTTTTATGCTATACAAGCCATTAAGGCCATTTGCACGCTTCAACCAAACTTCTCCATATATATACTAAAATCAAATAAACAAATTTAATTTTAACACATTGATTATTCAAAAATACTAGAATATACATCACAGAGATAATATTATAATTATTAATAAAGTGTTTAATACCAGTCCAAATAATGTAACCTATATCACCAAAATTATATTATATTTTCATATTTATCATATGAATATTACATACAATTTTTCATAGTTCTAATGATATAAATATTATTATTATAAAAACATATTTTTACAGTACCTAGATATACTATACTTATAATATTTAGGTAAGAATAAGTTAAGTTATAAATAAACTACTATTATACTCATAGGCGCAACTAGGATTAAGATTCTGGGGGGTGGGGGGCCTACAGTTTTAACAAAACTATGAATATAAAACATACCATAAGGCCCATACGGGGCATCCCACCGCCTCTCTACATACAATCACAACACATTTTAGGTCCTGAACCAAGAGAAAAACATTTGGATATACAACAATTTGCTTTTTATGTATATGACACTATCATGAGTAATGTAAGTCAATCATAAAAATGGTATACTCCACTCAACATTTTATACACCAACTAATAGTATCTTACTAATCTTATAAAAATGTATTAATATTATAATATATAACTAATTTGTAGTATTACCTGTAATATAAGAGTAAGAAAAAAAAAACATGTCAACTTTATAGTCAATAGGTAACATTTTAATAAATTAATGGTATTTTACTATCATCAGCATTTGCAAAATTGTTTAAAAATTTTTCTGTATCAATATTGTTTGATATGTCTCTCTCAATATGAATTATGGATAAATTTGTAAAACGTTCTTGTATCATAGTTGAGCGTAGCCATGTTTTTACTCTCCTCATCGCAGAAAATGATCTTTTACAAGTTGCACTACTTATTGGCAAAGTATATGCGACACCAAGAAGCTTGTATACATTTAGAAAAGTAACCTCATTTATGATAGTTGCCATTTTCTCCAGATCACCTAATACCTGATTTTGATAAGTGACTTGAAAAGCATTTTTTGCAACAGTCATTTCTGCCATCAATGTTTCACTATCAATTTGAAACAGATCCTATAATATAGTAGTAAAAAAACATAAATCAAAGCACATAATCAATACCTATATTCATTGTAATTGAAAGATGATGTATTCTTACTTATAATGATTAATGAATAACTTGCTTTCTTTAAAATCAAGCAAAAAAAAATTGTCAACAGAATGAGCAAGTTTTAAACTTTGAATAGAAAAACGACGAATGAGATTTTCGATTACATAATCAAGCACAACAAAATATTTGATTCGCCAAAATGCTTCACTTGTTACTTGAGTGTTTTCTTGTTCAGTACTAGTTGAAGGTTAGTTAGAAGTTACATAAAAATTTGATAAACGAGTACTTTCAACTCTTTTTCTTTTCGATCCAAGACCTAGAAATTAGAATAAATATAATATATTACTAATCATAACATTGAAATTTTTACTATTGGGAAGTAATATGATAACCTATGAATATGATTGAAATTATTTATTATTTTCAATTTAAAATAACTTAATTTAACCTTTAGCTTGGGCCACATCTCTGTCATTATTATCTTCAATTTCTTCAGTAAGAACTTCAATTAAAGCAGGATAATTTTCCTTAACTATTTTACAATTATGAAAACGACAAGACCTCCGTGTATCACTAATTCGAGTTATACTTTTGTTCTTAATTTTAAGTTTCTTTTTAATTTCTAAAAATTTATGGTTGGTAGTAGGCATAGCAAAATGTACATATACTGCATCTAAAGTATTGAATAGACTTTTAGCTTCCTAGAAACAGATTAAAAATTAATTATAAACACTGTAAAATTGTAAACATAACAGAAATGTATTTACATTTCATATTTACATTAACTGATTTGCACATATCTATTACAACTAAATTTGTCCTGTGTGCCATACAACGAGTGTAGATAGCAAATGGATACTTTTCTTGAATTTTTTTTGAACACCACCATGTACTCCGGACATTACACTTGCTCCATCGTATGATTGAGCAATTAAGGGAACATTATGTAAGTTATATTTTTTGAGATAACAAACAATTGCTGATGTCAACGATTGTGCATTTTGATTTTCAGAAACATTGATGAAGCCCAAAAAACGTTCAAAGACTTGAAAATGATTGGTGTATCAAACGCATAATGCCATTTGTTCTTTTTTAAAACTTCTAAAAAGATTTATTTTATTAAATTATAAAAAATATGAACTAATATCATTAGGTAGTTAGTTAACTTAGGTATGGTCTATTACCTGGCTTCATCACACATTAAAGAGAAAAAACCACATTTCTTTATATATCAGTGCTTATGGTTGAAATTACATCATCTGCACAAAGTTGAACAATTTCATTTTGAATTGCCCAACTTGTATAATTAATAGGTGATTCATATCTTTTGAAAAAGTCTGTGTTGTGTTTAGAAATTAATTTACATGTTTCTAAAAAATTACCTGAAAATTACAAAATACAATTACCTATATTTTAGCAATATTATAATTGTTTAATTTGGTTAAATAATAATTCATAATAATTGTAATGCATATGTTTTTTAAATCTTTTATATATTTTTATTTATGTATACAGTGGCGTATATAGGAATTATTTTCACTATGGGCCAATTTATCACCAGCATGATATAATACATAGCTACAACTGGGACATTTTTTAGGTGGCCAAGTGGTTTTAATTATTACATAAATGATACAAATAGAGATATTTTAATTTATAAATACATATTTATTAATATTCACAGTCTTACAGATTTATTCAATAAAATTCATTTTTCTATTTTTTTTTATAAACATATTTACTATTTCTTCTACATTGATTGGAATGTTACGATGAATTGTCATCAATGCAAGGCCTTACAATCTAACGTTTCCTTGTTGATTCCTCAAAAACATTTTAAGTCGACCTAGTGTTGAAAAACTCCTTTCAACCGATGCAGTTGTAACAGGTATAGTGCATAATATTTTTAACAGAACATGCATTGTGGGAAATTCATTTCTGTTACTTTTTTTTAATGCTTCGATTTTCGATAGCATTTTTTGGAATGCTGTTCGATGAATCTAAAGAAAATAATTTCTATTTAATTTTCCATAGTCTCCATTCACCTTCAATAATTGATGAATTAAAGTTATCTTCAAAATCAGTTTGATAAAAGTTATCTTCAAAATCAGTTTGATAAAAGTTAATGGCATGTAATACATTAGTATAACTTGAATTAATCGTATAAAATGGTACAATATGTTGAAGACTTAAAAGAACTTCTTTATGTTTGGTAAATCTATTAAATAATGACATAGATATCTCATCAAGATATGGAATAAACAAACTAATTCTAAAATACACTTCTGGAGAATCAGTAGAATGATTTTGTTTATGTTTTTGTGTACCAACAATTCTTGGTATCAATTTTGTAACATTGAGGTTATTAGCTACATTAAGAGCAGATTTAAATACTTCATTAAATTCACTCTCGGCATTTGATCTCATCTCACTGATGACTGATTGAACATTTTCTACACTTTCAACAGCTGTACATAAATCAGTATTAGACTTTTGAAAATTAACAGATACTTGATATGTTAAAGCTAACAATTTGTTAACAGTAAATAGAGTAATAATAAACTCAAAATCACAGATTTTTTTGTGGAAAGAGCGACCCATTGAACCATCATCTTTATTGTCAGACATTATTTGTTCTAATGTTGCTATAATAGGCAAAATATTATCTTTGAACAATGCGATAGCTTCATGTCTCTCAACCCATCGTGTATCACAATAATTCATCAATCTCGATGATTTAAAGTTAAATTGTATTAATTTAGATTTTAAAATATTTGTTCTTCTAACTAAGGCTCTTAAAAATGTACTAACTTCTCGTATTGTTCCGATGGTATTTCTTACAGTTTGAAGCTTTGATGAATCATTTAACACAAGATTAAGAGAATGTGACAAACAATGTGTATAAATAGCTGATGGATACTCTTTTGATATTAATGCCTGGACTCCATTAAATGCACCACTCATAGCCGCAGATCCATCATAACCTTGTCCTCTTAGGTTCTTCAAATTAAGTCCAAAAGACAGGAGCTCTTTTTTTATTGTATCAGCTAAACCCTTTCCAGATACATCAGTTACAGGTACAAATTTTATAAAGTCTTCCATAATTTCATTTTGTTCATCATCCACATACTGGAGACATAGAGAAAACTGTTCAATACCTTGTACATCGGAGGTTTCGTCAGCAAGAACAGTAAAAAAAATATATTTTTTAACACTATCAATTATATAATTTTGAATAGTTGATCCAATTAATGCTATCATTTCATTTTGAATTAAGGGGCTATTGTACATTTGTTTACCTCCTGATTTTAAGATATGAGACTTGAGAATATCATCTCCACATCGTGCTCTAAAACGTAACAATGCTCTGAAGTTTCCATCATTATGTTCAGGTTCATTTAAATTTAAACGTCCATAATCTTTATGACCTCTATATGAAAGTTCTTGTCTACCACAAAATATTATTGTTTCAACAATTGCACACGATTTTTGTTTATTTTCAATGTTTTTTTTTTTTCATCTGTTTGTGTACTTGAAAATCAATGGTGTCTTTTTTACCATCAAATATTAAAAAAAAATTACTAGATTTGATCATTGCAAGCTTATGATATTGCAGATTACTATGAGTTAAGAAAACATTTTTAGCTAATTTCCAATTTTGAAACGGTAAGATAATAAGTTGCCCAACTTTAAGATTTGATCCTTTATCAATAGTACTTACTGGACCAAATACAACACAGTTCTTACAAAAAGCTCCATTCAAATATTTTGAATAAGCTATCCACTTAAACTCATCCAACCAAGATTTTTGAAAATGCCGTTTTTTATTTTTTGTTATCTGCACGTATAAGCTTTTCTTTGAGAACATCATCCATTTTAAAAGTCTGATTTTTTTTTTTGTCAAATACACTCCAATATCATAACTATTGTCTAAAATACTTTCATCAGTACACAGTATATTTTCACAAGTAGATTCCTAATAAAATAAAAAAGTATTAAAACAAACTAACTTACTAACTACTCAAGCTAATAAATATATTTACTTGATTCATATTATCATCAATTATACTATCTGTGTTACAAATCTGACCAACTAGACTTTTCTACGTTAAAGCCAATAATAGACTGTCACACAATATGGTTGAACAAGAAGATATCTAGTGAATAAATAATTTAATTAATTACTTATTCAAACAATACAACGAATATTTTCAATTTCTGTTAACAAAATATTTACTTGGTTTATATTGTCATCAATTATACTATCTGTGTTACAAATCTGACCAATAGACTTTTCTACGTTAAAACCAATATTAGACTGTCCACTGTCACATAATATGGTTGAACAAAAAGATATCTAGTGAATAAATAATTTAATTAATTAATAATTCAAACAAAAATATAATAAACAAAAAGAATATTAATAAACTATAAAATACATAAAATTATAATCAATGACAGTTCTAACGTGGCAGGGTGGATAGCTGACTGTACTAAAATGTTTGGTGTTGCTTATTATTGAAAAATTAAATTTGTATTCAAAAATAAAATTATAATAAATTAAATAAACAAATTATAAATGTACTATTGCCTGTACAAAAATTTTAGCCCAGAACCGCACCTGATTATAATGCATTATAATTATAAACTTATGTACCTAATGTCAATTAAAAATATCTATTAAGTAATAAATAACACTTGCTCACACTTGCAACAAATAGGTAACTATTAGCAAATAATAATATTTTCTATAATAATAAAATAGCTATAAATCAAAAAGTAACTTATAGGAAAGTACTTACTTCACTTGATTGACGGGGCACAAACAAAAACGTTTTTAATTTTTCTTTGAAATTCATGTTTTTAACAATTTTTATGAATATTAACAACAGTTTGCGCGTACAACGATCCGTTAGATTAGAAAGTGCTCAACGATCGACGAAACTCACGAAACAATTTCTAGTAATGCATGATAAATCGATAACATTTTGTAATAATACAACAGTAAAATGGAAAGCCATTTCTAAAAATAGAATGCACTATCGACGTCCATATAAACATAAACACGGGTTCATAGTAAGTTGTTGTAAGTTACATGATAGTGTGTGGTGATACGGTGCTATCACCAGCATAGCGCGCCCGTCGCGCGTTGACCGCGGTCACGGTTCTACCGTACTGTTTGTAGTTATATTGTACTTATTGTATTTATTGTAAACGTGTACCATTTATACCGTACCCATTTTTATTGTATCATGTTTTCACCCGTGCAATTATTTCACCCGTACCGCGCACCACCGCTCGCTGGCGTTTCGACAGTCGTGGACAAACCATAGAGTAATATAGAGAGGCCGTTGCATTTTATCATGAAGCGCAAGTAAACTTTGGGCAGGCCAGCCACTTTTAGAAGAAAAATATATTGTACTCATTTATTATTATTTATTGTACCTAATTAAGAACAATAATCTCTTTTCTCTACTAGAATCTACTAACCCATTTGGTACTTAAATTATTTATTTAATTTGGTGTTTCTATTAAAATACATGAATTAATATAAATAACAAATATTTTAAAAATCAATTTATTCCAATGAATATTATACATACAAATTATAAATTTATAAGTAGTATACAATAAACGCATTACATAATAATATAACCAAATAAACATATTTTAATATTTATATAGGTATAAGTAAATACTAAATAGTAATATACATAATAACAAATTATAATATTGTGCCTCAACTGTCAATATTGGACAGTTATTTTTATACGTGTCTAGATAGTAGATAATTAACAAAATAATATAATATGAAGTCATGATTCTTGTTTATATAAATAAAAATTCAAAATTACTGGTTCATGATAGAAGAATCTTCTTATAAATTATACATTACATTATTAGGTATTAAATTATTATAATTTAGCGAATATATTTGTTTTATAATGATGTATATGAATATAGGTATTTAACAAATTGAGTTATATCTTCTGTTTTAATTTTCTTGTATTATGTTCTAAAAAAACTATAATTATTTTTATTGAATAGGTAATTAAATTGTATATGTTTATAATGTTTTAAATAAATTTAATTAGTTATTATAGCAAAAGAAAAAAGCAATAAGAAGCTTAAGTTATCTATTAATTTATCACTGTCCTTTAAATAATGTTAATTTATTATACCACATGCGAAGGGAGGTTGTTTCATTGTGGGATTTAATGGAATATTTTATTTTCAAGCTCATATATGTTGATGATATTGATTTAATTAAATGTGTTAAATGGTCAGATAATGAACTATTGCTGTCTATACTATGGTTATTTAAAGAACTGAATATTGAATTATTATTCATGAAATGAGAAAGAACTTTTGTTTGAATAAATAATTTATTGATTGTTTTATTTTGGTAATCATAAGATTTTAAAATTGTTTCAGTTTGCAAGCATATTAAGATTACATCGTCGCTTGGATAAGTAAGACCCCCTTTATTACCTCCACGGGTTTTTAATGTAATAAGTGAATTGAGAAAATCCTGTTTATTGTAGGAAAATAGTGATGATACACATATTTCACATTTAATAATAGAGCTTAATTTATGTACAACAAAACCAGAAATATAAATAATAACTTCTTAAGAAAATTCGCTGAATTCATATGTGTTTTGGCCAACAATATAACTGTTATCATGAATAAAAGAATCAACGTCAGCTACATCTAGATCTGTGTTATTATCATACTCCGTACTGCAATTAATTACTTTAACAGGATCAGAACTACTGTAATGTAGAATATCAATATGTTCAAGAGGTATGCAATTGCCAGTATTGAAACTCTGTACATCGTTAGTCCTAATAACTGTTTTTCGGTATGCTGCGAGAAATTGTTTTGCAGTGGGGTTATTATTATGCCCCCCATGAGACCGAATAGTTCCAAAAAAGAATTCAAGGTGGTCCTGACTTAGTCTATATGTCCGAATGAACTTTAAATTATCTATGTACCGGTTATACAAATTTAATATAGAATTCAAAGTTATGATAAAGCCTATAAACCCTGTCTTTCTCTTTGACTGTAGAACAGGAATAAACGTATTATCATTAACATTGTCTTTTACTTTTAAGTCTTTAACATAATTAATAAATTTGTTAGTAAAATCTTTAACATAATTAAAATTGTGCTTACTAAGAGCCTTTTTATTTCCTATCGCATTAGAAGACCTAGAATTACAAATATCAAACGCTGTGTTAAATAGTTCTATAAATCTTATTGTAGCATCAGAATTTAAAAATGTTTTTAATTTAAGATTATTTTTACAAAATTTAAGTGCATCAGCAACAGACTGGCTTAAAAGCTGAGCTGCTAATTTAACTTTCATTTTTTGTTTGAAAAAAAATATATGTTGTTTTCTTGTTTTATTTCCTAAATGACAACCTTCTTTTTCTTGTAAAATAAAAAGCTTTTCTATGTAATCAAAATAAACTATTTTATTTTTAAAATCTAAAAATTGTTTTTTTTCCCCAAAAGCATTCCTAACTAACTTGAGCATATGTGCTATGTGCAGCATCTAATATAATTACTATGGGCATATTAATGTCCTTATTATTATACATAAATGTAGTTACTAAGTTTTCTGAATTTAAATTGCATCCTAAAAGCTTAGTTGCAGTTACATTGGTAGAGCAGCCATCAAATGTCAAACTCACTATCTTTACTCCAGTTTCATGTAGTAGAGATAGTGCATGAGTAATAAGTTCTGATTTTTGTGAACTATTTAAGCTAGCCGTTAAGAAATAAGCAATAGGTAACTTCCAATGTTCATTAATAGCAACAACTAAAAATACAAATGCTTCTTTAGCCATTTCCAAGCTGTCGCCATCTAATCCATTACCCAGATCAACACGGCCATAATATTTTCCATCGGAACTGTCAAATTCAATATTTTGCCGAATAGCCATTTCATCCATTATAAGTGAACAATAAATAGGAATTGTTGAATTTTTAACTTTTAAGGATAGTGATTTTAATGCTTCTTCTGTAAATCCTGGATCAGCATTAACATGGGAGTACCACTTACTTAAAGTTCTAGGGTGTGGTAATATAGTATTGAACTGTTTTCTTACATAAGTATACGTAAGCCTTAGCCGAAAAGAAATGTAGCGAAAGAGCAAATTGACGAACCTCTGGACTATACTTTTTAGGTACTTTTTGTCCCAAATTTTTTTTAGCCCAATTAGTTATGAGATGTTTATGCTTACCAAAATTATTTAGCAAAATTTCAGAAGCATCATCATTTAGTAAATTTTGGTTTTTCAGCTTATCAATGATGGCAGACATAGATAAAATTATTTTTTCCTGCCGTCTGACTCGTTGTTGAAGAACTTTCAATTTTTTATTTTTAGCAGCAAGTTCATATGATAATTGTTGGATACCATTTTTTAGGAAAATACGATTTGGTGTATCAGAGTCAGCACGAACACTTAATGCTTGATAGTTTGTTTTGTACTTTTTCTGAATAAAAATATATACTTTTTTTAGTTACCTAATCATACTAATCTATATATAAAGAAAATAGTATAATTTTTAATTGATACCTTAACTGCTGGATGGTTTATATTAAATTCATCAGATTTTAAAGGAGTTACATAGGACTTTTTTTTCTACCTTGTCATACTCAACATTACTTCTTAACAACTAAAAAAAAAAAAAAAAATACATAAATACATAACTTTAAGCGTTTTTTTTTCAAACTAGGTATGTACTTCAGCTGAAGGTGAATAAGATTTCAGAGATACAGAAGTACAAGTATCAAGAGTGTCGTTTAGCTTTTCTATACCTTCTAATGAAATATCACTATATAAATAATATCATAATAAATATGTGTAAAATGTTTAATTTATTTCCAATATCATTATTAATTAAGTACCTTAACGGATGATGAAGAGCAACTTAAATCAGCAGAGAAGCAAGGTTTTATCATTTCTGGGTAATCTATTTTTGCCTAAAATTGAGAGTTATAGTTAACTATATCAAAAAACTTATAGTTAGTTATAAAAAAATTATTAAATAGTTACATTTTTAACTATAGATATAATTAGACATGGAACTGCATTATGATTTAGTAATCTTCTGGATTTATAGCTAATAAAATTTGAAGAATCAAAATGGCAAGAACAAATTATACTATTTTTAGTCAAACTATTTGAACTAAGATTGTTTGCCACTAAAATCATTCCATTTCCCCATCAACTCAGGATTAGATAGAGGAAATCTGGAAAAATATCAAAAAAATGATACTTAAAATTTAAAATGTATTTAATATTTAAATCTTGTCTTACTTGTGAAAGGAAATATCATGAGACTTGCTCTTAGGGTTTTTTGATCTGCCACATATAAAACAACTCGGCATTATGATCACACTTTTTAAGGATTTGAAAACAATTAATAATTTTAAATATGTTAACTAATATATAACCAATTGTCCTAACTAGAATCCAGAGAAATCAAAAAGGACGACAATAAGAGTCAAGAGATCACAATTCACATTTTTTTCTTTGATTTATATAGATAGATATTAATATAACCTTAGATCATATACTACTGTATACTCGTATGATCTAAGAATATAACATTATTATTGTACTATGCGATCTAGTGGACAAGGAGAGCGCAGTTGGACTCTCGATAAGGGTCAACGACCGAACATTTGGCTTCACTACTAGAACACGGGGAATATATGCAACGGCCTCTCTATATTACTCTATGGGACAAACGCTCTGGTTCGTCTCGCGACAATCGCTCTCGACACAGTCTCCTACGGTTTACGCGCACGCTCACCGATCGCTACGCCGAACCTACTCACGCGACGCCGTACATTTAACCATCCGTTTGTTTGTTTATCTTATTATAAATATATCGGCGACACAACGCCTTTAAACAAATCTCGTGTCTGTTGTTGTTTATTTATTTTATATTTTCTTGTTCCTTCTGATAACAGCCGTAAAAGTTGGTCGTTAGTGCGAGACGGTTTTACCTTCACTAACGCGACATTGGTGACCTCGCAACAAACGACGCACGTGTCGAAACCGCCACCGAGTACAAACGCCTTGTGCCCCATCGTTTT
Source organism: Diuraphis noxia (assembly GCF_037042655.1). Lineage (NCBI taxonomy): Eukaryota > Metazoa > Arthropoda > Insecta > Hemiptera > Aphididae > Diuraphis > Diuraphis noxia. Next base: position 64,086,003 of record NW_028301711.1, read on the forward strand.
TTGGCTCTCACCCGCGTTTCAACGTCGTGTCACGTGTTTCGTCCTCGCGAGTCTCACGCGCCATTCCGCATATTGGTGATCTCGCTACTCAACACGCGACAGCCGAACACGTGGTTCACGTCGGATTAATTATCCACGCGCATCCAGCAACCGTGCTTCGTAACCGACGCCATGAGCGCAAAAGATGACAACGCCGGTACAACCACCCCGTCGGTACCCGCAAACGCACCTTCCGCGACCGCCCCGAACGAGATGGCCGCAGTCGCACATGTTTGGCTCCCGGAATTCTGGAAGCATTCCCCCAAACAGTGGTTCATCCACGCCGACACTGTGTTCCGTGTGCTGTGTGGCCGACTCGTCGACCTCAATCAAAAAACGTCCATCCAAGCAGTCTCCGTCATCGACATCGCAGACACCACCGTATGTACAATTGCGCGAACATCCCAATGGACGTCGCTACTGCTGGACTACCCCGAGGTCACGCAAGAATCGCCGGTCCCGACCAAGTGTTGCAATGGCTACAAGGTCTGAGACCACACATATATTGTTTAGAAAGTATTCACAGGATGTACGTGTTGTACATGTACAAATGTATCACGTAATGAACACAAGGAAAAGTTAGTTTCTAAAAGTATATCGAAAAGCCCACTGCGAATACTCAAGTGGGACCTTGTAGAAAGACAATGCATTCTGACTGTTGTCTTTCCTATATAAAGACGCTCGTAGGGCGATCTCAACACACTATTTCTGCGTGACGACTAGTTGACAGTATTCATGCTAGAGATATTTGTCTTAAGTTGTACATTACTCTGAGTGTTTAGAATAAACTTGTTAAAAATACTAATCTGTCAATAAATCTATAATAATATTTAAATTGACTACTGTGTTAAATTCATTTGATTCGACCCTTGTCAACCGAGCTCCATAACTGGTTCGCAACAGAAAAAATTTGGTGCCGAAACCAGGGATCTTTACAAACATCGTATCAACACGACGAAGATTTCTACCCGAATCATTCAAGGGAAATCTGATCAACTTCTCAAGAATAAATTCAAAACATCTGCCGTGGACCAGCGAGTTCTAGAAGTGTCGACATCAATTCAATGAAAAATTCAGTAATGTACAATAGTTGGTAAGCGTAACTCATATGTCAGATAGTCCGAAAAAACGTAGTAGTTTAAATATAACGTTAGACGATAGTCCTACGAAAGTAGAATTATCCAAAGCACAGGTTTTTGAGATTGTGGTGGGTACTCCGACAAGTGAAAAAATGTTAGGAGACAATAGTAACGCTGGGACAACACTGTCCACAGACACCACACTATCAGCTTGCTCTATAGGGCTCGATAAAACCGTGGAGCATGTAACGCGTATGGTACCCGAATTTAGTGGGGGTATCGATGAAAAATTAATATTTTTTATAAATGCATGCGAGTTAGTATCGGAAATAACTCCGGTAGCTAATAAGGACATAATGTTGAGAACTATCTTAACTAGAATAAAAGGGCAAGCTTACGAGGTGATAAGATATGAGGAAATCACCAGCTGGGGAATGCTAAAAACTTTGTTAAAAAACACGTATGATAAACCTATAAACGCGGCATACTTACAGATAGAATTATTTAGCGCGAAACAACGTTATAAGGAATCGTTAATAGAGTATGCCACTAGAATACGTAATCTGGTACAAGCGGTATCAGAAGGTAGCACCCAGGGAAAGAGCACGAGTGATGCTCTCGCCGTTAAAACCAATATAAGGGAACAGGCGTTATTAGTATTTTTGGAAGGGATTAATGATAAAATAAAAGTAATGGTAAAAAGTAAAAATCCCTCCACATTAGAGCAGGCAATACAAATTGCAATAATTGAAGATAAAAATATAACCCCAAGCGAATTAAAAAATAATTTTAATAATAAGGCTAAAGGGGAAGCGCAAAAATACAATAAAGGTAATTGTCATGTATGCGGAAAATACGGGCATTATGCTAGAGATTGTAGGTTTAAAAAGGGAAGTCCTAAAAATGAGGGTGGTAAATTTAGTACAAATAAACCTACAGCAAATACATATTTAATATGCACATATTGCTCAAAAAAGGGGCACACTATAGATAAATGTTATAAAAAGAAAAATAAAGATAAACGTGATAAAGGAGAAAATTCCAATTCGGGAAACGAAACCCGACCGCAGGAATAGAAAGTCCCTCTGTGGTTGAGGATTTAAGGGAAATATATGATATAAAACAAATAACGGTAGCAATGGAAAATCAACATATTAAAAGTAGGTCCAAACATTTTATGAATAATCCGATAGAATTTTTAGTAGATACAGGTAGTAGCGTAAATATAATTCGATTATCCGAGTTAACATCGGACACAAAGTTAATACCAGGTGAAACAATTTCCTTAAGAGGTATAAGTAGTACGCTAGAAACTACCATAGGTATAGTCGAGATACCGATTGAAATAGGAACCGAAACTTTTAAGAAAGTAAAATTTTATATAGTAAAAAATGATATGCCACTTATTAAAGCAGGTATATTAGGTAGACCGTTCTTTCAATTGCAAAATACCACAATACATATGCCATACGGCTGTGGTACGCACACGTTAACACTAGGAAATCACATAAGAATACCTCCGCGGGTAGAATACATAATGGCGGTAGGTGTTGACGCCGGCACGGTTAAAGATAATGAAGTAATAACTATTCATCAGGAGGAGCTGCAAGAGCAAGTGTTCTTGGGCAACGTAATAAATACAGTGAAGAACGGGCTCGTGCTAGTAAACGTCATAAACATATCTGATGAGGAAAAAATAATACAACCGGTGTCGCTAAGTCAAATAAAATATGAAATTTATAGAGAGGAGTCAGTCATGTATATAAACACTAATAAAAACGAAAACTTGTCAAACTATTCAGAAAGGGTACAAAAATTAAAAAATGAATTACGTACTGAACATTTAAATTCAGAAGAGGCCCGTAGTGTTGAACAAGTGTGTATAGACTTTATGGACATATTTCATTTAGAAGGGGATAAGTTAACTTATACAACGTCCATAGAGCATGAGATAAGAACTCCGGGGGGAGAACCTCCCATATATCAGAGACAGTATAGGTTACCACATAGCCAAAGGGACGAAATAACAAAACAAATAAAACAAATGGAAAGCGACGGTATAATAGAACCAAGCAGTAGTCCATGGAAAAGTCCTATACTTTTAGTTCCGAAAAAAATAGACGTATCAGGAAAACCTAAATTTCGTTTAGTAGTGGATTTTCGAAAATTAAATAATATTACAGTAGGTGACAAAATGCCATTACCACAAATACAAGACGTATTAGATCGACTAGGTAGGTCTAAATACTTTTCTATACTCGACCTTGCTCAAGGTTTTCATCAAATTTCGTTAAATAAAGAGTCACGGGTTAAAACAGCCTTTAGTAGTGACATAGGGCATTGGCAATATACTAAGTTACCCATGGGATTAAAAAACAGTCCTCCCACATTTCAACGATTAATGAATAATGTACTTTGTAATTTAATCGGTTTAAAATGTTTAGTATATTTGGATGACATTATAATTTTTTCCGCTGATTTACGTGAGCATGACAAACGAATTAGAGAGGTGTTTTCTCGATTACGTACACATAATTTAAAATTACAACCTATAAAATGTGAATTTTTAAGAAAGGAAGTAATCTATTTGGGACATAAATTAACAGAAAAAGGTGTACAACCCGACGAACGAAAAATTAAAAGTGTTAAAACATTCCCTACACCCACAACGGTAAAAGAAATAAAATCGTTTCTCGGATTAACAGGTTACTATAGAAACTTTGTACCTGACTATGGAAAAATCGCTAAACCAATAACAAATCTATTAAGAAAGGGAATAGAATTTATATGGACACCGGAGTGTCAAGAGGCTTTTGAAAAATTAAAAAGTATACTATGTAACGAACCACTATTGCAATATCCGGATTTCGAAAAACCATTTATTATTACGTGCGACGCTAGTAATTACGCGGTAGGATGTGTTCTCAGCCAAGGTGTTATACCGGCCGACTTACCTATCGCTTACGCATCACGTACACTCAATAAAGCTGAAATAAATTATTCAACAACCGAAAAAGAACTAGTAGCTATTATGTTTGGTGTTAAACAATTCCGACCATACGTTTATGGACGAAAATTTACAATCATAACCGACCATAAGCCATTAACATGGTTATTTAGTGTCAAGGACCCGGGCAGTAGACTACTTCGATGGCGAATAAAGTTAGACGAGTTCGATTATGAAATTCAATATAAAAGTGGTAAAACTAATTTAAATGCGGATGCATTAAGTAGAATAAAAGAAATTAACTTAATTGAAACTACAACCACATACGATAAATTTTGGGAACAGTTTAATTCTAAAATAATTATAAATACTCGAATAAAAGAAATAAGTGGACAAATAGCAAATGCACCTAGGGATTCAATAGTAGTGATAGATATACCTAAGGATAAAATAATAACTAACGAATTAATCCAAACCATAACTAGAGAGGTTGACCTAACTAATATTAATACCATTATCGGGGATATAGCGTATATAGAAAAAGACAAATTAATTTGTTTAGTAACTAAGGAAAATGATAGCGACGTACCTACTTACGAAAATATATATAACACGTTAATAAAGCTAAGACAGTTTTGTGAAAGTAATCGGATAAATAAACTGACAATACTTAAAAATGAAATAAATTATACGAAAGATAAATTAAATTGGGCACAAGTAAGAGCCATGTATAGATACATATTTAAAAGTACACCTATAAACGTTTTAATATATTCTGAAACTGTAATGAGTAGCCAGGACAAAATAGATGTAATTAAGTTATATCACGATTCACTTCTGGGAGGTCATTTAGGTATGACAAAAACGTTAAAAAGAATACGAACACAAATACAATGGAAGGGAATGAGGAAGGACGTACGACAGTATATAGAAAAATGCGAATCATGTCAAAAGAATAAAAATTCTAAAAATATTAAATTACCAATGGCAATCACTACGACATCGACAAAACCTTTTCAAAAGATATTTCTAGACATAGTAGGTAAACTACCCACATCTTATAGGAATAACTCTTATATATTAACTATTCAAGATGACCTAACAAAATTCTTATTAACAATACCTTTAGAGGACCATACAGCTAACACAATGGCTAAGGCATTTGTTACTAATTTCGTATGTATTCATGGGATACCTATGAATATATTAACTGATAACGGTCCCGAATTTGTAGGTGAAATATTCACGGAAGTATGTAAAATTCTTAAGATTAATAAAATGATGTCTAGTGTATATCGACCACAAACAAACGGGGCTCTCGAACGGGCTCATAAGGTAATAAAAGAAATGCTTAGGCATACAATAGATAAGCACGCACAAAATTGGTGCGAGCACCTGCCATTTGTAACATTTGCATATAATTCAGCTGTACATGAAAGTACCAACTTCCAACCATACGAATTATTATATGGAAACCCCGTAGAATTACCATCACCCTTGCAAAGGCGAATCGAACCTTGTTATACATATGATAATTATGCATATGAAATGAAACAAAAAATGCAAGCAGCACATGAACTTGCAAGAGAACTGCTTATAAAGACGAAACATAAAACAAAAGAATACTATGATAAAGGACAGAATGAACAGAATATACATGTAGGAGATAGCGTATTAATACTTGACCATGCTAGAAAGCATAAGCTGACACCAATATGGGTGGGACCGTATCCGGTAATAAAAGTATTAGACTATAATGTAAAAATACAAAAGGAAAAACGAATAGCTACTCTGCATAAAAATCATGTTAAATTATTTAAAGAATAATAATAATTAGTTTACTGTACATTAATATAATTTAATTATAGGTTTATAATAGTGATAGGAGCTTTCCAAGCCGTTCAATCGCAAAATTCGTCATATAATGTTTCAACGATTCCGCACGAGAGTGGGATCTACTTCGAGAATCGAGGTTCACTAAGGTTAACCAATTCGGATTGGAAATTATTAATATATATTAATTTAGATAATTATAATAATAGGCATGTAGAAACCATTAATTTTTATAACAAAACAGTTAACATATGCGAAAATCTACAAAAGGAGCATCCTGAAATATTTAATACTACGTGCGGTAACTTTGCATTAACCTCCGCGTCATTGTTACAAGAAATTAATAGAAAAAGGTCCAACATGTTACAGTCCATAGACGTGGAAGAAATAAATAAACGCGAAAAAAGGGGACTAATTAATATGGTAGGACATATACAGAAAACGTTATTCGGAACGTTAGACGACGAGGATGGGGAAATGTATAATACGCAAATAAGGGAGCTTCAAAATAGTAGAGTAGGCATGTTAAAAATAGTTGATAAACAAACTAGCATATTAAAATTAACCAATAGTGCATTTAAAGACGCACAAGGAATGGAAATCCAAATAAAAAGCTTAAATATAACGTGTAACAATCTTGAAACCAGTTTAAGACGTGTATGGTATCAGGTAGATATGTTAGAAATACGGACGACAATAACGAATTTAATAACAACATTGTTATTGTTACTCCAACAATTAGTATTCGAAACGGACATGGTAGGTGAAATAATATCTGCAGCACAGAATGGTATAATACATTCAGGTATAATAACCACAAGAGAACTAAGGATGCAACTGCGGGACATACTAATAAGTCTGCCCGGGCAGTTAAAATTACCATTCGATGTAAACTCTATATCACTATATGAATTAAGTAAAACATCAAAATTGGCTATAGTGTATATGAACGGAACTCTCGTATTCGAGTTAATAATTCCATTACTAAATCCAGTAGAGCTGACACTATACCACATAATACCACTACCAGTACGAAGGGAAAAACTATATATGCATCTCACACCCGAATTCGAATACATGGCCATTTCAAAAACACACGAATACTATCTAACGATTTCCGTAACACATTTAATGAAATGTAAAGAACTAGCAAGCATAACTATGTGTCCCGAAACCCAACCATTACGTATAGGATCCGCGGGACTACCTTGTGAAATTGAATTATTCATGAAACCAACGGTGGTACCGTCAACCTGTGCAATAAAATACTTAGAATTATCGCGTAGCGTCTACCATAAGTTAAAATATCATAATAAGTGGATTTATATAATAAACACGTTAGACAATGTAGCTGTCACTTGCGATCGGTGGGATAACGCTAAGAATATACAATTAAGGGGTGTGGGTATAATAACTTTAGACGAACATTGCAAGGCACACACACCGCAGGTAGTATTAACACCTAACCGGCATCTGAAGTCTATTCAGTATCTCGACTTCATTCCTCCGGTGAACATACCAACTAGTGCTAAAATTCCGTTACTACCCAGTGCTAAGCTCGACAGTTTACTTACCCACCAACATCCAGTAGTCAAGTTAAACGACATTAGCGATTTCTCCAAGACAATCGAGGAGTTGGAAAGCGCAGTCCAAGAGGAAAAAGATAGGAACATATTAGAAACGACGAGTGGTATGCATACAAAAATAATCATTATATTAAGTATAATATTAGGTTTAATAATAACTTACAAGTTATTTAAAATATATAATAATCGTAGATATCATAGTCATAGGATAATAGTGCCTAGAGTAGAGGTAACCAGCTTATAAAAAAGGAATTTTATTATAGTGTAGTATAATATACCTTACCATTCTAGAGAAACACACAAAAACAATGAGCAGCACGATAGTCATTAACAGAGCATTACTAGAGCAGTTCGTAGAGCAACTAAAGTTCACATTAAACCAAGAATATCATGTAGTGCCAACAGACCCGTACCGATACCGAAACCCGTCCTGTTTAAGGGGACACATAAGCACCACCAACAGAGATCTAGGGGATCCTTTTACTGAGGATCAAATCGATTTAATTAACGCACACCTGTGCAGTTTCATACATTTTTCAAAATTAAGGAGCATGGCTGATAAAGCACCATGTATGCTATTGTATGGGTTTCTAGGGTTAAGGGATGTGGTAATCAATAGATTGATGGCTATGCTGACAGTAGGAATACGCTAACTTACTATTTTAATACATGTAATATTAAAAAAAAATTTTTTGTAATATTTATTAATAATGAATTTCGCTGTACGAATATATATATGTAATTGTAAAAAAAAAAAAAAAAAAAAAAAAAAAATGATAATACTATACTAACATAGCATAAGAAATAATTGTACCACCAGAGTAATAAAAAAAAAATATTTGTACAGTATGGATACCGAATATTAGTCGTAAGACAACAGTTAGAGGTCTTATTTAGCATAAGCCCTCGTTTTGTGGGGGAGGTGTTGCAATGGCTACAAGGTCTGAGACCACACATATATTGTTTAGAAAGTATTCACAGGATGTACGTGTTGTACATGTACAAATGTATCACGTAATGAACACAAGGAAAAGTTAGTTTCTAAAAGTATATCGAAAAGCCCACTGCGAATACTCAAGTGGGACCTTGTAGAAAGACAATGCATTCTGACTGTTGTCTTTCCTATATAAAGACGCTCGTAGGGCGATCTCAACACACTATTTCTGCGTGACGACTAGTTGACAGTATTCATGCTAGAGATATTTGTCTTAAGTTGTACATTACTCTGAGTGTTTAGAATAAACTTGTTAAAAATACTAATCTGTCAATAAATCTATAATAATATTTAAATTGACTACTGTGTTAAATTCATTTGATTCGACCCTTGTCAACCGAGCTCCATAACTGGTTCGCAACACAAGTTCCTACACGATGTCGTACACGAGCTTCACACGACCGGCCTGCCACTTTTTTCACGTCCTCGTCGTCTACCCCCCGACCGTCTTCAAGTGGCACGCGCCGAATTCGAATTCATGCGACAGAAAGGTATCTGTCGGCCATCGTCGAGCGCGTGGGCCAGCCCGTTGTTGCTGGTCGCCAAAAAAGACGTGCCGTCTTGAACGCCTGAGCTACGTTGGGAAAGACGCCAGTGGAGTACTGTTTGTTTTCGAGAGATTGTGCAATTATGTCGATTATTTTGTGGACTTGATGGAGTGACGAATGTTTATTTTTAAAACCAAATTGAGTGTGGGGGATTGTATTATGGCTTGCTAATATAGGGTTTAATCGCTGTAGTTTAATCTTTTCTAGAATTTTTGAGAATGAAGGTAAGAGGCTGATAGGACGATATGAAGAAGGCAGGTCAGGAGGTTTATTAGGTTTTGGAATTAGAATAATTATGGAGTGTTTCCATGAATGAGGAATGTGGGAGAGACGAAGAATTGAGGTGAAGATGAAGGTTAAGAGAAGAATGGCTTTCTTGGGCAAATGTTTTATAATTCGATTTGTTATGAGGTCGTGACCTGGGGATTTTTTGTTTGATAATTTACTGATAATAAATTGAATTTCGCTGGGGGAGGTATGTTTTGTAGGTAAGGACATAGGAAGGCAATTGGTTAGAGATTTTTCAACAAAGGATGTGTGATCGATGTTGTTAACGTCGGGGTGAGGAGAGAAATTATTTTCTAGAAGAGAGGCAACCAGGTTTGATTTTTCTAAGTTGGTCTTAGCGAAGGATCTGTCAGGATATCTAATTGGTGGTATTACATTTTTTTTATTTAGGATTTTTTTAGTAGCTTTCCAAATATAATTGTTTGAGTTAGATAGAGAGTTTAAGTATCGTTGGTATGTTTCTGTGTTGTGAATGCGTAGAAGGTTTTTAAGGGAGCACGCAATGTTGTTATAGCGACTTTTGTCACTGGGGAGGTGGGTGTGGTGCCATCGGTTTCTAGCTCGTCGTTTTTCAACAAGCAGTTTTGAGAGGTGTTCAGGGAGAACATTTTTATTGCGTTTGGTGGGCAAGGAAGTTGATGAGTCAAGGGCGGCGGTTTTTATCAACGTGGTGAAGGTCGAGACAGCAGAGTCTATCTTTTCAGTAGATTTTAAAGAAATGTTTAGAGATATATTGTTTTCAATGATGTGGGAGAATTTTTTCCAATCGGTTATCCCTGGGGTGAGAGTGGGGAATTTTTCAGTGAGACCGATTGATTATTTAAAGTTAATAAGATAGGAGTGTGATCAGACGAGAGGTCTGCGAGATTTGCAATATTATAGTTGATGTTATTAGGAAGAGTATGAATGAAAAAGTCAAGAATGTCGGGGACTCTGTTAGAATGTGATGGCCAATAGGTTGGGTGAGGAGGAGATAGGTATTTTAGGTTGTTAGAAAGTAGTAATCTGTGTATTGAAAGGCCTCTAGTATTGGATACTCTAGATCCCCATAAATTATGTTTGGAATTGAAGTCACCCCGGATAAAAATGTGTTACCGAGGGATTTGAAGTACTGAGTGAAGTCATTGTCGGTTATTTTATTAGCGTGTCCCGGTGGGCAGTAAACAGAGGAGATTGTAGTGGGTACATGGTTTAGTGAAATTGCTATATTGGTAGCTTGAATGGATGGAGTTTGGAATTGTGGAAGTACAGCGTGACTAATGTTAGTTTTTATTATTAGTGCAGAACCAGCATGCGCAGTACCATCAGGGTGATCGCAGTGGTATGTTGAGTAACAGGGAATATGAAAATTTGGCTGTGGGTGAGTTGCGGCCCGGCGTGTCGTTTCCGGTGTTGGAGACCGGTGAATTCCGGCCCGATGATATTTTAGCCGTAGGTTAGTTGCGGCCCGAGTAATTATCATTACCTATGTACCTATTGGTAGTAACTATATGTACAATGTACCTGTCAGATGCGGTGTTGGCTATATACACATAGTGATAGTGTTCGATACGTATGGCAAGTTATATATTTATATAATATAATAAAGATAATAATATAGATCGTTTTAATGTATTATCTGCCATATGACTTGCATTAACTACGATTATCAGATAAAATCAGATGGCAAAATGAAAATTGTCAAATCGTGTTTAGTCCGAAATCAATCTTTGATCGTATAAGTGTATAATATATTAAACGTATATTTTGAATATTTCATCATGGAATTTGTATACAGTGAAAAATCGAAGCCACTTATTATCTACGATGGCTACAAATTCCGTTTTCATAAGACACTACAAGATGATGTACAGCGGTGGCCTTGCTGTTTCAAAAATTGTAAGTGCTTTATTAAATTATCACCTTCAAATATAATAGTTGAGAGTAACGCCAATCACGAACACAGTAAACCTGACAAAAAAGTCCTAAGCAGGCAAATTATGAGTAATTCTCTGAAAAGAAAAGCTTTAGTTGACATTTCTTGCAAACGGTCAAAACTTATTCGCTCGGAATTGAAAGAAGGTGATATACCAACTTTGACTAACAATGATTTATTATTAATTCGTCATAATATTCATCGTGCCCGTTTATCTGTACACCCCCCTCTGCCGAGCTGCATTGAAGAGTTACATGCTGCTTTGGGGTCCATGGAAATTAAAACCAACATTGGTGAACAATTTTTGTTTGTAAACGATATAGTAAATTCAATAGTTTGGTTTTTTACGCAACAAAATATAAAAGTGCTATGTGACGTAAAGAAAATATACGTCGATGGGACGTTCAAGAGCTGCCCAAAGAACTTTACACAACTTTTTACCATACATGGCCTTAAAAATGGTGTGTATTTACCTCTTGTGTTTTTTTTACTACCCAACAAGTTAAATTCTACGTAGTGTGCATTTGAACATGTAATTCGTCACTCCATATCCGTAGTTGGTATATCATGCTTTCCTACTGAAATTTTTATAGATTTTGAATCAGCAATACATAGTGCTGTAGCGGACGTCTTCCCTAATGCACAAATAAGAGGTTGTCGATTTCATTTGGGGCAAAGTTGGTGGAGGAAAATCCAAAGTTTAGGACTTACTAAACTATACAATGATAACACAGACGATAGTCATTATTTAAAATATTTTTTTGGATTGCCATTTTTGGAGCCTGAAAACGTCATTGACTGCTCTTTACTGACGACTTTTTAGCAATACAACCTGCTGAAAATGACCGGATTGTGATATTTACAGACTACATTTTTGAAAACTATATTTCACCAGACGCTATGTTCCCCCCAAATATTTGGGCGCAATTTACTGCTAGCTGCAACCGTACTACTAACAGCTGTGAAAGTTTTCATTCAAAACTAAATACGTCGTTCTACACTAGCCATCCTAACATTTATAACTTCGTTGATGTGTTACTAGAAGTTCAATCTGAAACATATATAAAATTCAGAAGTAACAGTGTAAGAACAAAGAAAATGTGTGAAAAAGAAGCTTTCATCAGAGAACATATGACAAAACTCGAGCTAAAAGAAATAGATAATTTTGAATTAGTTAAATCATTGAGTTTTAAGTTTTTGCCAAAACAATAGAATATTTTTATTTTTTTGTAATTTATTTTTTTATTAATTTACGAATATTAATTTTTAATTTTTTTTATTATTATTATCATATATATTCTAGAAACGCAAAATATTATTATATTTATTACATTGTATTTTAACAAAAACAATAGCTAAAAAATGAAATGACTATACGGTATTATTAATTTACGAATATTAATTTTTAATTTTTTTTATTATTATTATCATATATATTCTAGAAACGCAAAATATTATTATATTTATTACATTGTATTAATATATTATTATTATAGTATATAGTATTATTAATTTACGATAATTTTTTTTTATATATAGTATATATTATATATGTAATCTATAGATTATTGTACGGCCGCAATTCGTACGTACCTCTCATAAACCCGGGCCGCAACTCGTACGTACCTCTCATAAACACGGGCCGCAACTCGTACGTTATTTAGGGATTGGGCCGCAACTAACCAACACCGGAAAATTTGAGTGTGTGGTAAGGTGGGATTCACTTATTAGAAGTATATCTATATTATTTACAGTAAGAAATGCTTTTAATTCATTTTTTTGTTGCAATAGGCCGTTTGCATTCCAAAGAAGGATGGATATCGGATGGAGAATAGTTTCATGATTATTTATCATCTTTGGAAACTATAAGTTTATTGATAACAGTGGTTAATAGAGAGATTAGAGGACAGATTAGGTTTTTTAGTTCTTCGAGAAAAGATGAAAGTTTGAGGGATATGTCTGAATTGGGGGGAGTAAGATTGGTTGGATTGTTTGCGTTATTGGTGGTGGCTTGGGCGTATGTTTTGGGGAAGTTTGAGGCTGAAATTGAAGTAGCGTTTACAGATGTTGGGTGAACATGATTTGATTGAGGGTTAGAGTTTTTTTTTTTATTGTAGAGTAGATTGAAATTCCTTATGGACTGGGCATCCTCGGTAGTTTGCAGGGTCGTCACCACTGCAGAGAGCACATTTTGCTTGAAGACTCTGGGATTTTTGGCATGAGGTGGACAGGTGGTTGGCTCCGCAACGGACGCATTTTGGGGGATGGTTGCAATAGGATTTGGTGTGTCCAAACGCTTGGCAATGGAGGCATTGGATTGGTTGGTTGTTTGGTCTGGGCTCTTCAATTTTTATCTTAGTATAGTAAAGGTGGTCAATTTTAAAGACATCTTTGTTGTTGAAATCAGGCTCCAAATCAACGAAAAAGAGCGGGAGAGGTTTTTTCGTGATTCTATGTAAAACATTTGTGACGTTACGAGGCATGTGACCGAGAGCTGAGAGTTCTTTCTCTATTTCATTAATTGGTGTAGAGTGGTGAAGATTTCTAATAACTATTCTGAAGGCTCTGTCTTGTTTTAGTTGATAAGTGTGAAAATCAGCTTTATTAGATTGTAGATATTTAATGACAGAACGATACGAATCAGGAGAGCTTGTAGAGAGTTTTATGCCATTTATAGAACTTTTACATACGAAAGGTTCACCATTCGTAAGTTGCTTAATGTTGTCACAGAAAACCTTGTAATCAGTAACCACGCGAATAAAAATAGGTGGTGGGGGTTTGGAAGAGTTTTCTAAGTGCTCAGGTTCATGCTCCATTTTTTCGGGTTCTGGATTATTATCGGATGCGTCGATCGTATCCGAAAATAAGGAAAATCGATTTTGAGTAACAAATACTTTTTTTGTTGCTTGCGGTCTTGAGGTTGGGGTAGATGGAGAAGTAATTGTGCGTTTTTCTGAAGTGGGGGTGATCCAGCCATCGTTGGGATCAGAATTTGAAGATTGATTAGGCGATCTATTTGGCACGCTCTGTATACGTGCTTTAGAAATGATAAGTGGAGATACGACGATTTTGGATTTTTGTGATGGCATGGTGGTTTATCGCTTATTGAGAGCGTTGCGCAATCGAACGTCGATTTACGGGACGGACGGCCGAGTGCGTCCGCCGTAGATAACGATTACAATTAAATAGAGGTACCTAATTAATTTTGCTAAAGTTACCAGAGCTAGTAGCCGGAACTGCTTCGGTTGGATGATGTTGCGCTTGAGTTGGTTGTAGATCACTTTTAACGAGAAACGCGTTTTTGAATGATAAAAATCAGAGTAGAATTGTTTGAGTAAATTAGAATTTACGGAACAGTATAGTGTCGAACAATGATTCATGGTCAACGGTCGCCACGAGAGTTGAGTATTCCTATATTATAAGCGTTTTTATTAATCAATATCATGGAATTGTCCCTTATACCACTTAATATTTTTTTTTTTGTATGTTGCCAGTTTTATTTAACTATGGGGAAGTGCAATTATCGCGAAAACTGGTTAAATCAAGTAGATAAAAATAATTACAAAGTGAAGGAATGGGGGAAGAAATATTCGGATGAAGAAATGTTTTGTATGGTTTGTTCTAAGAAGTTTAGTATTGTTAAAGGGTTTGCAGCGGTAAATCAGCATGCAAATACAGAAAAACACAAGATAGAATGTAATCAAAAACTAGCCTCAAGTCAATTGAAACTTCAGGTTGTACGTCCTAATTCAAGCCAGACGGACGGCGAAGTGTCTCAAAGTTTAAATGAACAGTCAAATAGCATAAAGTTAGTCAGTTCTAGGGACACTGCCATTGTAGCTGAACTTATTTGGGTTATGAAATGTGTAAAATCCAATTATTCTTTCAACTCCAACAACGACATTGAAGAAACATTCAGGAGTATGTTTCCATCAAATGGTGTCATTCCAGAAACATTTTCATTGAAACCTACAAAAGTCACTTATCTTTCAACTGAAGCATTAGCACCACATTTTGTAATTCAGTTAATCAAGGATGTAAATAACAGTTACTATACTATAAAGTTTGACGAAACTACTAATAATGCTGGAAAGAAGGAACTTGAAATAGCCATTCGTTATTGGTCTGAATCACAGTCTAGAGTTGTAACATCTACAAACTTATTTCATCGGAAAGGCCAGAGCGAAAGATTTGCTTTTAAAATTATATTTAGCAATCAATGATGTTGAATTTTCTCAAAAAAAAATAATGCTTTGTAGTGATGGACCCTATGTTAACAAATTAATTTTAAAAATGATAAACCAAGATTTCATAGAATCTGGTCATAAGCCATTAATTGATTTGGGTACCTGCAATATACATATTCTTCACAATGCCTATTTGAAAGGTCTAGACAAGTTTGGAGAAGACATTTCAGACTTTTTAACTTTGGTTCATGCATTTTTCAACAAATGGCCAGCAAGGTGGGCAGATTTTGAAGATATTTTAGAAGAAAGAAATATTCCTAAACTTCATTTTATTACCCATGTGTCTTCTAGATGGTTAACATTAGAAGCATCTGCAGAACGGGCATGTAGACTTCTGAAACCTCTCACCTATTATGTACTAAAGTTTATTCCTCAACAAAGGCCATTGCTTGTTAAAGCTTCATCTTATCAACGCCTTGTCAATTATTAGAAAAATCCATTGATTAATGCTGAGTTACGTTTTGTAATTTGTAGTGCTCGACTCTTTACCAAATTTACAAGACTTTTTCAACGCGATGAACCTCTTGTACATGTCATGTTCTCTGAACTTGAGACCTTAGTCGTGAATTTAATCGGACGTATTTGTAAAAAAGGTTCTTTTGAAAAAATTGGAATATGTGACCTCATATTAGAAAATCAACATCTAGTTCCTGTAGCAAGTGTGAAATGTGGTGATGACGTTGAAACAGAACTTAAAGCTTCTAAGGCTTCTGATAAGGATAAAATGATATTTCGTCAGCAGGTACGAGAACACTTTCTTGCAGCGACAAAACATTTGTTACACAAATCTTCTTTAAAAATTAAGCCGGTTTTAAAGAGTCTCAAATGTTTACATCCGGAATTTAGAAAAAATTCTACTACTGTGGCTGACATTATTTTTGTTGCTAAATCCCTTCCGGTCGATGTAAATATAGATTTTTTCCATGATGAGTGGTTAATGCTACAGTCAGAAAATGATAAAATAGTGTATACTGAAAGTATACGTATTGATGAATACTGGGCTCAATTTTTTAATATGAAATACCCAAATGTGTCAATTGTTGTTAAAGCTGCTTTATCTTTGCCACATGGGAATGCTTTTGTTGAGAGGATCTTTTCAGATTCTGGGCGCACTAACAGGTGATCGCATTTCCATGTCTGAAAAAACTCTAAACGCAGCAATCACAGTTAAACGGACACTTCAACTGTATGGAAATAATCCTTCTCTAGTTCCTATTACAATCGAACTAAAAATTTTATCACGTTGTGCCAATAGCAAATATCAAGCATACTTTGAAACCATTAAGAAAGAAAAAGAACAAAATTTAAAAAAAGAAGAAGAAGAAAAAGCACAAAAAAAACATGAAGAGGAACTAAGACAAAAACTTGATTTGGATAAGAAATATATAAATGAAGATGAAGAAAAATTAAAAAAATTAGAGATTGAAGAAAAAGAAAAACGAACGATTGCTGATAAAATCTATAATGAGGCAAGTGAAAGGCTAAAGAGTGCAATAGAAAAAAAATGGTTAAGATAAGTATGGCTCAACTTATGTTGGATACTGCTAGTAATGCCAAAAAATATGCAGATAAAAAATAAGATGAAATTAAGAAATTACAGAGATCAGAAGAAAAAAGAAAAACTACTATAATTTCAAATATTTCTTCAAAAAAACCAAAAACATAATTTTAGTTATTTAGTACCTTATTTGTTTATTACTATTATTATTATTATTTCTTAAGTATAAACAGTGTTTTATATGATTTGTGTGACTGTTATAAAGTTCTTGAATAATGATTAATTTTAAATTTGGAGTTTTTATCTATAATTTGTTGAATTTAATTAAGTTGCTTATTGTTTTGTTTTTTATGTTTTAAAAAATTTAAATTTGAAGGTTTTATATAATTTGATTGACTGATATGATATTTATAAGGTGTTTAAAAATATTTAATATAGTATTATAATATTATACATTTTAGAATTTGGTTGTTGATTCCTGCATTTGTTGAATTTAATTAAATTGTTTATTGTTTTTTTTTTATGGTTTATTAAAATGTTACATTTTTCACGCGAACATTGCCAACACGTGCGCACCGTGTTCGATCGACTGCAAAAGTACGGCATTGCAATCAATCCGGCAAAGTGCGTTTTCGCGACGAATAGTGTGCTGTTTCTCGGGCACGTCATCGACAAGGACTCGTGCCGACCCAACGCGGAACGCATTGCCGCTATACACGAGTGGCCGAGACCGTACACGAAAAAGGAGCTTCGACGGTTCTTAGGGTCATTGAACTTCTATCATCGCTTCATTCCTAACGCCGCCGAAGCCCAAGCACCGCTGTACGACCTCGCCGCCGAAATTAAAAAACGCGACGGAATACTCCAGTGGACGGTCGCGACCCGCGCCTGTTTTGAGACATGTCGACAAGCGCTCGCAGACACCGCGCGGCTCGCGCATCTACTTCCGAATGCGCCTCTACGTCTTAGCACGGACGCGTCAAACGCGGCCGCCGGAGCCGTGCTCGAACAAAAATCCGGCGACCAGTGGCATCCGCTCGGGTTTTTCTCTAAAAAATTGTCTCCCGCCGAACGTAGATACAGCACATATGACAGAGAATTACTCGCCGCGTATCTGGCCACACGGCAATTCATGCACACAATCGAGGGACGAAGTACGACGGATCACAAGCCGCTCACGTACATGTTCACGCTCAAGACTGAAAAAATTATTGATCGACAGGTACGTCAAATTTCATTTCTTTCGAAATTCCTGAACGCCGTCGAACATGTACATGGCGACGAAAACGTCGTCCCCGACGCGCTGTCGAGGCCCGAGATCGCCGAAACGACCGAATTGCCGTCGTTACAGCAGTGGTCACGTGATCAGGCCGACGACCCGCAACTGCAACACCTGATCACGGACAGTTCAACGACCTCGCTCCGGTTGCAGGCACGAGATACTCGCGACGGAGTGCTTTATTCCGACTACTCTACGGGCAACGCGCGTTTATACGTGCCGGACAAACATCGTCGACTCGTTTTCAGCGCCATACACGGACAAGCGCACGGCGGATGTCGCGCAACGTTACGACTCATCAAGTCACGTCACTGCTGGCCGGACATGAACCGTCAGATCACGCAGTGGACTCGTTGTTGTGAACCATGTCAACGTGCAAAGGTAAACAAACATATTTCGTCTACTGTCACGCCTTTCGCGCCGCCCGAACGACGTTTCGGTCATGTACACGTCGATTTAGTCGGGCCCCTCCCGCCGTCCAACGGTTTTAAGTAGCTACTGACCGTCGTCGACCGATTCACACGATGGCCCGAAGCTTGGCCGATCGACAACATTTCCGCGCACGCCGTCGCGCGTCTACTCGTCACGAACTGGATAGCGCGTTTTGGCGTTCCCGTCGTTATCACCACTGATCAAGGCAGGCAGTTCGAATCGGACTTGTTCACATCCCTTTTGATCACTTTCGGCATTCAACACATACGGACGTCGCCGTATCACCCGCAGTCCAATGGCATGGTCGAGCGTTTCCATCGCACGCTTAAATCCGCGCTTACCGCGCACGAAACGCCGCAGTGGTCGGTCAAGCTACCGATCGTGTTACTCGCGTTACGCAGCACAGTCAAAACAGGCGCGGATCACACTCCGGCCGAGTTGGTATACGGCACCACGCTACGACTACCTGGCGAGTACTTTCATCACGCGTCACCCGAGCGACAACCGCCTGAGCTGGTAGCCGCCCTGCGTCAATCGATGAGTCAACTGCGTTTCACGCCCGGTACGAACCACAACACTCGGCGCATCACCTTTGCCTGATGACCTCAACCGTACGAGCCACGTCTTCATCAGGATCGACGCTGTCAAGCCGCCGCTCCAGCCACGTTACGAGGGACCGTTCGCAGTTTTGGAACGCCGCGAAAAAATATGCAAGGTACAACGCGGGGAATCAACGACCTGGATTTCCATCGACCGTCTCAAACCAGCATTCGTCCTACGCGAGGACCCGATCGCCGACCATTCCTACGCGCGTAATTCCGTATAAAAAACAACGCTCGGTTGTTTTTCTTTTCGCCGAGGGGGAGTAATGTGGTGATACGGTGCTATCACCAGCATAGCGCGCCCGTCGCGCGTTGACCGCGGTCACGGTTCCACCGTACTGTTTGTATTTATATTGTATTTATATTTGTATTTATTGTATTTATTGTAAACGTGTACCATTTATACCGTACCCATTTTTATTGTATCATGTTTTCACCCGTGCAATTATTTCGCGCGTACCGCGCCCCACCGCTCGCGCGCGTTTCGACGGCCGTGGACAAACGCTCTCGACACAGTCTTTTTCCTACGGTTTACGCGCACGCTCACCGACCGCACGCTACGCCGAACCTACTCACGCAATATAAATATATCGGCGACACAACGCCTTTAAACACATCTCGTGTCCGTTGTTGTTTATTTATTTTATATTCTCTTGTTCCTTCTGATAACAGCCGTAAAAGTTGGTCGTTAGTGCCAGACGGTTTTACCTTCACTAACGCCACAATATTATAGCATAGACATAATACCCCGTCAATGCATGATAATAATCTTCGACCATATAAGCTTATAGAAGTGGCATACGGTAAATATCTTGACACCAACATCATGTAGTGTGTGACGTCACGTTTGGGCCATAACGCCGGCCGCGGCCGGACTATAGATAGTAATCTAGCTATCCCAATAAAATATGATTGATTAATGGCTTACTTACAAATTGTAATTCTTAATTTCTTATTTCCTTACTATAACACTAATCACTATTTATCTATCTATCTGTGTATCTCGGTTTTCTCTTATTATACGAGTTATTTATTAATTAAAATATAATTATTAAATTAAATTTACCAAAATGATATATTTAGAACTAGTATATTGTTAGGTGCCTCATTGTAAACTCTCAGATTAATATACACTTGAAATCATAAAATAGCAAGGCTGGGCAAGTTAACTATTTATTTTTTTAACTTGTTAAGTCAAGTTAATATAGAAAAAAGTAAGTTAAGTTTAAAGTTAATAGTTACCTCTATTTTTTTTAACTTGCAAAAATTACAAGTTAATTAGAAAATAAAAGTAACTTAACTTAGTTAACAATAAGTTACTTTTTTATTACTGTATAGTATACGAGTAGATGTGTTAATTATCAAATGTTATTATATATACTATTATTGGTATTGTTATTATATATTGTAAATTGGACTTGGTCCGTATAAATAAATAAATAAATAAATAAATAATATGATGCTAATGCATATATCAATGTAGTCGTATTATTAAATGATAATTATAATTTATAATGATTTTATAAAACTATATTATTAAAGCATTTTACAAATAAATGTTTTTTAAATGTGTCTTATAAAAATGTATCACTAACTACATTTAATTGTAGTTATAAAAATATTGCTACAAAAATATTTCAAAAATAATGTTTTTAAACATTTAAAAAATATTATTATTGCAATTAATTACAATAGCAATATTGTAATGTTTTAAATATATTTCTAAAACATTTCTTTGCTGCTTGGGTAATATCGGTTGTTTCATCAACAAGTATTGAGAAATATTTTGATTCTTTAATAGCATTTACAATTTTACCAAGAATTACAGCAATAGATCAAATCGTTTTGTGTAGTTTTAGTAATATAACTAGCATTTTTCGAACAATTTTGAAGATGGTTTTTCAAAACATCATCACCTGAATCTATACGAAATTTAAAAAGCTCTCTAAAATTTCCTTCATTATTTACACTATTTTGAAACAAATCTCCATCATCACGATGACGACGTAAAGGAAGTTTTGACGACTACAAAGAAAAATTGTATTGATGATCGGGATAAGTTTTTTCGATTTTCTTCAATTTACTTTTGAATATTTAAATTAAATTTAACAGCTACAGACTTCTCAGTAAATTCTACAACATTTTTAAAATCATCCGCTTTGATAATTGAAAATTTATGATAATCGTTATTTGAATGTTTTTTAAACAGTTCGAGAGCTTTTTTGTACTTATTTAATGGCTTAGTGCATAATTGACCCGCATTTTCTTTACTTTTTCCTACTACATCACGAGAAAATAACACACATGTTCTACAATAAACTCCTTCGTGTTTTTGACTATAAGATAACCACGGAAAATCGTTAAGCCATTTTAATTGAAATTTTCTTGAATCTTTATCTTTGGGAAAATTATATAAAATATCCGGTCTCCATATTTTTGTCAATGCAAGATATTTTTTATCATTGCTTAATTTTAAACTTTGACTGTCAATAAAGTTACCAATATCTAATTCAACAAAAATATTTTTTTGTACATGATTGTCAACATCGGTTTGTAAATCTTTAGAACTACTATCATGTTCAGGTGCAGAAATAACATTATTAGTACTTTCATTTTCTGCATTATTTACTTTAGATCGATCTTGCACTTCATCTGGACGAATTTTCTTTGCAAAAAAAACATTAATGTTCTCTGAGCACTGACAGAACGATCACGTTTACTAAGAGATTCACAGTCATTTCTAGAATCCGACATAGTAAAATAATTATTATATATTTAAAGCAGGGTATAATAAAAACTGTGTTTTACTAAATATCATATAATATTATATTTGACAGGCAGTCACGAGCCAACTAACTGAGACTCATAAACAAAATAATGATATGGCAATATTATTGATAGCGAATGCCGAATAATAATAATTATAGCGATCTAATAATAATAATTATCTGTGCTTTCTGCTGTCGCACGTCGTCATTACAATGTATGGGTATTATACGAGATACGACGATAGAAACATTAGAAACTAACAAATAAGAATAGCTGTTGTTATCGTGGTATGAGACATTGAGACGACAGCGGCAGAAAACACCGATAATATAATTCTTATTTTTAAAAATAACACAAATGAGTAATGACATTATGTAATTTTAAATGTGTAAATGTATTTTGTTAGTGGCTTAACGAACGACAGGGGGTGCCCGAGTACCCATAGCCTTCCCTCCCCCTGAATCCGCGCCTGTAATTTTTACCGTAAAAGTCATCCTAATTGTTGAATGTCTTTACTTTTGTCTGTTAGACAAAAATTAATAAACATTATTTTATTTAATAATATGTAATTTCAATACTTACTGTATAATGTTTAAAACCAGACATGTTTGCAATTTGTAAATAACATTTGACATTTATTAATTTAAGTAAATAAAAGTAATTATACAGTTTACCATGTATAGTCCATACTCCCATACCTACTATACGTACTATTATTATAGAAGCCGCATACTATTATTGAGACTGTTTCTTGCCGTACAGTGGAGGGGATGCCAGCTGTTGCGATCTGACCTTTTTTTTTTTGGTTGCTAATATAGGGAGTACCATAGAGTAATATAGAGAGGCCAATACGTATTACGCCTGTATACAATATTGAAGCCGAGAAAGGTCTATAAACACAGTGTTACCACTTAATCATTTGGACATTATTGTAAAGTTGTGTACAAAACAGCCGCGGTTCATAAGACATTTCAATTTAATTTACTGTATATAGGTTGCATCCTATATTATATATTGTTTATTGTTTGTTATTATATATATTTTGTTTTGTTTTTGATCATTATTCAATTATATTTATATATAATATTAATGTGTAATAATTGATACTTGATAGTTTGATAGTTAGTTAGTAATTACTTAATTAAACTATTAACTGTTACTATTAATGAAGCAGTTTATTAATCTCAATTATTATTCTACGTTTATTTAACTACTATTATTATGCCAAGCTGTATAATATGTGGAAGAACAAAAAATCAGACTTTTAAAGCTGTCAATGGGTTGTTCCACATGTAAGATTATAGTCACAATTTGGGGGGGGGGGGGGGTGCTTTTTGGTAATATTTATAAAAAAGATTTAAAATTATGTGAAGATATCAAATTATTATTTCATTAGTAAAGAAAACAAAAGTTTATTAAACATTTGTTACTATTCCAGTTACTATAGTTAAACATTTTCAAAATTGAGTTTGATCGAAACAAAGTTACCTTTAGATATTAATTATTTTTATTATCCTTTCGAGTATTAATTTATTGCATATATAAATGATTTCATTTTGGATTTTTGGCCTTTAGTATTGTGTATTGCGTTTACAACGTTCTCTTATAAGCTGTATATCAGAATTACTTAACGATACCATTTTTAGTCTATATCTTAATACAGTCCTAAAATTACCATCGTTTTCAATAGGTTCTTCTTCAATTGACTAAGGTCCAGAATCCTTATGCCCTCTTAATGCTAGTCCTTGTAGTCCACATACAAGTATACTTTCAATAACAAGTCTTATTAATTTCCTATTATCAATCATTTCAGCAACGGTTACTTTATCCAACTGAGTATTAACTGGGAAATACTATTTTTGGGACATTATTTTATAATTTTTAATGCATGCTTTGTGACAACAAGTTTCTTCATGATTCTTGATCTTCTCAATAGCATTTTTCCAATTTGAAAATTCTTAGGTGCATAAGATTCCTAAATTTTGTTTTCCAATCCCTCCTTCTTTTTGAGAGAATATAACACAAAAATTGCAAAATGCTCCATTCAAAATTTTTGAGTAAGTAAGCCATTTCCATTTTTGTCACCAATTAGTTTAAAACTTAAGATTTTTACTCCAAAAGATTTTAATGAAAAATTATACTTAGAACCAGTTACCTAAATTTTATTCATAAATTCAAGTTTTCTTGTATCTAAACTTAAATCAATATTATTAACAAGTAAAGAAATGTATTTTGCACTTGAAGTATCATTTAGTTTTTGAACGTTTAACTCATTATTGCCAATACTTAAATTACTTACATCATTATTTCTTGAGCACTATAAATAAAATATTATATAAATTTAAAAAATACTCCTAAAACAATTTAAATTAAAATATATATGTATTACATAATAATATCCAATTGTCAGAATTGTATACCTAACAAAATTGTAATATCTAATGATAATTCTAAATTCACTAACCTGAGGATTATGAACATTTTCATGAGCTAAATCTGAATGGACTACAGCTTCATTACGTTCTTTACTTTTGTTCTTAAAATAATCCAAAATTTTTGATTTTTTTAAAAAGTTTTTTGCGTTGTCACCAACAGTATTTTTTTAAAGTAAGCAGTAAACAATATTAAACATCAATAACAATTAACTATTTTACTATTCAATAAATATTTTAATAATATAAAATACCTAACTAAGCAGTTCATCATTTTTTCAGTGGTTATTTTTTTTGCTCTACCATTATATTAGATTACATTATTAGGTAGAAGTATCCAATAGATAATAATTATTAACTTAGTTAAACTTACCTTCATCAATCTAGATAAAAAACTAGTTTCCGGTTCTGGCTCTTGACGTTTTAGAGTATATATGTTTTTTTTTTAAATTTGTTTATTGCACTCATTTTTATAATTACATAATAAAATTGTATAAAATACATCAAAATTCGCTTTAAAAATATACCTACTAAATATTTATAACAACAATCTCAAATGTTAGGGTTATTATAAAAATTACTGTTGCGAAAATTTAACTACCTATACGATTACAATAATTCTGTGATAACACACTTCGCGCAGTATTCGAGGTTAATTATGCTATACTTTGGTCTCATTCTTTGACAACAACATTATTTTCATACGAAATCTCCTTTCCATGTTTCTCATTGTTTTGTTATGGTACTCGTAGTAGTTAT
The DNA here is from genome assembly GCF_037042655.1 of Diuraphis noxia. Classification (NCBI taxonomy): domain Eukaryota; kingdom Metazoa; phylum Arthropoda; class Insecta; order Hemiptera; family Aphididae; genus Diuraphis; species Diuraphis noxia. The sequence goes on from NW_028301711.1 coordinate 64,111,250, forward strand.
CAAGATTAAGTTTGATTTTACGATTTTCTTCTTCTAACAAATCTTTTTCACTCGTTGTATGTTTTAATTGCGCTTTGATACTCTGTAATTCTTTATTAAAACTATTTAATTGTCGTTTACAATTATTGTAACATTTATTTTCCCTTTCTAAATATTCGTTTCTTTTTAAGAGTGATTGAGAAGAGTCATTAAGCAGTTTTGTTTTATTTTCAATTTTCGACTTACGTTTTTGTAAAAACTGATTATCTTCAGCAACATACTCCAGTTTATGTTGCAATGATTCAGACAATTCCAAAAATTGATCTAATTTTTCTTCAAATACATCTTTTAACTCTTCGATTTCTTTATTGTACGTATCCATCAATATACGTGTATTATCATTATGTAAAGACCTAACTGACCTTAACTCTAGAATATGTTTTTTTTGAACAAAGCGAATCGCGTATTTTTGTTCTTCATCTATTTCTGCTAAATAATGGGCTGCAGAACATTTTATCACATTCGCCCTATCATTTAAACGTTTAACGCTTCGTACTGCCAGATTTGTTTTTTCATTTGTGTGTTGTGCTCTTTGTTTTTTCAAATCATTTCGAAGCGAATGATTCAGTAAAAATAAATCATTGTTATGATTTTCCCACTTTAAATCTGTTGCTTTAGTGGCTAATTCATATTCCAAACGTCTGACGTCTATATTGTAAGTATTTTGATAAGTAAACTCTTCACGTTGCATACGTAATTGTTTTTCAAGACCCTGTATTAGAATTGCATCATCGATAGCTTTTTTTTCCATTTTAGTTATCTCTAATTGAAGCTTATTCACAGATTTCTGTGCAACTTTCATGGCTATATTTACCTGATTTCTATCAACTTGTAACAATATTATTTCTTTGTCTTTTTGTTTAAGCATAATAATACATTTTTTTGAGTACTCTAATAATTTACTGGGATTGAGTTCCGTTATATTAACTTCGTCCAATTTCATTTTTAAATTTTAAATAAAGAAGATTTTCAAAATGTTATAATTATTTAGTTTTGTATATTAATAAAATAATAAAATAATTTTAATTATTATAAAGCGACATAGTAACCATAATAACAAATTATTATTTTAATGTTCTTATCTTAATGTAATTTTTCTATTTTTTTAATAATTTATTTGGCCACATATGTCCACTGATGCGTATAATACATTCCAATTAATATTTATCAAGCATTTTACATAGGTAGGTACCTTTATACCTCCTCAATATTTTCTATTATGTTTTACATTTCGGTGTCCGCTATTTTAATTAAATAAATTTCAATGTAACTATACATTAAAATTAAAAAAATATTTTGATACAAAAATTGTACATAATATCAGTGATCTCGTCGTCTACAGGTGTCAGGATGGATTCATCATCCATAAGGTGATTTGAACAGTTGTTTAAATTATAATAGATGTACTTTTATTCATTCACACAATCGCAAAGTAAAATTATTTTATTCAAAACAGGAGGCTTATATAATTCGATCAATGAAAATAATATTCTGAATGCCTAGAAAATATTCGATTTAACTCGTTTATTTTCTAAATCCAAATTTTATTCTGCACGAATTATTCAAGTCCAAATTAATTAATCAGAAAACAAACTAGCGTGAAGGTGCACTAGTGCTCTTGGTAAAATCACGTCTGAATACAGGCCGTTCGGGGTCTCTTATATAATACTACTCTACTTCTCATAGTCAATGCGATATCATTTCTATTCCCACGGATGCTGACATGAGCGGATCTGAGGCATGATCTGACCGGCCCGGTAAAAATAGAATTTAGTGACCCACGTCACTATCATATTCATGATCTAACAAAATAATTTACTCAACTTTGAGAAAATCAACCCAGCATCCTCCCACCATTTTTTGGTAGGAATAATATGAATTTAATACTGCACTATTACAAGTTACAACTACATTTGTTATTTCATTATATCACTGTATTAAAGAGATATTATTATATTTTTTACCATACTACTTTTATACCATAAATATATTAAATTATATTATAGTAGTACTTATTGCACTAATTATAAATGTATAGCTGTACAAGGTAACTTGACATATTCACTTGTATTATACTGGTTGTGCTGGTGAAAAAAAAAGTAACTGACTCTTTAAATATGTATACATTTATCAATAAATAACTTGTAGGCATGTATAATATTAGTAAATTTTGGATGAAACTTTTAATGAATAATATAAATAAAGAAGTTTATAATATAATATAAATATTTATTTTGTTATTATAACATAAATTATAAATATAATATATAATTAGATAAATAATAACTTGAGTAGTATATTTTGAAATGAAAATTTTTCAATAAATTGTGTTGTTTTCTAGTTAGTTTAATATATCTTTTTCTGTGCATATGATCATAAGTTGTTCCAGGTGTGAAGATGATAGTCGCAGCCTGTTTTTGATATATTCGAGCTTAGAAAATGATTGGTCGCAAAAAACTTGTGATATGGACATAGTTAATATATACTTAAAAGCTAAGAATAGGCTGAACAATACAAAGAGTATCTCAACAAAATAATATAACAGCCAGGGTTGGACTAGGCCACCAGGGCATTGGGGCATACTGAAATAGTCTTAATTTTGAGTTCATTTTATTTAATTACATAAAATTAACAATTAATTAGATTAATATATTTATAGACACGCAAACACCTACTATTTTAAAAATAGCTGTATTATAATACAAAAAAGAGGGTAAGTCGTGGATGTTGCTCTGCTGTACAGTAGGTCATAAGTAGATTACTATAATGGATGTAATTAAATTTGAATCCAATGATATTATATCATTGTATACGAAAAACCATTCTGAGTGGAGATGGTTTATTTGTCTAGGATATATTATATTAAAAGTTTTCAAATTTTAGATTTAAAAAGAAATTTTTTTATGAATTTCTAGCTTAAAATAATTTGTGAATTTTCGTGATTTTTACGTATTTTGTCAAAATTCAAACTTTGAATGCTTATAAAACAGAATTGTGACTATGAATTTATTTTATTTTTCAACTGCTATTGTAACAATATGTTAAGAGCCTTGTATTAAATTTTCAAGCTTTTCTACCCAACAAATAAATTTTTATCGATATTAATTTAAAAAAAACTAATAATGATTGAAAATTTCATATACCTATAAATAGTTCAACTTAAGTCAAACATTTTTGAAAATTGAGTGACGAATAGAATATACTTATATAAACATTCGGTGAAAATTTCATGTATCAATGGTCATTTGTTTTAAAATTACATCAAAAACCAAAATCGATTTTGTCGAAAAATGAGTGTGCGTAAAATTTCCCGTTTTCTCCTTAATTTTTAGTTTGTTTATCCCGATTATTAAGAAAAATATTAAGAATTTTACTTTTGACCCCCCAAAGTACCAACTAGATTCACTTTATGATCGAACGAAGTACTGATTGGAAATTCAACCTACAGAAGATAAAGTACAGAGTTTTTAGATTACGTTTTTGAAACATATATTGATCCTTCTGGTTTATTTCCTCCTAATGTTTGGAATGAGTCCTGAGTTTAAGGCAACAACAACAAATAGAACAACAAATGTTTGCGTATCATTTCATTCAAGACTAAATGGAATGTTTAATTGTTTTCGTCCAAACATTTACAGTTTCATAATTCATTGATATACTTAAAGACATTCAAATAGATACATATATAAAAATACGTAGCAAAGAGGTCATTAAAACGAAAAAAATAAACGTAGAAAAAAATTGTTGAGACAATAAATGTTGAAATATGAAAATAAAAGTATTTCACGATTTTAATTCGTTAGGAGCATATCAAATAAATGTTTACCATGTACAACAATGTAATAACAATATATTAGTAAAAAAAAAATTGACTTGAATGTGTATATTAGACACATAATTAGTTATGATTTTTATGTATAACACTTTGTGAATTATTTTAGATATTAAAAACAAAAAAGCATCTTTTTAACCACGCCTGTTAACACAGACAGTGTAAGCCTGTACAAGTGAAAAGGAAAATGTAATTATAATCAGGGACTCAGTTTACCTTTTCAAACCCGGACTCAGTTTACCTATACACTTTTCAGACCCGGGACTCAGTTTACCACAAAAATCTAGATCTATCTAGATAAAAAATTACTTATCTATTATCTCATCTAGATAACTATTGAGCCTTTTATCTATTGGTTATCTTAGGTGACATATTTACTTATCTAGATAAATTTATCTAGGTAAATTAATTTAAATCATATCCATTTTTCATAAATAATATTCAATTACTTTTAATAAAATTACTCTAGGCACCTATCAGAAATTAAGAATAATAATGTAATAATATTAATATTTCATTTGTTTGGGCCCATAACCTGTTGAGATTTTAACTTGAAGAAACTTGTCACGTGCTTTATTAACAGAAACATATTGACAACGATAATTAATTAACACAGGTTGACAAACTCTGTTTATATAGCGTTGCCAACTTAATGGGAAGAACGTATTATTCTAACTACCAAAAATGACGTTGTTTGCAAAATCGATGAAAAATTCTAGATATGTTTGAAGCTTAACAAGAAACTTACCTCTTGATCGATTCGGTTGTTGACCATAATCATGCGACAAATTTTCCAATTGAATTTTTTTATTTATTGAATCCATCTGGACTGCCTCCCTACAAACTCACTCTGAAATTTGGTGCTCCTATTATTTTAATACGTAATTGAAATGCATCGAAACTGTGTAATGGCACAAGGGTACAAGTAAAATGTATAAAAAAAGAATGTTATGAAGGGGAAAATTCTGAATTTCAATAATTCCATTGATTACAAGTGAATATCTATCGGAATTCAAACGCTTTTAATTTCCCATCAAGCTCTGTTTCACGATGACCAATGTGCAAGGCCAAACATTAAAAATTACTGGCATCGATAATACAGATCCTTATTTCACAAATGGCCAATTTTATGTTGCACGTTCTCAAGTAAGCTCGGCAAAAAATATATATATATCCTTACCAAATAATGGATAATATAGTCTACCAAGAAATATTATAGTTTACTGGTATAAAATATAGTCTTTTATACATGTTGTAATAGAAAGATCTGAAAAAAAAACTTTGCTAATTAAACATATGACAAAATTGTTGATATTATATGAATATTAACTAAATAATTTAAGTAGTATACTCATGACAGCATATTTTTATATATATTTTTTTTAAAGTGGGCAAATGGGTATTGCTATGCTGCATAGTAGAGATGGGTAGTAGGTCACTATTGTAGTAATCGCTTCGCAGGACTCGACGATTTGTACCACAATAATTATTTGTAGCACGTTAGTAAACAAAACTACTCACGTTCGTTACAATCTTGAGACGTTGAGAAGAGATAGGTAATGAATAAATCAACACTTCGATTTATTATGTTTAATGCAATTAAATGTTTATTACTATAAGTGTTAATAAAGTCACAATACTAGCCACTAGGCGCACAGTCGTAAGCTCACAAGACTATCTCTCTATCTCTATCTCTCTAAAACTGTTAAGTGCTCTATCAGTATTTATATGGGTTCTATCAATTGCGTATGATCGCGTGATATGCCTATATTTTAATATTACTTCTTTTTACTGTCGAATTAGCATTCTTTAGTGAATAGGTAAAAACAACGTTTTGTTTTCACTTTTAATCTAGGCTTCTAGATTAGTTATAAATAATTACTTTATTCCCCAATTATGTTAAATCATAGATTATATTATATGCATAAATGCATAATTTTACATAACTTGACTATACTAGTGTTGGGTTTACTACACTATAATACATTAAATTTGAATGGAGTGACTGGTATCATTGTATACGAAAAACGATTCTAAACGGAAATAATTCGTCAGTCTAGTATATAATATATAATATATATATATTATATTACCTGTATAATACTTATAAAACTAATACTATAATTAAATGGGTTAGCGTTACTAAACATCCATACAGATATAAGTGTATTACCTGAAGAGGTTCTAAATCACTTGGTTAAATATTCTAATCGTAGATTAAATTTAAGACTGAATCTATAATTTATTATAAATAAATATAATTCATGAATATATTGTTCACTTATTTTATTATTTTGTTTATAGTATATAATATTTTAATATTTTATAAATACTAATTAATAATTATTATCTAATGTTTTATATCATTTTGATTAAATACATAAATAGGAATTTATTTTGAAAGAATTATTATGTGTTATGTAATGTTGGTTATATTTATTAGTTTAGCTATATAGTGGGGGGTGTGGGGGGCGAAGCCCCCCACGACTCACTGATCAACATATATTGAAAACCCTTACCGAACTAAAATCCTGCGTACGCCACTGCCTGTATTTAAATTATAATATGTATTATATGTATTATAATATGCCAAAATGTTTTCTATATTTACTCTGGATTTTTTTTTACAGTTATTTGAAGAAAAAGTTATGGAGAACCTTATGTTGGATTTTTAACCTTGGGTATAAATCACAACAATTTTATTTATTTTCAACTTCATAATTCCATGTGAATTTTGTGTTCTAAATGCACTTAGGTGTTCAGTCACAAATACATTTAGTCACAACACAAACTGAAAAGAATGTAGTTTAACTTTATTACAATTCTGAAATACGACCGATGCATTAGAACAGTGGCGTGCCTAGGAATTTAAAACGGTGGGTCAGAGACATTTTGTAGAGGCCATCCTTTTTTAGAGGTCACGCAACTTTTTTAAAAGCAAGTTATATTTATTTAAACAAAAATGTCCTCATACCTCTTTAACTCGAATCATGATTTAGTGCTTTAAATAAAAAATATGTTATACCTACTCATACATGTTTTTTTGTGAAAAACAATATAAATAAATGATACAAAAGGTTATCAATTTTAAAATGTAAATAATTCTACGTCTTCTATAATTCTAACTACCTTAAAATGGTAATTATTTAAAGACCTTCATAATAAATTATGAAATTTTTAAAACCATTAATAATATATTAAAGCATTAACTACTGGTAACACTTTTTTTTTTAAAGAAATAACAGTTGAACAAATAAATCGGTACCTTTATTTTCTTCTATAGAATACGTTTTTTACAAATTTTAATTCAGAGCATCTAAAAAGTTTTTCTTCTTTTCTTCATTTTGGCAAATGTTTCAATAACATTGTTGTTATCCATATCTTCAGCAACATTTCTTTCTATGCTTAAAACCGCCAAGTTAGACAACCTATCCTCAGCAATTGTAGAACGGAGGTATATTTTTATAAGCTTCAACCTAATAAATGACCTTTCTGCAGTTGCACTACTTATAGGCAGAGTATAATATATTTTATACAATGTTGATAAATTTGGATATGAAGAAATCATATCATTTTCTATCATGAATTTTAACATATTGTTGTCAAATACTTTTTTATTTTATTTTAGAAAATTGTATTAATTAAGTTTATAGAAACAAAAATTGTTTATGATAAGAAAAGGTTACAATAAGGGCTATAATAATTTTTTGCAATTAAGGTAAAATTATTAATTTTTAATAAATACTCCTACTTAAGTTTAAATTATTTTATCAATTATTATTTTAATATTTTAGAACAGAAATGTCTTATACTTATTTTGTTTTTAATAGTTTAAATTTATAAAAATTGAAGCAAAATAAAGTAAACATTTTTAATGCATTAAAATCCGCCCTTCAGTAATAAATGTATGCTGATTGCTGTGTATAATAAATTGCGTTTTTTCCAATTGATTTACAAATAAGTTACTCTACATACCTTTTTTAAAAGATAAGTGATTAGTAATATTTATATATTTTATAATGTGAATAATAGATAATTAATATTTATTGGTAGGTACTAAAACCTTAATTCTTACCTTGTAATATAGAAGGTGTATGTGTATTTATAAAAGATAAAATACTAGTATTTCCTTTAACCATCTTTTCTTTTTCTTTTATTATTCTTCGAGCTCCACCAGATAGCCGTTTTTTTTTCATGTCAGATTGGATGGGTTTCATAATTAAAATTTAAAAAAATTGCGAAAAAACACAGACAAAATAACAGAATTAACAACAATATACAACGATTTTATAAAATCAACGCTTATAATATGCTCAATGTAAATACGAAAATTTTATTAGCACCCATAGTTATTATTATTATTTATTATCACACAATATTGAATATTGTTAGTATCTGCTCACTGCTGAAAATCTATAAACGTAGACACTCTCGAGGAGTGTTGATGCACGACATGTAATGTAAATATAGGAATTCCCAATACATTGTGTTCGGTTATTTATTATTAGAGACGTTATCATTTCATAACAAAGCGTCTTATACGAAATACGAATTACCGATTACGGTGTGCCACTGTACCACAGTCCACAGACCACAATATTACTTAAAATAATATTATAATTTATATTTATACTATTATTATGCACTACATAATATTATTTACGAGTCGTAAAGCATAATATTATGACATTAATCCAGGAGGAATTAGATTACCTACTAGGTTTGGGATTTTTTAATTTTGAGAGGCCAGTCGATTACCTACTAATTCAAATGAGCGGAGGGTCAATTGACCTCCCAAACATCCTACTAAACACGCCACTGCATTAGAAGTTAATGCAATTAATATAAAATGTTCCGACACTTATGTGAGGTTCTGACAATTATAAGGCTTTGATTCTCAACCAAGACTGACTCGTTCCGTCTTGGTTGAAACAATTCCGTTTAGCTCGGCAGTCGGCGGTGCTTAACAATATTTCTACTAGGTACTGATACATACATTTTACATATAATGAGTAACCAGGGGTTCTTAGAATTCATAACACCCCTACCCCTAAATGGAACATAGGGGGTATTTAGTCCCCATCTTTCACACACAAAATAAACAATAGTATTCTAAAATAATAATTATAATAAAAAAAAAAAATATTAATACAATAAAGTAATATTAAAAAAAAAAAGTTATAATAGTTATCTTTTGTACTCATTTTGTTATAGCTCAGTCTCAGGGAGGTCTGGCTCATACAATTTTACATTCTTCTTTTTGATTTTAAACAAAACAAAAATACTTAACATAATGCAAAATATTATTAATAGGTACCTACATAAATTTCAATTATGTGTTCATCTAAAACTTTAATAAATGGAGGATCTGTAGGGTTTTTCATAAGATTTCCTAAATCTTGGAGGTTCTGAGAAAACTTGATTAATCTTCTACTATTTGCACATTACTTAGGTTTTGAGGTACTGTCAGATTTAACAAACCCTCAAGAGACTGTTTTATATTAAATTTTGGATTTTATGGAATTATATTTAAATATGTGTTTGATTTCGCATGATTTGAAAGTAATATAAAGATCTTTCCGTATGATGTAAACTCTATGAATGCTAAGAACCCCTGGTTACTACTTATATGTAAAATGTAGGTTAGGTTAGGACAAATATATATACAATCATTTCTTTCAAGTTTCTGTCGTATCTCTGCACACAGTTGAGAAGTACTGTTGTAAAGCTTTGATAGTGTCAAGTATTTGGTCGAATATTGATCTAGGTCAAGGTAGTTGATCAATTCCCACTCTAAATTAGATGTTTTCATAGTCCCCATGTATTGATAATATAGACCATCATGATTAATAAAATTTGTAATATTAGCTGCCTCTTCCACTGGAAATTTCTGTGGTTCTCAAACCAACGTTTGCAGAAAAGTCATCATTATTATCACATGCACTATGTCCATTGTAAGTTTCTGAAAAGTACGAAAAGGATTTAATTATTATTCATGAAACACTTTCAAAAGATTCTGATAGAATGTTTGCCTTCGTCCTCTCTTGTTTACTACAATGTTCCTCCGTACTGGGTCAACGCCTAGAACTTCAAATGGTCCTAGTCATTAAGGAGATAATTTACCTTTGGAAGTTTTATCTTGTATTAAAACTTAATTTCCAACTACTATGCTCTGACTTCTCAAAGTCTTGTCGTACCTCTCCTTGGATTTATAGACTTATAGACTTATAGCGATTACCTGTGATTCCTGCATATTTTTCTTTATTTCGTAGTGATAATCGTCGTAATTGTATCGAGGTTCTAGACCAGTGGTTCCCAACCTGGGGGCGTATACACATCGCTGGGGAGGCGCAAGCAGTCATCACAAAGTAAAATTTTTATTTATCAAATTTTATTATATTTAAAATGAAGAGAAAAAATGAAAAATTAATAAAGACTGGTTATCGTTATAGAATATAGATTATGGAATATAGGGTTGTTAAATTACAAGGGAGGAATACGAATATTATAACCGCCAAAGATTCTATCAACTTATTTCTAGAAAAGATACAGCTGTGGAAACGTCGGGTAAACAAAGAGATTCCTAATTTTTCGTCTTTCCGTCGATTGAACAAACTTATCTCTGATGAGGAAAAGCTATTTGTCTTGCTGGATTGAAAAGTATAGTGATTGAACATCTTGACTGTTTGACTGATGAATTCATGCGATATTTTCCAGATTTTTCTAATGAAAGTTGGAAATATACGCTAACAAGTTGTCCATTCAGTGCTAACGTAGACACATTGCCGGATACATTTCAAGAACAGGCAATCGAGCTGAAGAATGATTCATGCGCAAAAATTGATTTTAACAGTGGCAGCTCTTTGGAAGAGTTTTGGGTAAAATACCAACCCATTTAACCTGAAATTTTAACCTTTAATTTTAATTTAGAACCTGGGTTCTCCAGCTTGGCCATTATAAAAACCAAACATTGAAATCGCTTGGATGTCGAATCTGACTTGAGGTGTTCTTTATCAAACATCGAGCCGAACTTTAAAAAATTGTCTAAAGAAAAGTATTGTCAGCCTTCACATTAAATTTTAATTTTATTATACATTCTATTATTTATATTTTTTACTAATTTATTTAATTACTCACGTCAATTTATAATTTCACTATAATACTATATTATTTACAATTATTTATATTTTATAATTACTATCATCAATAAAAAAGTAGTCTTTCCAAATATTATATAGTTTATTTGTAAAATGTAAAATAAACAAAGAAATTATAATTTTTTCAATTTATATGTGGGGGGGGGGAAGAAATTTTTGAAAATCTACAAAGGGGGCGTAGAATAAATAAGGTTGGGAACCACTGTTCTAGACTGTTCAACAACGACGTTGGCACTACAAATAGGTGTTCATACACAATTTGATATGGTTGGAACTTTGTCGCTGAATGAATTGTCGAATTATGACAAAACATTGCGTATGGCACCTTAGTGACCCAGTTTAGTTGGTCCTTTTCTACAAGTTTCTCAAATATTAATCCAAGGTTCTGTGGCTTCTTTCCAGACTTCCATTACTTTGAGGGTGATATGGTGTTGCTGAGGTTTTCCGTATATTAAACAGTCTACATACCTCTTTAAATATTTTGCTGAGAAATTCTGTTCCACAATCTGTCACGAGACTTTGTGGTATCCCACGAAGACACACAAATTGCGTTACGAAATGGTGAGCTACGGTGTTTGCCTCATGATTTTCTATGGAGACGGCCCATGCAAATTTAGTGAGGTCATCTTGTAATGTAAGAATAAAATTATTTCTGTTGTTCGAACGTGGCAAGGGTCCTACCACATCTAGAAAAATTTTCTCAAATGCTCTGTTTGCTGTGGTGGTAATCACCATGGGTTCCTTCAATGTTCTGTTGTTCGTTTTATTATTCTGGCATGTCGAGCATTTCTGTATATATTCCTTAATTTGTCTTCTCATACCTTTCCAATAAAACTGAGTGTTGATTTTGTTTAAGGTTCTGGCGATTTCCTGATGGCCTCCTAAAGGATTTTCGTGCATTTCTCTAATTATCTGTTTTTTATTTTCTTCAGTTAACTCATCCTGACTATATACGTGAATATATGTGGGAGAATCACGAAAGCTATAACGCAACATATTTCGGACCACCTCCCACTTGAGTCCGTCTAAATCACAGCCAAGGCGAGAGCAAGAGAGTGAAGTGATCTTATGTTCCATGCACACTTCTTTAAGATTTTGAAGACTCTAGTAAAAAACTTCGTATGGCGGATTTTGCCAATAATATTATTTTATTATCAAATAAAAAATCATTCGTTTGTCCTGTCTAATATAAGTAATTTCAGTGAGTTTCATTTGTCGTCGTCGTAGTTGTGTAACTTGTCCAAACTTCTGCCGAAATCGCAAGGCAAGGCCTCTCAACATGTTGAAGTCGACAGAGACACAACGAACTAACGAAACATTGGATGAAGTATCAAAAATATCCCCATTTACCTCCATCACATTAGCCGTTGATGAATGCTCTGCAGATAAAAACTGTTGGTAGGATTCCTTAATATCAAAAGATGTTGGAGCTGAAATACTAGAATTGTCCGTAGTGTCCGTTGTATTTGGATTCTCTGTAATGTTTGTTGTATTTGGATTTCCTGTAATACCGGAAGTTTCTGAGGATTTTGGAGTGCTTTTAGATCTAGTTACCACAGGATGAATTCTGCTTAAAGCGTCTGCGTTTGTATTACTAGTACTTTGTTTATATTGAATTTCATATTTAATATTTCATATTCATATCCCTCAAATTTTAATCTCCGCCTTGTTAGTCTGGAACCTTGATCCTTGATGTTAAATAACCAAGTCGATGCCCGATGATCTGTGATTATCGTAAATTTCTGTCCTAATAAATAGGGTCTGAATTACTTTACACCCCACACTATTGCACATAGCTCTTTTTCCGTGGTGTTATAATTTTGTTCAGCCTTATTTAGATTCCGTGATGCATAGGCTATAGGAACATCTTGTCCGATTGGGCCTTGTGATAGAACACAGCCTATAGCAAAATTGCTGGCATCGTACGTTAAGTTGAAGGCCTTATTGGAGTCAGGGTACTGTAATAAGGATTCCTGAGTCAGGGTAGACTTTAATTTATCGAAAGCTTCTTGGCATAAATCAGACCAGCTGAATTGTACGTCCTTCTCTAATAGAGAAGTAAGAGGCTTAGAAATTTGCACATTACTAGGTATTAAGCGTCGATAGTAACTGGATAACCCAAGAAAAGATTTGAGTTCCTTGGTATTGGTTGGTATCGGAAAATCCAGAACACATTTAATTTTCTGCGGATCGTGCTTGACACCCTTATCCGTTATTACGGGCCCCAAATAGTTAACCTCTTTCCGCATGAATGAGCATTTCGAAGGATTCAATTTCAAATTGAATTCTCTTAATCTTCTGAAAACTTCTTCCAATTTTTATCTGTAATGTTCAGTGCATAAATTATTATGTCGTCCAATACACAAATGCTTTTAGTCCATTAAGTCCTGTAAGTACCGTATTCATCAGTCGTTGGAAGGTAACCGGTGCCCCCTTTAAACCAAATGGTACTCGCAAGAACTCAAATTGATCTTTATCTGTTGAAAAGGCTGTTTTACTTCGATGGTCAGGGTGCGTCGGGACTTGATGGTACCCTTGTGCCAAATTTAGCGTTGTATAATATTTTGACTTCCCCAGTTGATCTAGAATATCTGTTATATTTGATAAGGGAAAAGTATCACCTTCTGAAACTTGGTTCAATTTTCGGAAATCCACGCACACGTGGTATTGCGCACGTACGTCACACCAGCCCACCCCATTTTGAAAATTGGTGTTTTCTGGTATGCAACCTTTAGTATGACATTTGTATGCATTTGTATGACCATTCCCTCCATTTGTATGCCACTTAAAATGGAGATATAACAAAAATTGAAGGGGCGGGCTGACGGGATGTCACCCCAGCCCGCCCACCCCTCAAATTTAAAATTTCGCTATGCCGTTCATTTGTACGCCATTTGTATGGATTTGTACGATAAATTTCATCCCTTAATTTCAAAAACTACCCTTGGGCGGGCTGGAGGGATGTCACCCCAGCCCGCCCACCACTCAAATTCAAAATTTCGCTATGCCGTTCATTTGTACGCCATTTGTATGGGTTTGTACGATAAATTTCATCCCTTAATTTCAAAAACTACCCTTGGGCGGGCTGGAGGGATGTCACCCCAGCCCGCCCACAACTCAAATTCAAAATTTCGCTATGCCGTTCATTTGTACGCCATTTGTATGGATTTGTACGATAAATTTCATCCCTTAATTTCAAAAACTACCCTTGGGCGGGCTGGAGGGATGTCACCCCAGCCCGCCCACCACTCAAATTCAAAATTTCGCTATGCCGTTCATTTGTACGCCATTTGTATGGGTTTGTACGATAAATTTCATCCCTGAATTTCAAAAATTATAGACGCTTTATTATTGACGCTACTGGTTCAGTAGTCAAAAATTTTCAAAAATTAGGCATGAATAAAACCAAAACTATATACCTATATGAAGCTTTGGTGTATGATGAAACAAAAAAACAAAGTTTCACAGTTTCAAATATGATAAGCGAACGACATACCACACTTGCTATATTCAATTGGTTGGCAAAATGGGTAAGTAATGACGTTCCTCTTCCTAAAGAAGCAGTATGCGACCAATCTATGGCATTGCTGTCAGCAATAGTTCAAGCATTCACTCAATATTCCTCTCTACATCAATACTTGGTGGTTTGTGCTGAATTAACATTAGGAAAACAATCTTCTGACTCATATTGGCTACCAAATTGTTTTGTTCGGACAGATATAGCTCATTTTATGAAATTAGTTAGTAGATGGATTCCATTGAAGACCATACCTAGACGAGTTAAAGAAGTAATACTGCGTACTATAGGTTTAATAATAAACAGCCAATCACTACCAGAAATGTATTCAATAATCTTATCTTTATTTATTGTTGTGTCAAATGAAACAGACGGGACTAATATAAACACAGGTCTAGACACATCTTGTGAGCGCCATAAAAATAATTTAATACAGATGACATCCTCTGGATTTGTAGACATGGAACAACAATACACTAACATAATGGCTAATATTGAATCGGAGGATAATTCTCAAGATTTTCTAGAGGAAGAATATGCATCACAAATGGATGGTCTCAATAACAAAAAAAATCCTTTTCAAAAATGGGCTGAGGATATTTTTAAAAAAAGTCAAGAAAAAATAGAAGAAGGTTGCGGTATAAATGCTATGTATCTACCATCGTTAATACCATTAATTATCAAATGTGTAAATTTACTACCTTTGTGGTCAGGACTGATGATTCCCGTTTTCAAGTATGGGAACCAAACATCAAGTTCCGCAAGTGTCGAATCTAGTTTTAAAAAATTAAAAACTGTTACTTTTAAGGACACTACCCTTCCAACAAACATTGAAATTTTTTTAGAACGTCATATACTTTCACTACAGGGATCTTCACTTTTCCGTTCTGCCTCTTACAACACTACATGCTTTAGTTCAGATACTAACAATGACTCAAATATTGTTTGTAATAATAAATCGCCCTGTTTACAAAAACATAAAATGATAACGGAGAATAACACAGAAAATGATGTTTCCAGTGAGAATTCCGAAGATAACTATATTTTAATTGATGAAAACAATATTAATGACGTCTTGATGTTTAATGAACCATGCCCTACTTCACCAAAAAATAAAAATATTACTGAAAATAATGCTGAAGAAGGATGGGACAGAAAATCGGCAAAACAACGAAAACTTAATTCATATCTAACTCCAAATCCACATTTATCTCATATAGATTTGAACAACTCCCGAAAAATAATATCACTTCCAGTTTTAAAAAATGGCTCGCGGGCAAGTGAAATAGAAAGGTGTAGTATATTGGGTATGGGAAGAGTAGTTTTAAGTAATACATGTGCTTTCGATCATAGGCGCCGACTACATGGGGGCTCGGGGGCCGCAGCCCCCATTGAAAAGATGGAGTCAGGGCTCAGCCCCCATTGAAAAGATTGAGATTTGAATTTCCCAAATCATGTTTACAGAATAATATATCCGAGATTCGAGAACATTGTAAATGTTAAATAAATTAAAGTAAATAAATATTTTTAATTTATTTTGTGTTATACTACAGGTAGTATTTATTTTATCATCATATTTTACATATTTGAATTAGTTTAAACTAGGACTTTAAGTGACTAAAAATTTGAGGGGAACCGTTATTAATGAAAAATTTTGAGTGTTCCCCTGATTTAAAATTTAAGAGGATACAATTAAAAATATAGAAATAAGTAGTCCACTTCCCGCGTCTCTACTCTTTAACCACATATTTAAATTATTTTGAAGAGCAAAAGTTAAGGCTAATATGTAGCAAATTCGGCCCCCATTGGCATTTACAAAACCTGGCGCCTATGCTTTCGATACCATTGCTTCTATATTTATTGTGTCATACTGCGACAGCAGACGATACTCAGCAGAAGTCAATAACATGGAAAATGAAAACAAATTTCTATCATTTGTCTCAACAATTGTAAAAAAAGGAGTAAAATCTGTAACATATAAAGAAAGAGCAGAAATTATTCTAAATAATCTTAATCCAGAAATTAATTCGGTAGATTACGATGTGACGCTAGTTTCTTGTAACATGACAATGGCAACAATAATTAAAAAATTATGTGAAAATATACCGACTGCAATAGATTATATAATATGTTCAAACAGTCAATGTGAATATACCTTATTGTTTCAAACTCCAATCACGAATATAATTTTTCATACATCACATAATAGTTTAGATGATTTGCAAGACTTTTTGAATGAAAGATTAAGCCCAGAATATTTAATCTGTGGTCGAAAAAATAGAAGTGCAACGCTACCATGCAATGGAAAAAAAACAATAACAACCACCGTATCGCCAATTCATTTGATGATCGAGGTATTAAAATGGGAAGGTAAGAGTAAAATGTTTTATATTTTAGATTTCGAGAAACCCTACCTAACTTACCCTTATTTTTAACACTTAGGAGATGTAAATCAATCAACGGAAGCTGCTCCGCACGTACAGATACGACTAAATGATATTCCAGAAATCTTACGATACAAAAATTTAACTTATGAGCTACGGGGAGTGTGTAATTATCATAAGGGTCATAATAGACTAAGGACTTCGGTGGGACATTATACAGCTTATTGCAAAAGAGGGGCAAAATGCTGGGAACTGTATGATGATTTAAAGAGCAAATCAATATCAGTTAAAGAAAATACAATTGTGTCATGTGAGATGATTGTATACACAATTTAAAATGTATACATTAATATATAAGAATTTAACATGTAATTTGTATTTGATCCATCATGGATCCATCATATATTTATACACGAGGAGTTGTTAATAATTTTGTTATTTTTATTCTTTTAATATACGAAACATAATAAAATTAAGATAGTTATATATATATATATAATTTATTTAATATTTATGTAGTTACAGACATTTCTCCAAAATATATTAATTATAGAGCAGTGCAGTAAATAGTAATAATGGAGGTAAATAGATATTTAAATGTTACGGGATTGTAGAATGAGGAACAATTACGAATGATAAATCCAAACATAAATAGAGCTTTCTATTTCTAATAGATAATATATTACTAGAGTCTAGAAGGGATAGTAAGTTTTATATTAAAAATAATTCGTGGCAAAAAGATTAAAAACAATTATATAATTTAGGTTGTAATTTAAAAAACAAGTAAGTATAGTTAGTTTAAAAAATAATTGTTTGACACTTATTATACGTGTTACTTAGTACAATATTATTTATAAAAACCTTAGGTGATAAAATTCGTGGAACACCGGAAAACCCCAAGGGTAGTGTACAAACCCATACAAATGGCGTACAAATGAACGGCATAGCGAAATTTTGAATTTGAGTGGTGGGCGGGCTGGGGTGACATCCCTCCAGCCCGCCCAAGGGTAGTTTTTGAAATTAAGGGATGAAATTTATCGTACAAATCCATACAAATGGCGTACAAATGAACGGCATAGCGAAATTTTAAATTTGAGGGGTGGGCGGGCTGGGGTGACATCCCGTCAGCCCGCCCCTTCAATTTTTGTTATATCTCCATTTTAAGTGGCATACAAATGGAGGGAATGGTCAAACAAATGCATACAAATGTCATACTAAAGGTTGCATACCAGAAAACACCAATTTTCAAAATGGGGTGGGCTGGTGTGACGTACGTGTATTGCGCGACGTCTTCTGCTGTGGGTTTCTTTGGAACCACCAATAAGGGTGCGTTTCAAGGGTTACAACTTGGTGCAATTATGTTTTCTTCTTGAAGTTTCTGTATCTGCTTATCGATTTCTTGTTTATGCTTAAAAGGAAGACGATAAGGTTTCTCATTAATTGGTTGCGTCGCAGGATTTACATTTATTTCGTGGTAAACAGCATTGGTACAAGATAATTTGTCCCCTTCTAGATAAAGATATCAGAAAATTATTTACATAATGTCATTAAAGAATCATTATCTTCTCTATTTAAATGTTCCGTGTGAATTTCTTCGATCAATTGGTTGAGTCTACTTCCACTTGCAAAAGTTTCTCTATCAGACCGAATCACGTTAATTTAACTTTCCACAAACTCTTCAGACTTGATTGTAATCAAATCCAGATCCAGTAATGTCACAAAATGTTCAGTTGGATTAATCATGGCAATGCAAATTTTTCGGTCGTATATTTTATTTATAGAGTTGCTACACATTATTGTCTTAGCAATTGTCTGGGATGGCACTAAAACATCTTCTCCTTCTTTTCGACCGGTTATAGGTATGCTTACCAGAGTTTCGGTTCGTGGTCTTAACACAATGTTTCCATTATTCTGATTATCTGTGACTTCATGTAACGCTAATTAACCATCATCGGTTCCGGTTTTCAAAGACTCGACCTTATTTGGTATGTTTAAATTGTCTGCAGTTTCTGTACGTGCTGAAGTGTCTGTTAGAATTAACTCTTTACGTTGGTAGTCTATTGCTGTTTCTATCCCTATAGTAAATGGTTTTCCCAAAATACCCTCATTAGGAACTGGGAATCAAGATTCGACCACCTGGAATAATGCCTTTTGTTTTTCTTGTTTAATTATTAGTGTCAACTCCACTTTCCCCAATGATTGGAGTACATGTCCTGTTATTCCCGTTAAAATATGTTCTGTTGGTTCATGAACTATAACATCATCTTTTAAAGTGGATAATTTGATGAAGTTTAAATCGGATCCGGAGTCCACTAATAACTGAATATTCTAGTTTATTGTTTCTGAATATTGGCAGAACATATGATCATGCTTAAGGTTTTGATAGTTGGATTTAAGCACGTTTAGGACGATTGGGAAAACGTAATTGCGGTGGTCTTTAGACTCCCAACCGGACGACTGCTGTTGGGGCCCGGCTGTGGTTGGTTTCCCGACTTATTCTCTTCATAACGTTTGCCAGTTACATATTTTAGTTTTCGACACACCTCTTTGGTGTGATCTGGCTTTTTACATTATTGGCAATTAACTACATGAACAGTCTTCTGCTTATTCTTTGATAATGTTGTATCAGATTGGTATGTGGAATTCCCTGTGTTATTGAATCTGCAATCTCGAGCCCAATGCCCAAGTTTTTTACATACATGACACAGCCCGTTCGGTTTTTTTGCTATAGTATAAGATTCTGTTCCTCGTCTTGCTGGTTGATAAAGTCTTTTGGTTTCTGCAGATGAAGTTTTAATTTTTTCTTCCTCCCTGGCAGCTTGTATGGCCATTTCCAGGGTATGCGGGTTTCTTGCTTTGATAAAATCTTTTAAATTTCCCAAGCCTCCCATAAAGACTTGCTTTGTATGCCGTTTAATGGATGCTTCCAAAGCCCGTGCGGCTTCAGCTATTAGTTCCGCTGTTTCTTGTTCAATTAAGAGCGTTTGAAGTTCTTCTATTCTCATCGAATAGGATAATACATCCTCATTCTTCTTTTGCTTGGACGAATATAATTCAAAGTATAAATGCTGAGTTATAAATTGAGGTTCTGGGTTGGCCTATAAAAATTCTCGTAATGCTTCCCACGTATAAAATGTTCGATTTCTTGTTACTCGACGAGCTTTTCCAGTCAGTCTCGTCATTATCGCCTACAGTAGACAAATTTTGGAAGACTCTAATACGCATGATACTGCGAATTCACAATTTTCTAGAAAAATGTCTAATTGTTCAATATCCCTTCCATCACAGGATTTTGGTAGTAAATTAAGAGCTTCTTTTAAACCAATGTAATTCGACGTTGACGGTTCTGATTGTAATGTTTCGGTGTATCCTTTCGTTTCCAAAGCTGCTAGTATTTTAGCATCAATTAATTCACGTAATGAATCCGAACTTGACTTTTCTTGGTCCAACTTTCATTCGATGGTCAATCAACGCATCCAGATCAAATTCCTTCTAACGTTCCATATGATCTGCGTTTTTCTTTTTGATTCCGCTGGATCGATATTCTTTCCATCATTAATTATCTGTTCCATAGCCTGTTCTCCCCTTTTTTCGGTTCCAGGAAGGTTATGATGCGAATTACTGACTGCTGACCAATCCATTTCCTTGGCTGCTTCCGTGGATTCCTGATTTTGTGTATCGATGGGTTGGTTATAACTGCCTGAAGGTTCTCCGTTTCTATCCATGTTTGTGTTTGCCTGATTATTAATTTCAATAATACTTTTATCTATTTCTTTCAGTCCCTTTGTTACGCCTAACAACAAATTTTCTATAGTGGAGCTCAAATCTGATTCTCGAATTAATAAATCGTCAACTGAAATTTCGGCTACCCTAACTGAAGAAGGGTCTTCGTGATTAGCTCCCCTAATGGGTAGACTTGCCCGGGTAGTTGGTACGGGTGTGAAAGGTGTAGGGCTTTGTGGGCTTTTTGGGTAGTAATATTATGTGAATAAATGGTCTGGTTTAAATTTTCAGATAACCTATCTTCGCTCCCCCTTCGATTCATTACCTTATTGTCCCTTAGGTAATGGTAACGATTATATTCCTGTACAATAATATATTATATATTATATTCCTATTAATTAGAGAAAATATTTGTTGGAAAACAAGCAGGATTTAGGCAATTACAATTCAGCAGAGCTCTTATTTTATCTATAAAAAAAAAATTACAGTGGCACACCAAAAAAAAAACTTGTTACTCACGGCACGTGGTGGGAATACGAGTGTACGTGACTGCAATTGTCTCCGTGGCAATTGTTATTCCCGCGTAATATAACTCGTACCGGCTTATGTCTTGGTTCGGGCGGCTCGTGATGCCTCGTCTCGTGACATTAGTGGTGGCTTTCGACGGCGGCACTCGGCGGCGACGTTGATGGTGGTCAGATAACAATTTCGGCAACGGCCCACGTAGTGACGCCAACAGCAGTTTCTGAATTCTGTCACTTTGGCGACAATGACGACTATTATGGCGCAGCTATATATGTGCCCATTCCACGAAATTTGTCGATGCCGACCAAATTACGATCGCATACGTCGAACTACAACGAATATACTAATTATAATGACAATTATAATAAATTATTGTACCTTCTAAAATAATGGCGCTCGGTGAATTTCCGTAAAGATTTGTTTTTCTTTCTTCCGATTTATGAATGACTTTGTAGTGGATACTGGAAACCGTATCTCACCGCTGCCACCAAAAAATGTTCTGAACGCACTTAAGTGTTCAGTCACAAATAAATTTAGTCACAACACACATTGAAAAGAAAGTAGTTTAACTTTATTACAATTCTGAAATACGACCGATGCATTAGAAGTTAATACAATTAATATAAAATGTTCCGACTCTTATGTGAAGTTCTAACAATTATAAGGCTTTGATTCTCAACCAAGACTGACTCGCCTGTATTATAACACAGAGAGTCATGACACCGTCCAGCTGAAATGTTTTGCTCAGCAAATTCCGTTTAGCTCGGCGGTGCTTTACAATATTACTACTTGGTACTAATACCCGTATTTTACATATAATGAGTAACCAAGGGTTCTTAGCATTCATAACATTTGAAATACATATTACGCAAACATTTGAATATTAAATGCTAATAAAAAAATATTGTGTCTATCTAGTATTGATTTTTTTTTACTACGATAGTGACCACTTATAATAGCCGTGTATTAAATTTTAAAGATTTTTTTATAAGCTCCATTTAGTTATACTCTGACCGATACATGTGCATTTGATAGTTTAGTGCATATTATATGCTTTTCTTATGTCGACAGTACGCAATATTCTACATATATCGATCAAGAAATATTCCATGATTTTTTCGAGTTAGTTTCAAGTGTCTCAACTGTCTCAAGGGATGGAATTAATGCTCAAACATATCGGAAAAGAGTCGTTATTTTAAGTAAAATTATGCGCACTATGCAAACCTGGACTGAACATCCTGCACGCAAGTGGTCTTAGGAACTTCGACTGTTCATGTACAATTGAATTCATGATTCAAAATATATTTTAAAATTATTTTTCATTAGTGACTAAAAAAATATGCCTTAACTGTTCTTTTACTAAAATAAGAAAAAACGTGACAATTGTGGTTAAGATACCAACGGAAAACTTAGATTTCCTAAATGATGCGTTGTCATCAGTTTAGAGATTTGAACTTAACCTCAACTTAAAAATTTGGAAAAACTGGAAAATCGTTGAAGTACAAACGATTTGTCATGAAGTACAAACAGGTACAACAAGATTAGTATAAGTTTAAACTCGAAATTCAAAGGTGTTGATGCCCGCAGCCCCATCACCTTAACAATTTGGAATAACCAGAAAACTGTTAAGGTACAAACAATTTTACTTGAGGTGCAAACAGGTACAAACAAAGCACACACGATTGGTATAGGTGTAAACTCGAAAATCGAAGGTGGGGACAGTTTTTTTAAATATGTATTTCGAAGATAAAAACTTAGAAAAATAAAAATTTAAATTGTTTATAAATAGCTCAAAATAAGACATAATATTTTGAAAATTTAATCGTAAATGATGGTTAAAGTAATAAGAACATTTGGTAAAAATGTCAAGTATTTACAATAATTCGTTATTGAGTTAAGTTAAGCAAAATTAAAAATCGATTTTGTCGAAAACTAATAATACGTAAAAATATTTCCATTTTTTTGTTACTTTTTAGAGTTTTTACTTTACTTTTGACGCCTCCCCCCTCCCAAAAAAAAACCACCAAATAGATGAATTTTTCTTTTTAAAGAAGGGGCTGCAATGAAGTCAAATCAATGCATTATTTCTACTCCAAAACGTGATAACAGTCACAAACAAAAAATTTAAAAAATAAAAAACATACATCATTGTAAAATCAATATATTTCTCGCTTTGTTCAGAATCTAAAATTAAAATTAAAATAACAACACTAAAAGTAGTGCAAGTGTCTATGAATTATATGTATAGAAAGAAAAAATTTTAAAATATTGAATACCTACAATAGCATTAGTCATTCCATGTCACTATGTCAGATCTTTGTCAGACACCCCGTATGTTCAGAGAACGTATTTAATATTTTGGCGCACGTAAGCAACAACATTTTGGTGCCTCCAACTTTGCTTATAAATTATTAATTGTACTAGCTGAACTCATACAATATGTAGCCCGTTTAAAATCCTACCTCTTAAATGGCTCAAACTGTATGTTAGATTCCTTTCCTGTGATTATGCTAGCAGTAATAATCTTACAACGATATTCAATTTAGTTTATTATTATGTAATTGTATTCGTTTTTTCAAGAAAAGTCTGACAACTCAAATATTCAATTAAATGCTATTTAGGCCTATCACTTAACTTAACTTAACCTATCTTCTGCCCATACGTCTAATATCTCTGTACCAAATTTCATCTCAATCGAGCCGGGTCGCACGGAGCTAGGGCTAATATAATGTAATAAAATAAAATATACTTAGTATATTTTAATAGGTATATTTTAACCGTTATCTATCTTTATGTAAATAAACTACTAGCAGAATCACAGGAAAAGAATTTAACACATGGTTTGAGACATAATATAAGAGGTAGGATTTTTAATAATGGACTAAAAAGTGTTCGGGTTCTCAGGTGGTAGGTATATTATAAATATTAAATATGAAGTTTTTCATAAAAAATAAGTTAAATCTACCTACTGTCGTTCTATCAAAGAGTAATAATAGATATAATTATAGGCGAGTGACCAACATTATTTTTCAAGAGGTTTTATAATTTATATTTAAATGTAACACGTTGTGGGGCTTTACATATCATGGTATCCGCTACATTAATCAATCTTCGTATTAATTACACGGAATTTTAAAAATTAAATAGAACAATAATTTAACAACATAATCAGCAGAAATCTGCAAAGTAATAAATATGCAATATGTTTTTGCATAAATGCAGCCGGTGTGGCTTGTTTCGACACCCATCATATCCCGGTAACATAACTAGTTATCTGGACTTATGAAAAAGCTAGGTACACTTAGGTATTAAAAAATAGATTCAGTATAGCGATAGTGACACCGTTCAAAATCGTTCATTGCGATTATTTACTATGATTACTATAATAAATTAAAATTTAACGAAATGCATTAAGAGAACGCATTAATTGTTTTCTCCGTCGTACACTGCACGTACGACTAAGCAAATTTTTGTTCACTGTTTCAATAGTGTGCAGCTAGTTTTGATATTAGAGTGAAATTTAGGTATGTAAAACTTTTAGGTGCGAGAACATTATCATAAATCATAATTTTCTCAAGCGTATTATTCGGCTTTTATTCGATATTTTGATTTGCAAGCGAGATATGAACATTTTTAATTCGCAATATTTATCATACCCATTTCTTGCATTAAAATAAAAATATCTAAAAAAAACCGCCCTCGTTAAAGGCACAGATAATATCTTACCTACTTAAAAGTTTTATATTGGGTTAATTCGTAATAGTCTGATTTCAAAACTATGACAGTACACTTTTGAAACTGGTGAATGAAAATTTGATGTCGTCTACGTGTGAAACAGGAGACAACAAATGTATCCACGGGGGCGTCCTTTTTAATATAAATTCACATCAATGCAATTTGTCAAGTTGTATGAATTTGTTCAATCGAAAAATTACACTTGATTGCATTCCTCCTCTTCTTGCCTTCAATTCTGCTTAATATTCTTTGATGAGTATACTTTAACCAGTGGCGTGTTTATAGGGCAGACCGACTAAGCCCGGGTTTGCCCAATTTTTATTTGACTGTTTTCTTTTTTTTTTATCACAAATTCACAAGTAAACATCTTATTATTGATATTAAATTGGCTGATTTCCTTTACTCTATAAATCAATATTATTTTGTTAATTTTTAAGTTGTTTTCCTTTAAAAGTCTACAAGAAATTAAGATTGAAGTTTCATTTCCTAATATTATATTAATCTGAGTATTAAATAAATATTGTCTTTAAAAATAATCTTTTGTAGAATAATAAAAGCTCCTTCTTTGATTTATTATTGTTATTATTATTATAACTGTTGTTAAATGTTACATTTAAATTATTTAATTTTCAAAATTATTATTTTAATTCACTTCAGTTTAGTTTAGTCTGTAATTAGATATAACACGTTTTATGTTCAACAAATCCATGCGAAAATAAATAAATATTAAACATAAAAAGGTTACAAAAAATTAATCGGAAACATTTACTATTAAAGAAAATGATTATATTCAAAAGCATAAATATCAGTCCTTAAAGTTACAAGTAAGTAATTATTCTTCCATTAAACTACAGAACTATAGTAACATTCTAATGAAATCGACAGTTTTTAGACAGCAGTTAATACATAAATTATTATAAAGAAGTGTTTTTTTTTAACATTTACAATTATTTTAAATTTTAATTAATAAAAACAAATTTAGTATATAACGTATGAATATTTAAATTTATTTAACAGATCGGCCGATAAACTATATTGTTATCAATAAATAAAGTAATATAATATAATAATAGTATACAGTGAAACCTCTAAATACCGGACACTCTCGGTCGCTTTAATGTCGTCCGCTATTTGGAGGTGTCCGCTCTTAAGAGGAGAAATACAGTGAGTACACATTTCACCGTTCCCAAAATTCCGTCCGTTATTTGGAGGTGTCTGCTATTGAGTGGTGTCCGTTAAAGGAGGTTTCACTGTATATAGTGTAGATTTACGCATCGTAGGTATTCTTTAAAATTAAAAAAGTTTGGTATTCGTTTCCTCCAAAATTATAATTTGAAAACAATTGTTCATAATCTTAAAAATTATATTTCCAGAAACGGTACGTTTCCATCCACAGCGTAATTTCTGCAGTGAAAGTTTATGCAGAACAACAATTCATTTAGTGCATATTTAAACGAACAGATCTACAAATCGCAATCTAATATTAATGCATTTTTAAAATTTAAAATTTCAAGTGTTCAAACTATTGTGTATGGATATAAATAAGTAATAAATACTTACATATTAGTTCTAAATTAAATAAGCATTTGAAAATCGAAAAGAAAGAATATTCAAAACAGATTATTAACACATCAATAAAAGAAATATAAAAATACAATATTATCAAAATGGAATTTTCGAATTCACGCAGTTCTTACATGTACGCTTGATTTGGCAATAACGAAAATCTTTGTTTTAGTGGAAACAAATAACTTGTGCTTTAAGAGGACGCTATACACCCGCCATATGTCGTATCCGTCTTACAAGTGCGTAACATAGCAAATTTTATGCTCAGCAGATCACGTTTAGCTCCGTTAGTTTGAAATTTAGAGTAAATTGACCTCTTACAAAAATTAAAGGTAACATTATTATCGGGGGCATATCGTAGGCTTTTTATTATATTTTTATTTCAAAGTGAGTTATGAGTATTTTAATATATACAAACAATTTACAATTTTAAAATACACATAACTCACTTTAAAATTAAAATATAATAAAAAGCCTACGATATGCTCCCGATAATAATGTTACCTTTAATTTTTGTAAGAGGTCAATTTTCTCTAAATTTTAAACTAACGGAGCTATACGTGATCTGCTGAGCTTACAATTTGCCATGACGTTTATGCGTTTGCAAGACGAAGACAACGTATGCGGGTGTAGCGTCATCCTCAAGTAAGTCATCATGTAATAGGTGCATACATAAATCTTACTGAAGTTTATAAATATTTTTGTCGATTTATTTTTTGTTCTAGAGCTAATGCATTTGATGTTAATTGACATTCCTATCTATATCAGTCTATAATGTAAATTTTCTTTAGGCTTAAGAATAATATTATAGTCAAACCTTATTATACTTAATATGTTATCACTGGAGTTCTTAATTTTACATTTGTTCAATTAAAATAAATACAATTTAAGTTAGATATGAGTGCAGCTCACTGCTTATGGTATAACGTATAAAGATTATGATCGTAACTTTTATGAAGAATACATCGATTGTTTTTCACTGGATTTCTTAATCTCGAAATATTTGTAAAACTAACATAATACTTTAATAAGACGTAAGCAGGTACAACGTATGATATTACAAAAATGATATACATTATAGGTACATACTACATATATATATATTTATATTTTAATTTAATACAATACTACATACATAATATAATAAGCAAATAATGTACATAATATTAAATAACTATAGAAATATTAATACAATTGAGTAGGTACTATTTTTAAGTAAAAATAATACATCTGGCAAATCAATAATAAAATATATGTCAAACATCAATAAAATGTCTTGTGTTTAATGGTACTAAGCCTGTGTACAATAGAGTACCTACTACCAAAATAGTACCTGCTAATAGTTGGCATATACATAAAAATACTTTATAAATACATGAACAGTATATAGGATATCAAAAATAGTGAAATATCTATTATACGATTCGAAGGAAAATAAATCTTAAGAAAAGTAAGAAATAATTAGTGTTTTTAAACCTCAAATCTTGATCGTCGGTCCTTTGGCATTTGAAACGTATAAATTCTAATATTTGTAAATAACCAATCGAATCAACATTGGATCATTATAAGAAAATAAAACGTGTTAATAATATAATTGTATAAAGTTGTCCCATTCGAACAACTTAAAAAATATAATTTCATAAGTCGTATAAAATTCGGAATTTCGCGAGATCGCACTCGCTGTATGGGTCCAGTCTTTTGCAACGCATAGGTATGTAAATTTATTTTTTCGGTGATTGAGTATTCACGTTATGTAGGTATGAATATGTATGAATAGGTACGTCCTATTTCAATAATAATAATTTATATTTCTATAGGTGTGACGCGCGTGTAATAAGCTATTTACATATCTCATAAAACGTAGTCATCGCACGTGCAAGTACAGTTTTCAAATACGAATATATACGTCGTAATAATATGAAAATAGTCTAATTGTCGTCGTTCATATATTATACCGTGTGCTCACACAAACAGCGTGTACTGTATGAATCATTTGCTTAAAAAATTACCCAGTACAGGTAGGTACTCTACACATATCTATTTGAAATCGGTTTGCGGCACATGAAACTAAACTATAATGGCTTATAAATTCTTATATTAATTACAATTTTTTAACTTTTGTATTTCGCGTATGCGCAACAACATCACTTTTTCCGCTTAGGTACCCTGTTTTTGTGGACAAACGATTGATTACGATATTATATTATGTTTTGTTTTTCGTCATATGGCTGGGAAAAAGCCCAGTGACGACAACGTGTTCGACACTTTTGATATGAGATCCCTTTTGTACCTCCAGATGGTCGTGTCGATCACGCTGTTCTGTCTGAACTCGGTGCAAGTTTTCTTCAGAGTCTTTACGCAGTCGGCCCGATAATGTTGCAGATGTGCGTCCGCCGTGTCCATGGCGTACGATGTGCAGCCCTGGCTCAGGCACGCCAGTGGGAAATGATTATGCAGCGTCAACGCTCTCTCGGGGTTGTGAAAACATTTCACATACTGGTTCGGTTTCGTGTAGTTCTTGCTCCTGTACACGTGCTGTAACATGTGCATGTACTTGGGCATGGTCTTGAACCAACCGTGAGTGTGAATCAGATCGTCCAGGAAATAAACGTTCCGGACGTTGTACGAGGCGCGGGTCTCGTTCCTGATAGCCAGCGCCTTCACCATCACGGTATCCATCAGCTCCTTCCACGTCCTGGTCCGTATCGGCATTATCACCTCGTCGATGTCCAACAGCGCTATGTAGTCGTACGAGTAGAGGTTCCGATACAGGCAATCGTTGTACGGTATCAGCTCGTTCTGCCGCTTGTGGTTCACCTTTTTGGTCAGGTACAAGTGCTGGAAACCCGGCACGTTAGGCTGGCCGCCGGGCAACGTCAACGGCGTCACGTGCACACGGCCCACGGACTCGTAGTGGTCGAGGACCTTACTGATGTTCGGGTGCACTTGCAGCTGATAAAAAAAGATCTTGTCCGCGCCCAGGATGTGCAGCAGCTCTATCCACTCGACCAACCGCACTGACAGGTCTTCGTACAGGAAGTCCAGGCCCTTGACGCACACCGCGAAGCCTTTCTTCTCAGCCGGCCGGTTGTACACCACGCGCAGATTGTTGGTGGCCTTGTCGCACACGTTCTCCACCAACGACACAGACGCGGGCACGGCGTGGTGGTGGGACTTGGGTATCTGGCAGGCGATCAGATACGGTTGGAATATGCCCTGCTTGTAGTTGCCCCACTTTTTGTACCATATGTATTTGTATTCCATGATTCTCACGATCACCGGCTGCCTGTGGTCGTCGAACCAAAACTGACAGTGAGTCTTGACCGTCGGCTCTATCCGGTTGATCATGCCAAGTATCCGGACAGCCGGCCCGATCCTGCTCAACTTTCGTACGTCGTAGTAAGCGCTGTAGAGGTGAAACGACCCGTTGGATGTCTGCAGCGACTGCCAGTACACGTTGTTGAATTCCAATTCGTAAATACTCGGGAATTTGGCGCAACTCTCATTTTTGTAGTACATCGCTTTGTTCTTGTTCTGGTTCCAATACGTCACCGGCAGATTGGGCAACCGTTTTTGTACTTGGTCCATGATCAGCTGTTCCGATTGCACGGACAGCTTGTCAACCCACGGTTCGACGGTCAACAGGCTCTCGTACGGCGGTGTGGTCGTCCGTGCGGTATGAAAATCAATCATATTCTGCAGGATCATCCTCGTGTTGATGTTGCCGGACTTCATTGCCATCGGCCGGTCCGATCTCCACAACGTTATCAACAGTTGTGAGAGGCATAACAATATAGCCGCCCAAAATATCAGACGGTATAACATATGCCTCAGCACGCCGATCCTGATAGACGCAACCATACCTGTAACATCATCAATAAACTTTTGTCAATAATTTCAAATACAAACCGATCTAACCCCGCAGACCAAAATACGAAAAGTCGAAAAATTACGGTACTTTTTAAGTATCCTACTTACAACAATTTTATTTTACACATACAGTCATATTCAATGTCGACAACGTTAAAAACTTATTGTAATATTGTATAACTCTTAAGCGTGCGCAAACCTTTTTTCAGGGGGGGGGGAAGTCAATTATGATTAAGATACTTGAAAAGATACTCAAAAATAATTTATCAATTCAATTTTTCAATGTATTTATAGTTAATTATTATTATTGAAAATAGTAATTTGTAATGTTATTATTAAAGTTTAGCCAATTTTTTTTTGCGTGACGTACAGCTGACAAATATTGTTTTGATTAATTTAAATTTTTAACGAAGTAATTGTTATTTAAAAATATTTACTGAAAATAATATATTAGATACAATTAAATATTTTGGTTATTATATTATATTGAAATTTGTAGAAATTAATAAAGAAATAAATGAACAATGTAAGTAACATATACTTATAAAGTAGGTACCAATATTACTGTAAGTCAATAGGTAATTTGTACATAATTTTATATGTGATTTCAAAACAACGTATTTGAAAAACAATATTTTTACAGTTTTTAGCGTTTTAAATTAAAATGTTTTTACTTTTTAATGGCATCATATAACTTTAATTTCATATTCCGTAGTAGAATATTTTTCCAAGTATTTCGATACATCAAAAAGACAAAAACGAATTACGAATGAGTATATAATAATTAATGAGTTATTAGTATTTTAAATTTAGATGAACAGAGTAGTAGACCAACATTTAGCGCGGTACCATTTTGCCCCCTTTACACGACTACACGACTACACCACTCGTCCAAAAATTAAATACCTATTTATGAGTGACAGCTGATAAGTAAATTAACTACTTATAGATTGAAATTCGATTTTTATACATAAAAATATTTTGCTTAGGATTCTACCAAGTTAAAACTTTTCAGAATAACGAATGTATATATACCACTAGACACTTGGACCACTAGACATAATGGATTCCCATGAAGTATGACAACTATTATGGAGTTTGTTTATAAATAATTTTAATCTTTTGTATATATTATATTTCTTTTGAAATTTTATATCATATAAATGACAAGGAATCAAATATGATATATTTTTTGTTAGATTTTAATTCATTATTTTCAAGAGCAATATTTGATATTGCGTTTGATTCAACTTCTGAGTCGGTATTATGTACATAATATCTTCACTGAATATTATAAAATTTAGCTAGCAATCGTATACTGCTATGCCATTTGTAGTATGGAACTTTTCGAAGCGCAGTGTATATAGAAATATTCCAGTATAAAATAATTTGTCTCACCTCCGGGTGTACCTACTATATAGGTACAATATAGTTTGTCTACCTATATTCCTATAGTTAATTTAACCTAACTTTATTAAATTTACGGCTTTATTTATTGAATTTATTTAAATGAAAAGTCTTCTATTAATTTTCAATAATTATTAGCAAACCGGGAAAAATACACGGCATCATTCGAAATTATTAAGTACCTATAAAAAGTATAAGATATAATGATATTCGTCATTGGCCATCGTCAATTTTGTGCAGTGGCACTTTTGACCCGCCAAAAATGTTATTCACAGTTGGAATTTTGATTTTTAACAGTATTTTCTCATTCATACCTAAAAAGATAATTAGCTATTTTCTTAACCAATGACGTTATTGTTCAAATAACATATTTGACCGTAACATACATAATTTAATTATTGTATATTGTTTCTCATAAGGTCAAAATGTAGTAAAATATTTACCTATTAAATTAACTTTACTAAAACTGAGAAGGTTTATTTTCGTCTCTCAAGCACATTTTTATGGTTTGAAAAATACCATTATGGTCTAAGTGATTTGGCAGCCTCCGAGAATTATGTATAAATATTATTTTGTGGTAGAAAGTTTATAAAAATACATTAAAAGCAGTATACAATATGAATCTAATATTGTAGGTTGAATTTCAAACATCGTTGAAAACTATACTAATACTACACTTCAGAAACAATAAAACTGTATGTAGGTACGTAGCTTAGAGAAGAACTTCTACTTAATAACGTTAGTAACGTTGTATGAAGTATTGTGTAATTCGATAAGGGTCCGGGAGTATAATTTATTTTTATGATTAAATGTGTACGATTGCTTTGTAAATTAAAAACACTATACTATAATAATGGTCTACGGTTGTTTAAACATAAATGTCGTAAATATACAATAATTAATAATATTAATAAAAATAGCTCAACTACCTAAAACAGTATTTGCTACCGCTTATTATGTGTCATTTCCACGTGGTGATGATAGATTTTGCTATTGGAACTAGATTTCTTGGCATGCACGATAATAACAGATTTGATCATGGCTTTGGGTTGTTGTATTTTCTGTACTCATAAGACGACGTTAGAGTGACCATTCCATGAAAACCTGGAAAATATAAATGATTTCATTCATAATTTTGTGGAAAGTATAATACAATATGAATATTATTTTTTATTTATTATTATTTCTAAAACAATATCTATAAAATGTATAATATCATATAAAAATAAACAAAAGTAAATAAAAAATATAACTAATACAAATTATATTACAATTAATTTCCCATTAATAAAACAAGAATAAACTTGTCGTAGGTACATAATTTTATAACCGTAATGATAGTAATGGCGTAATAAAATGATCAAAACATTTACTAAAATTGATATCCATAGAATGAGATTGCCTAGGACGTTCGACTTCAAATATTGAAAGTTAAAAACCGGAGAAAACGATTTTGATCCCTTTCAATATTTTAAGTTATACAAAAGTCAATTGAATAATAGCTACTTATTGAGAATTTTTATTTTCAAACTGTACTATAATACTTGACGGAAATTTACTAAACAATATGAACATAATTTTTAGTTTTGGGAAAATATACCGAGGAAAATAAGAAACATTGACTATAATAATACGTACCCTCCCATATTATTATAATTACACGTTATAGGGAGAAGTACTCAGAAATATAATAAGGATAATTAATAATACAACCATGTTTCATCATACACATTTCCATTTTAGGTTGGTATCTACGCCGAATTTCAACATGGTGTGCAGCCAGTAGAGAGTTTTCTTCGGAGTGCGGGTGATCATCATCATCGTTTCACCGACGAAGGTTTTGATCAACATGACGGCATTACAATAATTAAACAATAAATCTACATTATTACAATATTACACAAGTAGTATATATTTATGCTCTCTCATA
Source organism: Diuraphis noxia (assembly GCF_037042655.1). Classification (NCBI taxonomy): domain Eukaryota; kingdom Metazoa; phylum Arthropoda; class Insecta; order Hemiptera; family Aphididae; genus Diuraphis; species Diuraphis noxia. Next base: position 64,144,935 of record NW_028301711.1, read on the forward strand.
CTCATGATATCGTTAACAGTTTAGTTATTATTATATAAGTAATAAGTATACATAATACTGTATGACTTGGTATAAACGTTTAATTCGATAACCAATTATTATTATATATTCAACGCTTTTAAAGGCACTTTTACTTTTTTTTTCGTAGGTACATACCTACACATTTCATTTGAATATAGTCAAGATATAATTGTTTTGTTTATAAACACTTAAATTATATTCTAATTAAGTATTATGGTTTAGTACGGCGGTATATAAATGGTGAAAGAATTGTTACCACCATACAGTTCATTAAACCATCGAATTAAAGGTATATCTTAAAAAAAAAAAAACAAATCGAGATTATTAGATGCATAATTAGAATCAGCTTACAATATACTCGTGTTATTATAATACGAATAATATTATTATGTATCTACTGGCAGGTGGCTGTTGGTAGTGCACAGATAGAAGAGCAATAATATAATATGTGCCCAGGAAAGTTCCTATCACCTCTTCAGATCATATAAATAACAATAAGCGATATTTTCATTTTCAATGTAAGTGTTCATGTTAAACTCAATAGCTCTTGCTGGTATATAGTAATATTGGAAGGTGTAACATTTAACTCGTCGTGTTATTATTGATTTAACAACCAGTAAGCACACAACAATTATATACCTAGTTATACACAGGCAAACAAAAATTAAATTTTAACTATACAGTTCAATACTTTTGTATTTATTGTTAACCAACTCATACTTATAATTCAGAAAAAATAATTTTACTGTTGACTGTTTACCAGCTTCCAATACCATATTAAACATAAAAAATAAAATAGTTACAATAATAATAACTCAAATCGTTGAACAACCAAACGTATACCTACAGAGGCGTAGTAGGAGGTACTCATTATAAAAAAAATATACAATTGTAATATTTTTTTTAACGATTTTCTTTCATTAATGATTTCAAAAGTACCTACATAATAATTAAATATTCTATTTATTAAAATCAAATGTGAACAATTTTGTTCCAAAGGATGCACTTTTACTCGTCCTTCATTATTTGCAGATTACCTACATATTCGTATATCTATATCAATATTGTCGTTCCGATCTGTTGAGTTGATTTTTACGCACTGTAAATATTCGTAGGCTCTGCACTCGTAACTATATGAAATAATTCGTTTTCTTATCATACCTAAACCTAATAATCTTCATCCTGTCAGGCGTCAGCGCTTTTTGTCTACTATACTATACATTTCTTCATTTTATAGTAAATTACACAAAACTCTACAACGGTTAACCAACATTTAGGTATGTATTAGATACCTACGCAAAATAACAAATCGTGTATAGTACGTTGCAAGTCATTCTTAAAATTTATACTTCATCACAATTGCCAACTATGTCGGCCACCAAACAAATATTTGAAATGTTTAATTATGTATGAAATTATATATTGTATTATTATATTATATGCATGTATATGTTGAAGTAAATACACAAAATTTTAAGCAGAAATGGCAGGTCGTTTTATTTTTGAAGAGCACACCGTAAATCAAGACCGGCCCGCAGTGTGTCAAATCTATTCTATACTTACAACCTGCAGCGTCAAATTTTAAATACGCAAATAATTATATACAACAATACACTTCGCACACCGTGGTCCAAATGACGCCAACTTAATTTCCAATCACTCAAAATATTATTATCATTTCAAAGCGATTCTGTTATTGGAAACCTGACAATAATTATATGATAAAACGTCGAATAATCATACATAATTATTTAATTAATAATGCAGAGAAATACAATTTTAAATGCATATAAAAAAAATTCCATATCATTAGAATCTTGCATCAGATTACCCAACTGCATTATTCAGTTGATAAAGACAAACTGGCTTCTGAAAAACAATGCCAATCGTCATAATAATAATAATAATAATAGCCTTATCATCATAATTATATTACATTACTTATCGTTGATATATAAATTTTACCTATATCATGTTTGTAAAATAATAAAATCAATAATAATTTCCTTTTTCGTTTAGCGAACGGAGAACATTTTTTATAATCCTAAAGAGAACCGATACTTTTATTATTGTTGAATTCGGAGTATTTTACATGCGCTTACAGCGCAAGTATGTAATGGCATACCTGTGCATTTTATGATAATTGATTAATAACTCGTTATATTTTTTCATAATTATTTTATTGAGTATTAACTATTAACTATCAATACTGATATTCAAACATTTCAAATCGATATAATTGCTGAACTATATAAGAACACGACAGGAAAACTGAAATCAAATCGTGTATTTCCTTAAGTAGAGGCACACTATGTTTATTTAATCATTTAATTTGTTTGACAACAAATTATTTTAAATAATATTATACAATATGCACCATTCAATATTGAAACCTATAACAGATATCTATAGAATTTTAAAAGCACAGTGACTGTAATAAGGTGAACATTTACAGATAATTATATGACTTTTTAGCTTTGATGATTTTAAGTCAATTTAATAATGGTCTTGATACGAGTAATATTGTTGTGTGCATCATCAACGGAGAAGTGGTTATTGATCCCGAAGAAGATTTTAATGACATGTTCTTGAAAATCAAGAAAAATTGGCTACTAACAGGTTGCAGACGAAATTCTATACGTCATTATTTTTGACATACCTACGTTATAATGGGACGGACACAGGTTTTGATTTAAATATAGTAATTGAGGACGTGAAGTCAATATAGGTAAGAATTTTTTTTTTATCGTTTGTGTTTGATATAGTGGTATCGACAATTTTTGAGTTGTGGTATAATAATATACATTTATTCAGTCTATTTCTTAAAAATGAAAGCCACACAATTTAAATTATTATTTAAATAATATCATTATTTTTGTACATTTACAAAACTTTTTATACACATACTTAGGTAAACTCAGAATAAAACGACTGTTTTTACGCAATATGTACAGTAATATTGTTAACCAAAATACAGTACAATTTATGTACATATACATATATATATATATATATATATATATATATATATATATTATTATTAAACACTAGTTGGTAGCTTTTTCCGAAATCTTGAAAAAAACGGTGAATGGAGATATGTATGTTGCAATTCGCATGGTTTGTATAAGAAATATTGGAATAAAAATAAACTTTTATACGTTTTTTTTTTATTTTTTAAATACAAGGAATAATAAAAATAATATTTATTAAGTTTGATGAATATTTTATTTTTATTATTTGTGGGACCCATGTGGAGGTGGTAGGGGCATCAAACATGTGGTAAACTTTGTAATAAAATTGTCCATCTTCGTCAATTAAAAAAATCCTGAACATATCACTTGCAATATTTTTATGCACGTAAATTAGCCTTCAACTACAGTATTCATAGTTATGCTGTAGTTTTGATGAAATCATTAAATCTGCGCAATATAGCAAAACACAACATCATAAATCGCGTACAGTGGTATAGGTATATACCTATAGGCTATAGACTATACAATTAAAGCGTTTGATCATACTGTATAGCATTAAAATAGTGCCTATAGTTGCGGAGACTGTAGAAATGTATAGTACAACGTTTTTAGAAATGAAGTGTTTTATTTGTATTGATATGACAATATTTTTTTCTAAGAAAAAATTGAGGTTTACTAGAAAATCAATAATAGACCATAATATATTATTTAAATTATACATACCTCTTATATTTGGTATGTAGTAAACTAAATAATATGTATTATAATAACTCAAAAAATGTAATATTAAAGTATATCACTGGCTTAGTACCTACCTATTAAGCATACTGTATAACTCGAGGTTAAAATATTTTTATTAAATTATTTAAACTTTTTGGTAACGCATAATTTTATTAATATTATGAGAAAAAATTTTTTTTCAAAGTTGTGTAGCATCGAATTAAAGTAAAAATGTTTATTGTTCTGGTATAGTAGCAAGGAATGCTATTCATATCATTAAATTCAGCTTCAAGTTTGAAAAAATCGGTTTGAACACTGAAATAGATAACATTAGAAGGTGCTAACAATAATTACAAAACTGATATCACACATGAGATTTTTTCGTCATAATTTTGAGTGAATAAACGTTATTAGATTATCTTTATTATCATTTAGAAATAAAACAAATCAAAACTTGAAGAATAAAAAATTTTTTAAAATCAATTTCTAATTTTGTTGAATCGACCTGTACCTATGTATAATATACCTAGTAATAGTATCTATCGATAATAATTTTCTTAAATTATTTTTAATATTCCGTTACCTATGAGTACATATTTGCAGAATATGACGAATAGGTACCACATAGATATTAGATATAATATATATTATTCAGCATTTTGCTCCCCCCCCCCCCATCATCCTTGGCATGAAATAAGACTCTGAACACGTCCCTGAACAGGCACGGATTTCTTTTATTCTAACAGATTTTAATAATAATAATTATAAATGTAAACCATGTGTAGCATGGACTTATAGTAATTTAGGATTGGCATACAAATATCTTTTAACACTGCCATAAACTCAGGTACATATATATTTTACAAAATTATTTTTAAATACACTACAAATATTGATTTAGGTATACCATTTGCATTTTGCGTAGGCAGCATGTGAGCGAGCATTTTCGACATTAAAATTTATTAAAAACAGATTAAGGAGCAAACTAGAAGCGTTTGTGTTAATGTCCGTCGAAAAATAAGTACAATATAGACACAGACGACATTATCAATAAAGTAGCTAGTACCTCTAAAACTTTAACTAAAGGATTAATGTTATAAAATATATTTGTGTAACCAAATTTGAGTATATTTTTATTCATAAAGTGCCGGCTCTTTGGTACAAGTTTCCCGGGCCGAATTTTTATCCCAATCCGTTCTTGTCCCTGAACAATTTTAACACGATAGAAGAACCGCTATATCGTCAACATTGTAACAATTCGACAGTCGGACGTTAAATCCGATATACATGAAATAATTGTCAAAAATCTATTATAGTTATAAATATCTACGCCGACCGCGTGAGTATTGATAAAATATGTTTTGTTATTGTGTAGAAATGTTAAGCGCATTGTTGTCTCCGCATCGGCCATGGACGTTATTTTGTTCGATTTTAAATCACAAAAATCGCATACAATAATAATAATAATTATAGCCTATAGGTATATAATATGACTCTTCGTTCACGTCATGCGCTTAGATATTTATAGTAAGAAGGCACGTCATGGAAACAAAAATATAAATACCACCGCGCGAAGGTTACAATAATAATATAATATGATACAATTAATATTGTATAATAATTATTATGGCCTGCTCGACGGCGGCATCGCACTTCTCCGTGGATCGGAAAGACGTGGTTCATAGTCGGACGTCGAGGTCCGGGATATCATTATTATATTAAGGTACCTACGGTTTTCGTTTTGTTGTCGAAATAATAATGATTATTATAACATTGTAGCGCGTAGAGAGGGGTTAGGTTCACGCAAACGATTATTGTCAACAGACATCTGTTCGATGATGTGACTGGATAATAAATCGCCGAACCGAGGTCACGACGAAGAACGCGGCGCGGATCGTCGTTAAAGACAAACATAATATTTATTGCCATATTTTATACGTCTCTATAATTCTATTGCATAAAAATATCGTCGTCGATGTCGTTCGATCTGAATAAGGAGGTTTAAAGAACGCGGTATCGGTTTGTACAGTGTACCTACCAGCGCCGTCCGTTCACGATAATATAGTTTCATATAATTATATCATGAAAAAAAAAATTTAAAAAAAAAAAACTTATGCCAAAGTAAACGGAGAAATAGGTAGGTACATTATTATTAGGAGTATACGAGATAGGTTTCCGGCTTATTGACAGTGAAAAGATGCTACAAGTATACCATCCATGGATGTTGCATTCCGCGACAATTATAAATACGTCCCGCACACTCGCTGCAGTAGATTTTGTATTATTTTATTATATTATGCTGCAGCTCAGCAGCTGTAGTCGTAACATTGTTTTCCTATACAGGGTGTAACAGATCTATTTGACTAATGGTGGTGGTATGCATCACGTGATCAAGTTAAATAATGATAAAATATAATATGTATTTATTATTGTTTATCTACCTTTAAATGATAACAAAACAAAAATTTGAATTCTAACTAACTTTGAAAATTGTTTAAAAACACAATGACGTAACCAAATTAAAAGTTTTAAACGCCAAAACTGCTTTTAAATACGTATTTATAAAATGGCTAGCTTGGATTTTAAGAAAAAAAATTAAATACAAAATTTAAATAATTTAAATTTAGTTGTAAACAACAAAATAAAATATAACATTTAAAAATTATAGCACAGAGCTTTAGAAATCATTGCAGCAATAAAAAATATTGAAAAGAAAAAAGTTATAACATTATAGACCTGTTACACGCTGCATACTATAGGACATGGGTATTATTATTGCTATTTTTATTGCTATTTTGTCATATTTTATTATTTTATTAATTTTTTATTAGGAGAACCCGCCGCAACACGGTAGAGGTTATTTTGTATGTTTAAAAGTTGGCATGATCGTAACACGTGTTCGGGACTTTGGATATGTGTGTCAAGGGTATGTAGCTAAAACAACAACCGATGGTCACCCATCCGGAGCTAGCAATTGCGGCAGGTACTTACGCTCAGGTTTCCGCAGATCGAGCGCACGATCGCTCCTCAACAGACACCAAGCCACATATTTATTATCATATTGCCGATTTGGACACATTATTCGAATGTGATTTCCATACCCACGTCCTCGTCGAAGAAGCACGAGATGAAACGAAATCGAAACAAAATTATGATTGCAGAAACGCGTGATTAAAATTAATACCAAAAAGACTTGTACAATTAAATTTGAAAATGCGGGCAAGTTGATAGCGTTCCGCTGTAAATATAAATGCCAAAAGAGAAGTATTTGATGTGTACAATTTGAATTCAGTGATATAAAATAATTGCACACGAAAAATGATTCTGAGCGAATACAGTACTAGTACAATGTAGTACAATTTACATATTTATTTTTATGATATTATTATTTGTGATTAAAGCGTTATTTATTTTACTTTAAGGCATTAGTACCTACTAGCATTTATTTAAATTAATTTTCGCCAAAACAAATGTATTTAAAAATACCAATTTGTGTATAAAAAATAACTAATAATTTTAAAATTTAAAGAAGGTACCCAGGAATAACAAAACAACAAAAATCGTTAACCTCAGTATCTAATTTCTTCCAAATTTGAACTTAAAAAAATCGGTGTTTATTAAATTTTTTAATTCTTTAGTTACATTATGAACTACTTAGGTAGAACCTTAATTTCAATTTTCAATCCTTAGCTATTTTAAAAATTTTAACTTCAAAATAATTTAAAAATTTTCAATTTGGTAAATGTTATGAACATTCAATTTTAAATACTTTATAAAAAAATGATCCCTTATATTAAATTTTCAAGTGTTTTGACCTAACTTAAAAAATGTATTTACATTTATAGAAAAAAGATTAAACATTTTGAAAATGTTATGGTGTATAGAAAACGCTGGTATAAATATTCACTAAAATTTGCAATCATCATTTTTCTTAGATTTTGTTTTTTACTATCAAAACCAAAATTGATTTTTTCGAAATCCAATTACACGCGAAGAAAGTCTGATATACATTTTTTCTCCTTGTGCTTTTGAGAACTAATGGGAATTCGCTTTCTCACCAAAAAAGATACTGATGTTGATAATCGAAGCATTATTTTGAATAATTTACTTTTCTTATACATTAATTTTGATTTCCGAAAATGCCTGAGCTCTCCCCCTCCCCCTCTTCGGACACCAATAACATCAGAATTTTATTTGTTTGTTTAAACAAACATTAACCGATTCAAACAATATTTTGGATCTATATACTAGACAGGTAGGACTTTTGAAATCAAAACCTAACAAAAAAACAAATTTCCTACAGTGACATATTACTACATTTTGTGGACTAATTCTGGTGGACGGTGATGTAGAGGACTTCGATGTTTTAAAAATGATTTACCGTTATTTAAAATAAAATCATATTTATGTTATGATATAGTATATAAAAGATATGATTTCATGTTTTTTAACCTGAATTAGAAAATAGTATAAATGTATGTATACTTTAATAAAATAAGCAATTCATTAAATAGTTTTCTAATAGATTTTTTTTTTAACTAATAAAAATCAAGTAGGTAGGTAATTATTATCAGTGCTTAGGGATAAGCTATAAGAAAACAAATAACATGATGTAAACAACCGTAAACAACATTTAAACAGTGTTCCAATAACCAAAATTGTCGTGTATCATACATTTATACTATTTTTTAATTCAGGTTAAAAAACATGAAATCATATCTTTTAAATATATTAATAACATACAGCGTATTGTGATACTCAATTTTCAGCTTTTTACGTTTAAACATTTCTACAATTAAAATAACATTTTATGCCTATATATTATGTTATAAACTTTAATACATATGCATACATAAGTAACAGGTACGACTATTCCGCTATAAACATAAAACAAAACCAAATATACTTATTCTTGACCTTATCCTGCAGGACATATTATGTATGTATACAGTGCAATAATTAACATGCGAGAAGTCAACTTCCATGTAGAGCATAACGATTTATATATTTTCAATATTATAGTCAATACCGTCCAATATTATATTTTGGAATGATTTTCGTGAACAATATGTTGTTTGAGATCCTATCCCATGTTTATGAAAATATAGAAATAAACTAATAAATAATAACCAATCACAACAAATTGCATTACAGCATAGTCAAGGTTTAAGAAAAAATGCAGTTTAAATGTTTGAATGATATTTAATGAGATTGTCGTATATTTATTTTTATTTTGTATAAACTAAAATAGCAGATAATATTTACTCTTTTAAGAACGGAATGTGACATTTAGATTTTCTCGTTTAAAATATTATCCCGTTATTCACTAATATATTCCATGTTATGCATAATAATATGTCGGTTTAGCACAAAATGTGCGTACCTAACCATAGCCTGCAATTATTATTTTGTACTAAACATATGTACAGCTATGATAATAATTATTAAATATCTTTATTTATTATAATAATAGGTAAGTACCTATTGCAATTGTGTACCTATGTATATGGGATATGAGTGCACGTGATTATGTGATGGGAAATCAGTAAAATATATTTTTCATCAATGTACCAATCGGAATAAAATGGGAGGTGCACTAAACTAATGTTTTGGCACTTTTCCAACAAACCGAAAAAAATAATTGCTGTATACGAAATAGCTCTCGTATAGTTCGTTGACATTTCACAATTTTGCCAACGAAACAACGGGATTCTGTAAACTTGAGATCTTGACTTTGAGTGTCTCACGAATTTACTCTGAAAGTATGCTTTTTTAATGGTGGAATTATATATCTATATCTAGGTATAAGGATATATCACAGCTCATTGCAGCAGCACCCTCCACCTCTGACATAGAAATATGTAATAATACTATGCGTGTATATGTAAATATTGTGGAATATGTTTATATAACTTATTCCGTTTTAATTATTGCGTTTCAGTTGTTTATTCGGAATGAAATTAACTATAGATATGCGTTTTTATCAGGTACCTCCTTATATTTTTACAAAATCAACATTTTTAATAATATTACAATGTATACCTTACTTATGACACTGCCCACTATGATAGGCACATAATAACATGAGTCACGTCTCACACTAATAGTTATAATATTTAACATTAAGAAACTACAAGCAGTCCAATCAGGCTTATCACAAACAATAGTCGTTGCAGGTCGTATTTGTTACAAACCTATCCGTATACATAAGGACCTTCAGTTACCAACTGTATAAGAGAGCTAGCAATTATTAATCGATATAAAAAGTTCTATAAAAATCGTACAACAATTATTCTAACCCACTAATCCAACAAATGTATAAAGCTTATATCAACATTGTAAAAATACTTGGTGTATTGACACAATTAAATTAATAAATAATTAAAAAATTAATATATATATATATATATGTATAATAATTGTATATACCTTAACAATACGACAGATAACATCCAGCACCATCTTAAAATGGGGTGTTATTGATAATTCTAAAGGTAAGTACATACTTAAATACAAAATACGGTGGGTTAGTCATTCAAATTGTAGAATAAAATGTGGCTCTTCTCATATCAGTCATATCATCTTCATAATATTATGTCTTTATATGTTGTTAATTGTATTATATCATATAATACATATAATTTATATGTAAATGATAACAGATTAAAAATAGTATAACAGACCACAATAGAAATTTGAAAACTTATTTTCTAAGAACCGAAACTTCTAACATTTTAACTATTTTGGTACGTATATTTATTAGTTTGTTATTCTTATATAATTATCGTAAGTTTTATTATCTATGAAATTGTATACTTAAAGAATAAGATATGAAATGCATATTTAAGTGAGGTAACAGATACACAAAAAAGAGTTGTTATAACAAATTTTTGAAATTTTTATCAACTTAAACGGGGACAAAACTACGAAAATTCGATAATTTCAAATTATGAAATAGCTCGAACAGAGCTAAAATTATATCATGTTTTGAAAATTGTATTTTTAATATTTAGAGACAATTTCGAATATACCTGCGGTCAGTCATCATTCATGAATTACAAAAAAAGGATATTAGTCTCATCCAATAATTATGAAAAATTAAAATTACTGAGAGTATTCTACTTTTTAGTTTTTTACCCCTTTAAAACCTAATAGATCTATAGATAAAATTTGAAACCAAAAATTAACCTCGCTTCTCGATATCTAAGTTTCTACTGCTTCTAAGGGGGAGGGAGAGCGTGTAAATTTTAAGTAACTTCGGTTATTCGTTTTTGAATAACAACTAAATAATAGAAAACCGTTCTATGAGAAATCGAGTACCATAATAATAATATCCAATGCTGTAAAAATATGTGCTTCAAAAGTTCATTAAAAATTAATTTAACTTTTATTTTCGTTAAAAGTAGACAAACTTATCAAGAATCTTGTATTCAATTTTAAAATCTTAGATATATATAAATTATAAATACATTTTTTTTTATGAATTTCTAATAAGAAATAATTTGTAAATTTTCGTGATTTTGAAAAATGTTGTCAACATTCTAACTTCAGACACTCATGAAAAATGACTGTGGATTTACTCCCAATTTACAACAACCTATGAGGAACCTCGTATTTAACTAGAGCAAAACTTTTTTTTATCGACATTAATTACCTAATAAAAAACTAACAAAAAGCGAAATTTTCGTGCCTATAAATACGGCAAAATAAGTTAAAAATTACATATGGTGTATAAAAAAATTTGATATAAATACAACAAAAATCAAAATCAATTTTGCGTAAAAATTTGGGTTTTCTTTGTTTTTCTTATTGTTATTATTATTATTTAGTTTTTTTTAGTTTTTTCCCTGTGCCTTTGAAAATAACTGAAAATTTTTAACTTTGACCTCCCGAATGCACCAACTAGATTCACTTTCCAATCAAAATAGATACCCGAGTTGAAAATCGAAGCATTATTTCATCTACTTATCATCGTGAACACGCTGATACTAAAATAAAAATAAGCAAAAAACACACATCATTGTAAAATTACATAACTCATATCGTTCCGCTCAGAATCTAAAATGCATAAATATAATTATTCATATCACATCATCAGATACAATATTGAAAATCGATTCGTTTTTCGTATATGTTTTCGCTTGTAAAAGAAACTTGGCCTCGATTCTGCAGGACTCTGGTCTTGACTTTACGGGAATCATCATCCCACGCGCGAGTCATTGTACTCTGCGAGCACTCGAGATCGTAAGCTTTACCCACCCACTCACGTACCAAATTTAAGGGTAGTCTTGAGGGATTTCACTCCTTCCCAAACAACCATTGAGCTGCTACGAAACTAAAAAAACTGGGAACACTTTACGGCGTGACAGAAATATCGTTCATTGGAAATCATTTATTGTAATTTGTATATTATGGAATAATATTGGAATAATATTAATATTAGTGTACACTACTATATTTAGTATTTAATAACAGGCACGACGGCATTGCACTTGAACTGCCGAGTTTTTATTATTGAATTGTATTTAACGATATATATACAATGCATATTAGGTATGCATATTCATAATAACGGCGTCTCTATAATAATATATTATAATATAGTGGGCAAGGTAACCAATACGTAGGTATTGTATATAACGGTTTCGTCGTGTTTTAATTTTTGTAACGCAAGACAATGGCATATATTATAACCTAGATAGAATAAGAACAGTTTTTACGTTTTAGAACGCTGCTATGACGTTTATTTTACAGTGTACCTATATCATATTGTTTTATACTCTCGACGGCATGTCATAAATACGACTTAATGGCTACCAGCGTATAATTTATACATTTTACCCGAATACTTAAGTACTCTCGATATAGGTATATTACGAATATATATTTTTTAAACCGGATAAGACTCTTATTAATTATTATAATCAAAATCAAATGTTATGCGTTATATGAAATATTATATGATGCTGGTTTTTGTTAGACTTTTGCTCATCTCATATTTAGGTAACATAGCATCAATATTGTTATGAAATAAATTCTAATATATTATTATGTTGCGCCTGTGAACAGCCTTCGGCTCGACAACAATAAGATAGATGTCTGGGGAAAAGAAGTCCGATGGAAACAAGTAATATTGCCGAATTATAAAAGTCAAACATAGGTGTTCTATAGGTACCTACTTCAAAAGTTTATCTGACCTAAAGATTACCGCGGTAACAGAAATTCGTATAAAAATCAAAGCTTTTATACTATATGATGCGATAGTGGGAATGATGGATAGTAACGACTCTTTTTGCAATGGAGTTATATTTAACTTATATCACTGTTGAAAATAATTGGTTTTGTAAAAAACATTTATCATTTATCACATAACATTTTTACAGTTACACGTCATATAAAAAATACATATAAATTGTGATGAATTCATAATAAAAAATATTTATTTTAAATAATGTTTTTCTCAGTATTTTTTACCACTTCCGGGGACGTCTGTACAGAATATATATTATACATATATATTATGTGCGTTAACAAACACGATGTAAATAATAATAATATTATAATTTTATCTTTTCCTCAGTATAACGAAATATCATCGATGGTACGTAATAGTTATCGTTAAGCTATTTGCTATACATCAGTTCCATTCTCATTTTCGTGGACTTGGTCAGAGCGTGCATTGTGGTATTGCTGAAGTACCTGTCCTATAATATACAATACGATGAACACTACGAGATGTCACCAAAACCCTTCCTCGTCTTTCCTAATGTTTGTCACATTTTTGTCGGCCGGTCGTCGGAGCATTGTATGATGATAAAATTATAATAATGTATTTCACTATTTCCTATACCAATTCGGTTTAGGTTAGGACGCTATAATATGTGTTAATAATATATTATCGGTGTCCCATAGGAGGCATCTATATATAATAATAATAACAAAGTATACTATAGCTTGTGCTTTACAGTTTTATACCTACCCATGGTCATTATACATAATCGACGGAAAATGAGGCGACAAACTTGGTGACAGCGCCGAAGAATAAAAAAATTGCGTTGTACACGCATCGAATAAATACACTTAAAAAGGACGGTGATAACCGTCCATCTAATGAACAGTATGACGAAATTTATCTACACAAAATCGAAAGTTATTACATAGTTAATAACACATTTTGTCAGTTTTAACCCTATATAGTATATAATGGTGTTTCTCATCAATATGAGGGTAACGGACGTGAAATGTTTTAAATATAGTGTTTCATAAATAATTATCTATAGAAATAGAATACAGGTAAAAATGAATAAATCAATTTCTTTTCTTGTCAGAAATTATTTAATTATATACGTATAAATGATAATTCTAAAATAAAAGTTGATTTTCGGAATCGATGTCCCTTTTGCTACCAACCCCTGGGCGGATACCTGTAAAATCGTATTCTGATTGCTATTATATTATTATTATTGTTTAACTTCAATGCAGACAATATAATATGAAGTGTAAATCATATCGTTTTCCTCGGTCCAGTTGGTATTGCGAGTCCGTATAAGCGGAACAGACGGAGGCTATAATAATGATATTATATATATATTATGTATAGGTACCTATACTACAAGACCAGCTCGATAAAAATTTACAAAAAAAACACGAGCAACAGTACCTGAGACGTGCTTAAAGAATTTAATGTCAACCATATATATTATTTATGTATATACCTACGTCATCATTAGCGTAGTGTTGCGCGTTTTTATCTGTCGTTATATGAGCATCGCGTCGTAGCAAAAAAAAATCGACATGGTCCACAGTTTGCTATATACATCTACAGAATACAAATTTATATAGATATATGTAGTATAACGTGTATGATACATATATATATATACATATATAATATACGGCAGTGGGCAGTGATCTACCTATATAGTCATAATATAATAATAATAACGCGCTAAATAATAATATACACAATTTGGTTTAGACCATTTTTCCAAATACGACAAAAATAAATCAATGGAACCCAAACACACACAATTTAAAATCAGTTTATAAATTGTATTTTTATTTTTTCACTAAAATCAGTAATTACCAATAATGAAATCTAAATACGATTTCGGATATACAATACGAGTACTATAATATTATTAGTAGTATTTAAGTACTTACCTATGTGTCTAAACATTATTGTTAATCCATAACAAAAATATATATAATATTATATGCCTACTATTATCCTGTATACGATTTCGTGTCCAACCATATTAAAGTGAATGGAGAAAATGTTATGATACAAAGTCCGGATAATATGTTAAAATAAATGTATCGCTATGTATTAATTATTCCCTGCTACCATTTATATGGTCATCTATACATCTATACATCAGATAGGTAATAGTTATTACCATCATTGCCGGGCACTAATGTTCTCATTTGTTTCTGATCACTATAGTCAATATATAAATATATGAGATGAAAAATGATTTCCCTTAAGTATATGTTTACCCACTTAACTCAGATTCTACGTTTGTTATAATCATTTCAATTTTGTAAAACGTATTCCAGCTTACTGGGAGTGTATATACGTGTAGAATAATAATTCCACCACATTATTGCACCCGCTATGATATCAATCGCTCTTTTTGACGATATGAAATTCATTAGCAGATGTTCGTATGGTATTTTACGGACGATGAACAGTCGTTGCACAGATGTCCGAACGATAATCTTCCAGTACACATCGATTATATCTATTCAAAGCGCATTCGTACATATTATGTAAGTATGTATGTAAGTAGTATGTAAGTATACTATGTTACGGACAAAACAGAAAAACTGGGAATTTTATAAAATATCCAATGAAGGCGGACAGTGAAAAATAGTATGGTATATGTAGTATATACTTCTAGGTTTAGATAACCCAACAAACTAAAAAAGAAGATTTTACAAGTATAGTATTTATTTTAATATTAATATTAAATAAAATATATAATTTTCTGAAATAAATTATAAGGAAGATAAAGAAAATCATGTCGCAAAATAGTAATTTTACAGGAAATCAATTTCATGGCGTTCTTTATCCCTAAAGAAAATGGACATAGTTTTATTTTTATTTTTTATCACCTTATTTCCGTTACTTTTAATAATTTGAGGTAGTGTCCTATAGTCTATACATTTATAAAGAGACAAAAATATTGGTACAACGAGGGCATGAAGCAAACTAAAATGGACATGGTTTCCTTTACTTACGGGGTATACAATACTATTTTCTTCTATAAGAAATTCATATTAAAATAGTAAATTATAAGTATACTAAAAACCTCATTCAAGAATTCGCATAATTCTTCAGACGAAAATTAACTTAATATTTAAATAATTTTGAATAAAATTAACTTGAAGTTAACATTTAAATCTTATAAAGTTTAAAGTTCATTTGAAAGGAAGCGGTAAGTGGATGTTGACTTGCTGTACAGTATAGATTATTGTAATGGATGGTATTAAATTTGAATTCTATGATATAATTATAGCATTGTACTTGCTCGAAAAACGATTCTGATTGGACTATTGGAGACGGGTCAAGATTTGAGGCGTCTGCCTAGGATATTTTGTACGGTATTTGTTATATTGTTATTATTTAAAAAAAAATTGCGGTATATACCTACCTATAAAATTAATTCCAAATCAATCAAATCAGATTCATTATGTACCCGACTCACTTAGTCATTCATAGTGTATACAATTTATTATAAAGTATTAATATACCTAAGTCATTAACGACATTAACTATTACAATTACAATATAAAGTAGGAATACTCTAGACATTTTATGTACCCACGAATAATATTTTTAAATTACAACAATATAACTAAAATCGGTATTTTGGTTATTTAATATGTAATTTCATCTAAATTTTAACTTAAAATAACTAAAGAAGAAAACTGTGTTTATACAACTTTAAAATTTTCTTTGCCGAATAATTATAATATATTTACGTGGAACTTTGTTTTAAATTTTCATTCCTTAGCTATAAAAGTTGAACATTTTATACATTTTTAACAACTAAAGAATTTGTAAATATTCAATTAAACAAATGTTATCAAAATTTGAGCTTTAAATGGTTATAAAAAAAAAAACGTGCCAATGTATTTTTAATATTTTACAACTGCTATTATCGAAACTTATGAGGAACCTTGTATTAAATTTTCAAGTTTTTTGACCCAAAGAATATAATTTTATTGACATTTACAGAATAAAAATCTAAAAAACGTAAAATTTCAAATGTCTATACATAACTTCAAATTTTTTGAAATATTTTGAAAATGTTATCAAGCATAGTATAGGAATAGACAAAATAAGCATTTGGTGTAAACATTAAGTTTTTACAGTTATTCGTTTTTGAATAACAACAAAATAAGAATATCAGTACAAGAGAAATTTAGTGAATATCCAATGTTATAATTTATAAATGCTCATAAAAATTAATTTGATTTTCCGGTAGACATTTTTTATTTCATAGAAGAAGACAAACTCATTAAAACTCTTATACTGAATTTTCAAATCTTAGATTTAAAAAGATAAATGTTTATGAATTTCTAACTTAAATTAATTTTCAAATTTTCGTGATTTTTACGTATTTTGATCATTCGAGCTTCAAATGATTATTTGAAAAAATTGTATCTCTACAATATGTATACCAGGAGCCTTGAATTAAATTTTGAAGCATTTTTACCCAACGAATAAAATTTCATTGTTATTCATAACAAAAAAACTAAAAAGATTGGAAATTGGAAATTTCTATAAATTACTTAAAAATATTTGTAATATTTTGAAAATTGTATTAAGTATAGAAAATATCAGTATAAATATGATGTTAGTATTTAATCCCTTAACACCGACCCCACCTTAAAAAAAAAAAAATATATATGTATTACATACGCCACTGTCTTAATGATGTATAATACACCTATCGCCCATGGATAATCGATAATCAATATGGATTACATATTTTAGTAAGTAATAAACTAAAATGGTAACGTAAGTGTCAAATCAAATTGCTTATCAATTTTAGCACAACTCAACTACAAGTGCATTTATTTAAACGAATATCTGTATATACATATATACATACCTACCCAACAGAAAATATATATTTTATTAAAACTTCTCATATTTCTTGCAATTAATCGTTTATTAAACTAAAATACCCAGACATTAAAAAAAATATTTGAATACCTAATAATAATACGCGCGCGAGTATTTATTACGTACCCCATTATGGTGATTAATGCATATTCCTCCTGTTCTTCTGGCAGTACAGCTGTGAACATAATATTTAGTAATGCATAATGCATACATAACCTGAGCATGATTTTACGTATTTTAATATTTGAACGTTACCCATCGGCTATTGTCAAATAATTATTGTCATCACCTGCTGTGCAATATACATTATGTATTTATGTGCGATGTATTATTTACATTTTAAACCCTCAAAAAGGGATATTAAAGCTTAGCCCCTTATAAATAATAATTAATAATACACCTGCAGTTTAGACAGAATGTAATCAGAGAACTAGGGATTGCAGTAAGTCAGTAAGTGCATGCGTGACGTGTCGCTCATACCTATTTATAATAAAGATGTACATTGAATGAATAAATCTAGGATGACTTAGGAAATACAGAAGAGTATTTTTAAATTACATTGTTTTTAAAACTTTTGTATGGTTATAGAATTGTTATCAGAAAAAAAATTCCTTGAATTTTCAATGATTATTGATTATAGAACAATCATTCCGTATGATTGTATGTTTACCAAAATTTTAGTATGATGTAGCAATACGTACAATATTTCTAATAAACTATAGTAACTACACATTTCCTCCAATAATTAATGTGATTTTCGGAGACTCGGACTCGAATTTCAATATAGCGGTTACTGGAAACTGGAAAGTGAGGTCTGACACAATTTTACCGCCACCGCTGCAGTGTGTGGTGATGTTTATAATGTTCACGTCAAACAGTATACAAGAGCAGACTTGCTTTGCTTTGTTGAGACGGCCTTGAGCCTATTGTTCTGTACCAGGCTCGGGGACTTAACTAGTAGTTCGAAGTATTAAGCTTTAACTTAGGCCAGTCTTCACACGCTCATGAACTGTGGTCTCGGCGGAGTTGGTTTTTTTTTTTAAATTGCGATTTAGTTTGAAAACCGTTTTTAGTCGGTCACATCATTGTGCATCCAATGATTTTGATACAGATAATTATGTATTCTATCAAAGTGCCGCTTTTTTTGTGTAAATCGTAGAAAAAATAAATGTTGTAACTAACATATTTTGAAGTCAGTCCGTTGATTGTTTTTTAATATTTTTCATCTCATTTTCAATAGTCAATGATATGGCATCATAATTTGACTTTTTCAAATATAAAACCCCGGAGCTTGAACTTATGATAATGTACAATTGGACGTGTGAATTGTAGGCTCAGTAACCGCAAGTATCGCGATCGTCCTTATACAATTATAATTTATATAATACTGGCGGACCATTATGCTACTCACTCGGCAATGGTACTTACGCAAAGAATGTCCGTCCGATTACTGGTCCGAGCTGCAGTTAAACTCCGTACACGTATAATGTTTACTATATAATAATCACAATAATATTATATAGGTATGTTGTAATTATTGTAATAGAAGTCCCTCTCACTTGACCCGCGCGCGTATATTTCACCGCCACCGTCGTCAATCGTTTATTATAATAGGTCTATATATAGGTAATACAATAAGTCAATAACCAATAAACGGATTCCGGCCAACGACATTTCCTATTTATTGTTATATATTTTGTTTCCTATTTAATAGATCTGCGCTCAACGTCGTGACGATACCATGGTAATATATTTTGATATTTATTACACGTCACCTGTTGCACAGTCTACAATATAATAATATTATTATTTTTGTGTATTATTATAACTAGGGTTCAGATGTTTATGAAATTCCATATTTTCTTCTATTTATCCAATTTAATTCTAACTTAGGTACAAATTAAATTCATGTTCTACCGAATCAAATAAATAATAACACTATTTTTGTTTAACATATTGTTGCATATTTTGGGATTTTAAAAATAAAAATGTAAATGACTGGTATACGACTTAAATTGCCGTTTTGGTCGAAACATTTATTATGTGTTAATTTAAAAAATGTATTTTAAATAATTGTATTAAAAATAATAATGATTAAAAATTAATACTAAGTAATAAAAATTATTATTTATGTAATAATTATTATAATTTTGTGTGCATATTTCGTACATTTTAATGCATAAATACATGCATATTACAGTGGTTTTAAGTGCATAAACATCCCAGCCCTATTGATAACATGTTACATTTACCAAATTTAAAATTTGCAAATTATTTTAAAGTTAAAAATCTCTGAGATGGCTAAGGATTGATTCATTTAATTCATCACTAATTTAATTTAATAACCCAAATCCCCATGATTTAGTGGGTAATATATAATAATAATATGCAATGTGATTCGACAAACATATTCACCCCCATTTAATGATGAATTTATTTTTATTCAAATTCTGTTTTATTAGGATTTTTAAATATAGGTACTTACTTATAACAACCATGTTTCCAAATTATTGCGTCTCGAGCTGGACGTCCTCGTGATGCCTTTTCCCAACACCAATAATATAGGTATCAATAAAAAAAAAAAATAATAGTATTCTACACTTAGATTAATTATCCTTTCTTGTATGATTTTACTACTTAAGAAGTGTCTTGTGGAAATATAAACTTTTGTTTTTTCAATTGAAAACCTTTTTTATTGTAAATTATAATATGGAAACTAATTTTTTGAAAAGTGAATCTACCTAATTCAAATTTTAAACGAGTGTAGCTTTTCTATTATTAAAATGATTAAACTTTATAAATTAAAGATAATATTAGTTCTTAAAAATGGCTTTAGAAAAATGTATAAAAGACTTATATGTAATATTGGATTTAGTATTCATTATAATTGGAATAATTTTACAAATTATGTATACATTTTGATTAATATCAATTACTACAATTTTCAGATTACCATATTATCCTCCATACTTTCAAATCCCATTATCATGGCATATTATCTTTACCATACAGGTCTACAAAGTTCAATAGATAGGTAGCTTAAAAAATTCTCATTAAAATTTTGATTTTGAATTTTGATACGTCAACATCTTCAGAAGAATTAATATCCGCTAAATAATGTACAGTAGAATAGAACAGTAAAGTTTCATTTGAAAAGCAGATGTTTATTTCTCTACTAGACAATCCTTAAATAGAACAAAAATCTAGAAATTTTGAAAAAATGGACTTTGAGTTGGTAGGTATATTTAAAAATTCCAAAAATCTGATGTTGAATAATTGAATTACTGAAGAATAAAGAAATTGAGCATACTCAACGCATCATCCTGAATTCTTGGATAACGATAATTTGATGAATCATTTTTAGGGTTACATACGATAAGTACATTGGTCATAAATTGGATTGGAATGATAAATATGCCCATTAACATAATACTATAATATATCATTAGACAATTAACTCAGATTTCAAGAGGTGATATAAACACATTTTAAAGCGTTTCAGTCTTCTGAAATTTCAATAAATGAATTAAATTGTGGTAAACATTTAATCACCTGTACATAATATTATCTTTTTAACAGCAATGAGGATTTTCTTGTAAACTTACCTATACACTTTTATGTTCGACTGGTGGAAATATAAAAAATAACTAATTAAAACAAATTTTGATTTTCATAGTCATTACTGCCATTAGGTACTATTAATACAGTGTATAAACAATATTCTGTTTTACTAATGATATATGTTAAACAGTTTTTTACTACAGTCCTACATAAGATTAAAATCATGCATTCAGTTTATAACCTCAGAAATTAAAAGAAAATCTAATAAATATTAAGTTTGGTAGGTACATTGGTTAATAAATCTTTAGACGTTTGATTCAAGGTAAATTCATGACAATACCTACAACTTAAATGAGTTAAACGTGAAAGCTTAACAATGGTGTTATAAGTAAATAAATTAAAATAGTTCAAAATTTAAACCTACGTTGTAAATCTTAACACCTAAAATATTTTAAAAAAGTTTCTTTAGTTAAAATATTGAAGTTGATTTTGGATATATATTTATTTTTATAAGTCAACTATGCACTTATAGGTTAACTGAGAGCCAATAATTGTAATCAAATCAGTAAATTTTATTTCAGTAATTACATTTGCTTTGAGAAATGTAAATGCATTGCATTACAAAATTTTAATTAATTTTATTGTACTTTAAGGCAAGGTATTTGTTTGGTATTCATACACCTTTAATTATGTTAATTTCAACGTGTGTTCTCAACAGTGTAGACTCTAGACGATATTCTTTTTTTTTTTTAATGATCTATTTGATACTATTGCTGACTAAATTCAACTTTTCCGATTTATGAAGTTCCATTAACGATGGTCAGTTTCTTCAACAATCATTCTTATTTTTAATATGACGCCAACGCCATTTTTTTCTTATTCTTATAATATTGTACATACCTACTCGTAACTCTAAAAAACCTTATTTACATACTGTTGCCTATCACACATTATAAATGGCTATTACCTATAAGGAAATAAATAAAAATATATTATGAATCTCATTTTTTCTATATAAGTTCTATTTTAACTGTTATTAATACTTATAATAAAATAAATAAGATAGCATTTATCAACCCGTGGTACGCGTACTAATAGTGGTACGTGGAAAGCTCATATTTGGTACGCAAAGAAAATCTCTCTTCATGAAAAAAGAAAATATTTCATTTTCTATAGTTGATTATAATTTATAACGTTCAAATTTGAAATGAACAAAAAAAAAAAATTATTTGGTTAAGTGGCATTTTCAAACTGTGTAATGTGCGCACGCATATATACAAAGGTTGATAATCGCTGAAATAAGGTATATATATTTTTAATTTTAAAATTTTTTTTTAATAAGTATGTAGTATGTACTGCAGGTACTGCAGTAGTAGTTTTGTATCTTTATCTTTAGGTATACCTATACACCTATTTTTCCATTGTTATTCTTTTGAAATTAAACATATTTAAACAGTTTTTAATAACCAAAGTTGACGTATTATACATTTATGTTCTTCTATTACAGTTTAAAAATTCTGGAAATATATATATATATTAGTCGTTTTTACCTATTTACCTAAATATAACAAATAATGAGAAATCGAAACGTGTTAATAACAATTAGTATTGAATATAATATGTATAATATACTTTTGAGAAACACTTTTTTCAGTTTTTTACGGCTGTTTAGGTCATCAAAATCCTCATAAATTTATCACGGTTCCACAAACGAGTTGTGGTCAGATAAGACGTATAACGAGAGTAATGTTCCGTCGTTGTTTATAGGCCACACGGGTTAAAATTTAACCGTTAAATAATAATATATTATCCTTATACAGGTAGCTAGGTATACCAAATAATAGTTCCCAAATTTATTCCTACAATTTTTTTGTAATTATTCATGCGACTAATAGTTTACAAGATGTACGCCAATACAAATTTTTTTGTGACATGAAACATATTTACATTTTGTTATAATAAAATGCTTATAAGTTTCATCTTTTGATGTGTACAAATTGAAGTTTAAGTATGTGATTATTTTGTAAAATTAAACACATGTCTATAATAGTGACATGACTGACAACAAATGATAAACGTAAATTAAATGTTCTAAATAAACAAAACATGAAAAATAATATAGTTTGAAATATAGTAATTGCTAATTGACTCCCAATGATTTATAGAACAAATAAATATACGTAGAAATACTAAAATACTCGTATATTACTCATATTAGGTACGCACCGTAGTGACTATACTGATCACGGTACATGACTCCACATGGTCGAATTAGTAATGAATAAATATATCACCAACTTTCATAACTTTCATCAAAAGTAAACTAATTTAGTTAAAAATTATATAAAAAAGTAACTTTAAGACTGTAATAATTAGTAGTTAGTATCAAGCTTTGGACTCGTATTTATAACAAATTAAGTATAATATACTTAAACTATAATATACCCTAACCTACCAAAAAGTAAATAAATAAAAAAAAAATCTTACAGAAACTTTTGGGAGTATTTTCTTAGCTGTTCTTAGAAATATGTTTGCCAAATTGAAATTTATAAACAGCATCTTTATAAGTTTATAAAAAATCAATACATTTATAATCGAATAAATTCGCAAAACAGAAAAATCAAATATTAATTTTAATTAGAACAAAAGTATGGACTAATCAATTTTATAATCAACAATTTGATTGCTTCAGATATTTTATTTCGAAAAATCGCAATTTAATCACTGTTAAATGTTTATTAATGTGACGTTTATAATTTATAGATTTAATATATTTAAAAACTTAGTTAGCTCTAAAAAATAAATAGTAAAAATAAATTCTCTAAAAAAAAAATGTATCGAACTCTTTCAGAACATCATGTTTGCTCCTACAAACATACGACCATGTGAAATGGTACATATCAAGAAGTCTTGAGTTTCATAAAAATGCGTTAAAATTTCATTCCGAGTTAACTAATGCAACAAAATATAGGTGCTAGATTTAATAAATCATAAAGTGAAATGTGAATAATATTTTATTTATATGTGCATATAAGAAGTTATATCTACATATTATTTACATTTTATACCAACAATAAACTTTTATAGGTACAAGGTACACATTTTAATATTACGCAAAATATAAATACCTAAGTATACAGAAAAAATATTTTTATTCTAAAATTATGAGTTGTGGTAAAATTCTTAAAAGAATACCGGGATATCTGAGTGCAAGTTCACATTTATACACTTTAAAACACTAAAAAGTTAAAATACAAACAGTTTTATTTGGATGGAATTTGATACTTATGACCTTATCTAATACATTATATAAAGTACACAATTTATACCTATATTATGCATATTATATTATAATATCTTTGTTATATATATTTTAAATTATTGTAATGAGATTTCAGATGTAAGCTTTGCAATTTAAATCAGATTATTGTAAAACACTAATCGTATAATGAAATTGTTAAATGATTTGTGTCAAGTAAGTAAAATAAACAGCGTAAATATTTTATACATAAAGTACTCACTACCCACCTATAATCAAACAAATGTGTGTTACATCATGCATAAGTATATTTTATAAATATGTATACATGCTGGTCTGACAGGTGTAAAAATAACGAGCATTTAACGATAAATTATTTATAGCTCTGAACATTTTAATCGGTTTGCATGCAAAAAATAATTGTTTTTAAATAAAAAATGCTATAATAATTACAATTTACAATCTATAAACAAGTAGTTTACGAAAATGTTCATGAAAGTTCATTCAAATATTAAATACGACAATTGTTATTCAATCTTAATGGCGTATATTTTATCGTTTGACTTCAAGTTTTAAGCACCTTTTTGCATAATAATTGTTGAATGTAACGCGGTAAATCATGTACATTTAACATAAATTATTAATTAAACCTATTTAAACTTGATGTTAAATTACCTCTATTATAACTATAAATTAAAGTTATTCATTAAATCAAAACTGATAAAAAAAAACCTTCTACATGCAAAATAAAACCAATGTAGTCACATGAATTTTGTTTTGAAAACCCGTAATCATCGGAATCGTTAAGTTTATAATAATCATCAACCCATTACCGACTATCTACTATTCTACTACCACCTAGGTGCATGGACACGGGATGGTATATCATCATAATTTCGTTGATCTATAAATAAAATAACACACTCCGAATAATATTGCTACGTAAAAGCTTAGCTAAATGTGTATGTAGGTACTTGAACGATGGATTTACAACCATGGTATAGTCGGGCACGTTTGGCATTTATTTATAGTATAGAATTTCAACGGACGTGCTCAATCTGTGTCTTAATGTTACATCCTCCCGGACACGTAACTCTAGCTAGCGCCAATATCATTAATATTATTTATTATTGTTATTATTAATTATCGCCTGTCTCTGTTCAAAGTGTGCCGACAGTGGTGAACATTGAATGTGAAATGGCGGAGGCTATGGCAGTTAAAGGTTAGATTGGGTTACGATATCGCGATAGCTGATAATAATTTAATTATTATAATTTTATCGGCGGTGTTATTTAGCATTTAACCTACTGAACTATTACCCAGATATCTGCGCATAAACGCAGCTATTAAAAATAAGGCAGCTTCTGCTACCACCGTGTAACATACAATATGTATTTCGTGGTTTTGGTACAAGCCTGCAGAGTTTGGTAAATTATGCTTGTTAATGGTCACAATTGTTTTACGTGGAATATTGGTAAGCCCCTTCAGTATACAACCACACAGTCGATCTTGTTGAAATAGTTCAACGGTAACCTTTGTGGTATAAATCGGTCCTTGTAATGGGCGACCAATATTAGGGTGTATCGTTTCACACAGTTACGCGAATACTGCATAAGTGGAAAAGCACCTTTACTTGTCACTATCGCCGTTTTGTGGGAAAACGTGTTTTAGCGTTTGGTCTGGTAGTTATTAACGACTACCTAGTAAAAACAAACGAGTAACTAAATTAATTTTATTTAATTTGGTGAATAACCAGAAAATGTTGAACACAGACCACACGGAATACGATAATATTGGGCACCTGCGTCGATTATTTTATTAGTAATAACTAATAACCACCTGTATGTATACTATTGTATGTATTACTTGCATAAATTATGTTATATCACCCAAATGTTCTAATATTGTTTTTCAATTTTGGTGGGCAAAACGGGTGGGCCAAAGCCTCTTCCCTTACTGTTTTAATGATGCTTTTTCTCTCATCTATTTAGGTTAATTTATACGAAAATCTTGTAGGAAGTTTCCAAGTTCTAACAGTAAATCCTAAAATATTTTTTACTTATTTAAACTAATATATATTATTATTATTACTAATATATAGGTGTTATTTCAAACCCTCATTTTTTCGTTACTATAGATCAGCCACTGACCCACAGGTGTTTTCAATTTTGTGACGTATCAATAAAATAGTATTATTGACCAAGTTCACATTTATGCAATATTCGCTCGCTTTTTATCGAATGTTTTACTTCATGTAGATAGGTACGGAAGAACAAATTTGTACGAGCCCAGCCCGTTACAAGCCCGTGCTAGCTTAATAATAATCAAAATCAAAATTGGATTTGAAAAAATCGCAAATGTGTGAACCTGGCTCAAGGTCAAATGGGTATTTTGGCAATTTCTTCCGTGTCAATCTTGCAATAATATACTGTTCCGTTAGATGAAATTAAATAATTATGCAAGTAGGTATTTAACCAGATTACAAATATTGCTTTTGTAAAAGTTCATCAGAATGTGATTAGTTTATTACCTAAACATAAAGTAACTAATTAAATTTAAGGAAAAACACGGTAAAAGACATTTTAAACCCACGACTGTAACTAGATTTAAAGTAGGTACCTACTACAAGACAGCCCTAAGATTTTTAAAATGGAAAGAACATTTTCTTTTGGGATTCAACCTAAAGTATTCGTCGAATTTTAATGTAAATCATTTAGCATTTTATTCGTTGGATTGGACGGTTTTTCTTGTTCTTACACGTCGGAGGACAACACAAAAGCTTACATCATGCTATTTTCCAAACGTGGGAAAATTGACGTGTGTTTTGCCAACACATACAGATATCATAATTAATTTTAATATTACTATTTATTTTACTACGGTGTACTCACGGTTTAAGACGGCCTGTCTCGCGTCGATGGTGGGCTAGAAGGCGGTGGACGACGACGACGCGTGGCGAATACACCTTGCACAAGAGCGGTGCCGAAGTAACTGGCCAGCTGCGGTACGACGTACGCGAGTGCTGCTGCTGCACGACTGTCTGGTCGCCGGCCGAGGACGGTGTCTCTCTCTCCTCCACCGACGCCGTCGCCACCACCGCCACCGCCACCGCCACTACCGCCTCCTCCTAATGATCCTCGGCCGCCACCGCCTCTACTTCTTCCACACCTATATACTACCTAATATAAACACGACGGACGGCTCTACACATTATATTATTATTATTATTATTATACTCTCTCGAGTTGAAATAATAATAATAATAAAATCGGCATCGGGACTACTCACAGCTGCTGCTGCTGGTCACGACTCCGTCGTTGTCGCTCTGCCAGCCAGCCTGTTATTGTTATATAACGTTATTATTATTGTCATTATCATCCTGCGACGGATCGCGAGACGACTGATTCGATTCGAATAATACTCAAGAGTTGTGTTCTTGTGTTGTACCCAATGCTATAATAGGGAACTAGGGGCGAAATAGGTTTTTTTCTGCCGAAAACCGCGTATACAACAACTGCAGACTTCCTTTATGGAACCTTATAATAATTGCGCTCGTAATTACCCGAAATTTTAATTTTCAATTATTTCTATGTACGTATAGTGTAATAATAATGTGTTATTATTATTATAATTAATAATTCAATGGCTACACCAGGTTTTCGAAGCGGATAACCGCGGTCCACAATTGGTATAGGCACTGACCGTTAAATATAATAAGGAGCTCCAACATTGTGATCCACTAATCCTGTAATACAAAATAATGTCAAATTTGGCGAAACTGGCGAAACTGGTTGGTTCGTGCCCACTGCAGCAGCCGTATACACCCGCACACGTATGGACGCGGATCAGATTTGTTTTCAAACATTTTTTTCGTGAAAACGCCGTACCAAAAACGGTGTAAACACATCATGTACCATGTAACCCGCGTAAACAGTTGTAACAGATATTTTTACAGATGTTTGCGTATTATAATATTTATCGTATTTATTATATAATATTATATTGATGCGTTTCAACGTCACCCACCCACCCACCCACCTGCATAACAGGCACGCACGCACGCACGGGACGACCACGACGGCTGGCAATGCCGCGGCCAGTCCAGTCCGCATTGTCCGCGAGAAACGGGTTTGTATAGCAGCTGGCATGGGTTTCTTCGTAATTTTTGCTTTTATTTTTTCGTTCTTCCTTCTCCGTATCAGCCGAACCGATATTTGCCCAAGACGTGACGCGTATACGTCATCATGCGACATGCGTCATCATCCGGGGACCACTATATTATTATTATTATTATTATTATATATTACAATTTACAAGATGCGACGATGCGTTTAACTACTGCTGCAAACGTCGTCCGCCCCACCAGCAGAGACCGATGGCGACCGTGTGTTGATGGTGAGATGAACGGCGGTGTTGTGAAGAGGAGGGAATATAAACAATTGTGGACGACCTATACACGTAAACACGTCACAAGTATACATAGATGATAATATACCTATTATAGGTTTCCGGTTTAGGTACCTATAGACGTGTTGAACTCACTTTAAAGACGGCGGACGAATCATGGACGGGCTGACATGTGCATCGGACTGCCATATGCATTTTTTTAATCCACTATCATAAAATAATATTTAATCAGTGACGTAATTAGGAAGATTTTGGGAAATGGTAGGCTAATAGACTACCACCGCATGTTTTTTTTTCTTAATGTTTTATTATAATAATATCGCTTTCATTTAAAATGACGCGTAATATTGGAGGTCCAATGTTGACTGTCGAGTCCAGACAAAAATGAATACCCATCTAAAAAATTTAACATATTTACACATAAAAATAAAAATCACAATATTCTCATTTAGATTATGAAATAAGCAGTAAGTTTGTTAATTTTTTTTATCAACGAAAATAAATAGGTAATTATAGGTGATTATTACAATTTTTTATTTTCATAGGTAAATAGAGTATTCAAGAAGGTACTTAAAAGTTCTAATTTTTTTATGATAGCTTATTGAATCATTATTTTTATATCAAGTCATAGAACTTAACTATAGATATATAGTTTTCGAGGAACTTGCTCTGCTAATTTCTAGTGTAGAGTCTAATATATAGACCAAATAGATGCTTTAAACTTGAGTTCAATTATATATTCATAATATGCAAAAAACGGCTTTGAGTGATATATGCGGACTTCAATTTCCAAGTAATTTAAAAGTTTTATACAATTTTATAATTGTACGACTATCTAACAGCGTTGTACCGAGTGGGAGGGCTAAAGCTGAAGGAACTTCATCTAAAAAAAACGGGTAAGTCATGGATGTCGCTCTGCTGTACAGTAGGTTACAAGTGGGTTACTGTAATGGATGGAATTAAATTTGAATCCAATGATATTATATCCTTGTATACAAAAAACGATTCTGTGCGAAGACGGTTGATCTGTCTAGGATATATTATAGATAATTAAAAAATTTCAAATCTTAGATTTAAAAAGAAAATTTTTTATGAATTTCTAGTTTGAAATATTTTGCGAATTTTCGTGATTTTTACATATGTTGTCAAAATTCAAACTTTGAAAGCTTGTAAAAAAAAATTGTGAGTATGAATTTCTTTTATTTTTCAACTGCTATTGTACAAATATATTATGAGCCTTGTATTAATTTTTCAAATCTTAGATATAAAAAAAATTTTTTTTATGAATTTCTAGCATAAAATAATTTATGAATTTTTGTGATTTTTACGTATATTGTCAAAATTCAAACTTTGAATCCTTGTAAAAAAAAATTGTGAGTATTTATTTATTTTATTTTTCAACTGCTATTGTTAAAATGTGTTATAAGCCTTATATTAAATTTTAAAATCTTAGAATTAAGAAAGAAAAACTTTTATGAATTTTTATCTAAGATAATTTGAACATTGTCGTAATTTTTACGCATTTAGTCAAAATTCAAACTTTAAATGCTTATAAAAAAAAATTGTGACTATGTATTTCTTTTATTTTTCAATTGCTATTGTAAAAATATATTATGAGCCTTGTATTAATTTTTCAAATCTTAGATATGAAAAGAAATTTTTTTATGCATTTCTAGCATAAAATAATATACGAATTTTCGTGATTTTTACATAATATGTTGTCAAAATTCAAACTTTGAATGCTTATAAAAAAAAATTGTGACTATGTATTTCTTTTATTTTTCAACTGCTATTGTAAAAATATGTTAGTAGCCTTGTATTAAATTTTCAAATCTTAGAATTAAAAAGAAAAACTGTTATGAGTTACACCAAAATAAGGAAATCGCTAAAAGTGAAAATCCAATGTTGTAAAAATTTAAATTTAAAATGCTCATAGAAATTTAATTTGAATTTCCGGTGGACTTTTTATTTGTGATAAAGATTTAAATCTTGTATTAAATTTTTAAATCTTAGATTTAAAAATTAAATTTTTTATGAATTTCTAGCTTAAAATAATTTGTGAATTTTCGTGATTTTTACGTATTTTGTCAAAATTCAAAATTGAATGCTTATAAAAAGAAATTGTGACTATAAATTTCTTTTATTTTTCAATTGCTATAGTAACAATATGTTAAGAGCCTTGTATTAAATTTTTAAGGTTTTCTGTCTAACAAATAAATTTTTATCGATATTAATTTAAAAAAAACTAATAATGTTCGAAAATTTCAAATGCCTATGAATAGTTCAACTTAAGTCGAAAATTTTTGAAAATTGCATGGTGGATAGAATATACTTATATAAACATTCGGTGAAAATTTCATGTATTTATGATCATTTGTTTTAAAATTACATCAAAAACCAAAATCGATTTTGTCGAAAAATGAGTTTGCGTAAAATTTCCCGTTTTTCCCTTAATTTTTAGTTTGTTTTTCTCGATTATTTAGAAAAGTATTAAGAATTTTTTACTTTTGACTCCCCAAAGTACCAACTAGATTCACTTTCTGATCGAACCTACACATTATTATTATTTGTTGAACATTTTTAAGCCATCGTTATTGGAATGTAGATTAAAATAATAATTAATATCTTATAATGTTTACTAAAATAGTAAAATACCATGTGTATTATAGACTTTTATAGTACACTACAATTGCCTCAGGTGATCAGATCTTTCATAATTAAATACGAGTTTGCAGTTGCCAACCAAAAATGTTCGAACTTGTTATCTCACCCAACTATTAACCATATATAAGAATGAAATTCCACGTTCAAATATACCACGTAAATAGACAAATTTTATATATATTTACCTGATTATACTATTCATGATATATTGATATACAGTGTAATAACTATAGGATATTAAAAAAATTATATATATAGATAATAAATAGGTAATTTAAGAAACATACTTTTATTAGGAATTTAAAAAAAAAATATTTTGATAATTAAATAATTTACTCCAAAAAATTACCATTTCGTTTTTACCATGACAATGTCTGAAAATTAAATTTACAAACTGTATATTTCAATTTTTACAACAGAAAAGTTTGATGAAATTAAAAATGATTATTTTCAGTGTTGAAAAAGAGGATAAGTACTGCTGTACATTAGATGGTGGGGTGGACCTCTGACTAGGGTATAGGTTAGATTTGAATGCAATGATAGGTATAATCATTGTATACGAAAAACGATTCTGAACGGATGATTTGTCAGTCTAGGATAATATATTATATTTAAATATTTTTATATATTCTATTTTGAAACAAATATTTTATTTTTCAATTGAATTTTGAACTACAAAATAATTTGCAAATATTCATGGTTTTGACGAATTTTTGTCAATATTTAAAATTCAAATGATAATAAAAATTTAATTTGAATATCCGGGTGAAATTTTTTTTGTGATAAAGATTGGCAAATTTGTAAGGAATCTTGTATTAAATTTTCAAATCTTAGATTTAAAAACAAAATTTTTTATGAATTTCTAACTTAAAAAAATTCGCGAATTTTTGTGATTTTTACGTATTATGTCAAAATTCAAAAATTGAATGCTTATAACAAAAAAATTGTGACTATAAATTTATTTTATTTTTCAATTGCTATTGTAACAATTTGTTAAGAGCCTTGTATTAAATTTTCAAGATTTTCTACCCAAAAAATAAATTTTTATCGATATTAATTTTAAAAAAAAATTAATAAAGATCGAAAATTTCATATACCTATGAATAGTTCAACTTAAGTTAAACAATTTTGAAAATTTCATGGTGGATAGAATTCACTGATATAAACATTTGGTGAAAATTTCATGTATCAATGGTCATTTGTTTTAAAATTACATCAAAAACCAAAATCGATTTTGTCGAAAAATGAGTGTGCGTAAAATTTCCCGTTTTTCCCTTAATTTTTAGTTTGTTTTTCTCGATTATTTAGAAAAGTATTGAGAATTTTTTACTTTTAACCCCCCAAAGTACCAACTAGATTCATTTTTTCATCGAATGAGGCACTGAAGTCGGAAATCAAAGCATTTTTACTGCCCATACCTATTTGAATAAAATAATTTGATGATAATCCTGAAAATATAAATCATGAAATAATATTATTTGGCCATTCCTCAACCCAAATAAAATACGATAATGTTGACATTACATCAACATATTATACAACAGAAGAAACGTAAAACAAATGTATGCTTATGCATTAAATTTGAAGGAAAACATTTTTATCTTATAATGTAGATAATGCATTTTATTTTTCATGTTATAACATTAAAGATTTTTTCTGTTGGTATATCTGGAGACAGGAAAACAAAATGATACCCTTTCCACCCACAATATTATGACTGTACTGGTATATTAATATTTAATATATTATATATACTATACGATAATAATTTAAAATGAAAATAAGAACTTCAGGAAGATTATAATCCATTGTGCTTTGTACGTGGTTTATTAATTCTCGTGCTGTGTGCACGATATATAGGGTATATAGGATAGTGGGTAACGGATTATGTGATGATGAGTTCGGTTAATTTATTTGGAAATTTCCAACAATTGAAATCGAATATGTGGTGTCTATAGATAATCAAAATTAATACTTAGGCCCGTCTCTCAAGGACGCGTAGCATACGCGACGTATCGTATGCGCACTAGTTTTCAGTTACATTAGTTAAATGCATACGCGCCACTCCGACGGTGACGCGTTCCCTTGCCAGTATGACGCGTATGAACTTATTAATCAATGTAAACTAAAAACACGCGAGTACGATACGTCGCGTATGATACGCGCGTCCATGTGAAACGGGCCTTAGGGCTAATGAAACGTAGCTCAAATGATGTGTTTTTTTTTTGTATTGTTGTGGCACAGATTTTATACACACTTAAGTGTACCTAATACCTATTGGTGGCGCTAATGTATTAAGATTTACAATAAGTAATTATAGTACTAAAATGTATGCAAAATTCCATCTCCCGCATATTATAGGAATTACTACAGTGTCGACACAGCGTACGAGTATGAGTACAAGAGTATGAAGTAGGTGCTATATTAGTCTAAATAAGTTTAAAAGATCTATAATTTTAAACTTATATATTATATTATTCTTACACAAAAAATGATTGGCTTCGCTATCACCAACTAGAACGAATCGCCAGAAAGTAGTGGTTGGGGCTGGGAAAAGTAAACTAGGTGCAGGGTTATTTGTGTTACAAAATTGATTCTCAAAAAATTATTAATAGAGAGGGAACTAACAGTTCATTGCTGGGTAAAAGTTATGATTGTAAGATTTAAAATAGATAAATAAACTTTATAAAATCTGTAGTGTTATATTTAGCTTAATATAGGCACTCTTAATAAGTAATACAACAAAAACTGGCTACAATTCTGGTAAAGTCAATAAATTTTAATCAATCATAAGCATAAAAGTATACCTAGTTATAAAATAGCTGTATAAAAATTAAAAATACATACGTCATACGTGTTAAATAAATGATTTACAAATTGAAGCTGCAGCTTGACGTCACATCAGCGGATGCATAAAAAAGAAACCTTATTCATGCGATGTCTGTGACAATAGTCACAACTTGTATATAACATTATAACAATTTGACAACATATCGACGCACACTAACTGGCGAATACTAGTCTTTGAGAAAAAAAAAGATTTTATTATTTTGTTGTAATATTACAAAAACGAATAACCGTAGATACTTGAAATTAGTGATGATCAAAACAAGACCAAGATTTTGAAAGTCTTAGTCTTGGTTTTGATTAAAACTTTGCACTTTGAAATTATATTTATATTATTAATTTATTTGTATTCATATTTGATGAATTAATTTACCAGCATAATTAATTTTGCAAATTTCTATTACATTCATTGTAAATATATGAAGGTATTTACTATAATTACTAATTATTGACCAATATAATATTTATAAAAAATAATTTTTGTTTTTAATGTCCACTTTAACAAATAATAATAATTAAAAAACCTGCATGGCTTGTTCCAAATATTAAATTGCTTAATAATTATATTTTTTATGATGATAATATTTATTATTTATAATCAAAATTGTATTCTTCTTTTATTCACCAGTAAACAGTACAAAATAATCACTAAATTTACTTTTAAAACGATTATTATCTTCTGATACATACACGATACACGCTTTCACTTTGGTCCACTACATCTTCAATGTCACTGGTTTTAAAATATTCTTAGTTACTGTATCTTATATTAGGTAAAAGTAAGAAAAAGCTAATGCATACTTGTTTAACATGAACGTATGTGTTAATAAAGCCTTGTTAACAAGGCAATAGGCATATTTATCAACAGACTACAAGTTTACGATATTGATAACATGCTAAATATTAGTTTAGGTAAACAATTCCCAATACAGAAAAATCACACAAACAACGAATGAAAATAAAAACGTGCTTCCAATTTATTAAATGACTTCCACCTTAATTGTTAGCATATTCGATTCAAAGTAGAGGTGTATTATGGATATCAATTATTGCGGTAAAACACGATTGCTACGGTCTTTATCGAGATACGCAATCGAGAACATTTAATGTTCACGATTCCGTACGATTTTTATCTGCAGCTTTGAAGCACTGTTGCCATTTGCTTTGAACTTATAGAACAGGCGTTAATTCCATAATTTTTTTTTATTATTATTATTGAATAACAAATTATTAAGAAACATTTAGAGCGCGTGGCCCTAAAAATAAATTCTAATATGATCGACTTTGAAATTGTCCAAGATCGACAGGTCGATTACGATCTACTGTTTAGCCATCCAATTATTCTATAATATAGAACATACAATTTAAAATTAATTGAGATGCGATAGGTGATATTTGATAGGCTATAACGAAATCGGTTATTTTACTAGGATATTTTAGGATACTCGCACTCAATAAAATATTATGTATATACTGCAGTATACCTATCATCATTTAATAACTCAGTGAATAACCGTCGTTGGATTATCAACCTCCTAGCGTGTTTCGTGTTTTTCGAGTGAAATATGTAAAATAAAGTTAATTTTATAACTTCTGAAAAGGGTAAACCACTAGTTTTACTAAATCTGCATAAATATCGGTTTATTAGAGAAAGAAAAGACGGAATGAAAAAATGGTTGTGTACAAAAAAAACATGTTATGCGAGTATTTTGACAAATGGAGAGTATGTCCATGAAACAATTAATGAATACAACCACACTGAAAATTCACAACAGAGCATTGAACGACAAGTGTTACGGGAAGCTTGTAAAAGAAAATCAAATGATACTATTTGTGTAAGACCCATACAAATAATTAGAACCGAACTTATGGGGAACGATCACTCTGAAATCGAGCACAGAGATGTACGGTAAATTCGAAAAGCAATAATGTATGATAAACATCTAAAAGAAATCTAATTCTAAAAGAAACGCAAGTGGAAACATGTACGAAAATTCAAATCAATATTTAAAAGTCGGATTAAAATAATGGAAAATGCTGATTGAATTCGTATAAAAGAAGCCATGAAAGAATATAACAATTAGTACAAAATTCATAAAAATATTATAACATATTTGTCAAAAATTTGTTATTTAAGTGGTATACCAAGGTTAGGTTAGGTTTTAATATAATATATAAAGGATTTAATCAAGATTAATAACATTTTTTATTATATTATTTTAACATTTAATTATTTTTATAAATTATTTTATTTTGTATACAATATTATTCTAACATATTTATCGAAAATTGAGATTTTTAAGTAGTACCATAACTTAAGTCATTTTTCCAAAATTTAAATTTTACTGATCAAAAATAAAAACTTAAATTTGGCAACGTTGCACAGTAAATCGTACGCAATCGTTAGACTTTTGGGGTAAATATTAAAGTTAATGGTTTAACGTACGCAATCGTGTTAACGTACGCAATCGTGTTCTCCAAAAGAAACATCGTACGCAATCGCGTGGTACCCAATTATTGTATAAGCAAGACAACGTTCGAAAATAAAATCATTTTTCAGTAGTTGCTAATTAATATGAAACAAATATGTTATTTTGTAACATTAAATACAATTATTTCTAATATTATTTGTTCAATAATTCACTATTTCCTCGAGACTACTGATCAAATTTAATAATATTACATATAATTTCTTATAATTTTTGTTATAAATTATTAGTTAATGAAATCTTGATAAACTAATGTGTTTTCGGGGGGGGGGGGGGGGGGGGGGATTTGCAAAAGTCTTGATTCAGTGATGGTCTTATTTTGTTTTGGGCTTGCAAACCTAATCTTGGTCTTGGTCTTGGTCTTGCTAGTACAGTCCCATCTTGGTCTTGCAGCAAGAGTTTTGCATAACCACAAGACCAAGACCAATTATTTTGACCATCACTACTTAAAATATTTACAAACTATTGCGGCCTTTCATATAAGTGCTTTTACTAAAAATGTTCAATTAGCCAGATATATACAGGGCGTCGGAGATCTGACATTCTGACAAATCAATAACTTTTGTTCCAATCAATATTTTTAAAATATTTTTTTTTTAAATAATATAACGCATAGACACACGTCTTGTGCTACATTTTTTATTTTAGATTCTGAACGAAGTGATGAATGTATTGATTTTACAATGATGTGTGTGTGTTTTTTTTTTTTTTTTGTGTCTGTGTACAGCATAACTAGTCGAAATAATGCTTCAATTTCAAACTTTGGGGCTGGTTTACGATGTAAAAGTGAATATCCTTGGTGTATTATAGAGTTCAAAAGTAAACATTTTCCAACAGTTTTAAAAAAAATCTAGAAAAACAAAAAAAAAAAATGACAGAAAAACAGGAATTTTTACGCAAAACCAGTTTTCGACCAAATCGATTTTTTTATATGGTCGTAATTCAAAAACTAATCATTATAAATACTTGAAATTTTCACCAAATGTTTATGTTAGTGTTATCTATATACAGTTTAATTTTGACTTTTTTTGAGTTATTTATAGGCCACTGAAATTTTCAATTTTGTTGAGAATTTTTTTTTGAAGTGCCAGTAAAAAAATGTTGGACGACCAAAA
The DNA here is from genome assembly GCF_037042655.1 of Diuraphis noxia. Classification (NCBI taxonomy): domain Eukaryota; kingdom Metazoa; phylum Arthropoda; class Insecta; order Hemiptera; family Aphididae; genus Diuraphis; species Diuraphis noxia. The sequence continues at coordinate 64,183,127 of NW_028301711.1, forward strand.
AAACTTGAAAATTTAATACAAGGTTCCTTATGAGTAGTTCTTATTGTAGCTAAAAGAAATTAAAAATCGTAAGTCACAATTTTTTTTAATAAGCGTTTATAGTTCAAACTTTTACGAAATCTGTCGAAAACGCGAAAATTCGCAAGTAATTTTGAAGTTGAAAAATCATAAAATTTTTGTGTTTATAACTAAAAATTAAAAATACAACACTAAGTTTTCCATAAGTTTTCCTTCAAGTAGCTATAGAGAAAACTCGAAGCATCATTATAGGAAAAATTGTAAGCGCCTTTAAATTTTAAATTTTTACGAAATAGCGTAACGATAACGATTTATCCTGAAACGATTTTAAATATTTGTTATTATTCAAAAAGTATAAGTCGTAGATACTCGAAAATTTTATCAGTTGTTTTGATTGGCATTTTCTTTACATGATTTAATTTTCAAAATATTTTGACTTTTTTCGAGATATTTATAGACAACTGAAATTTTCAATATTTCTGAACATTTTCTTTTGAAGTGTCGATAAAATTTTTTTGGCCTTTTTAAAATACTTGAAAATTTAATACAAAGTTCCTCATAAGCTATTCTTATAGTGATTAAAAAATTACAAAAATACATAGGCACAATTTTTTTTTATTAGCATTTGAAGTTCAAATATTGACTAAATACATTAAAATTAACCTAGGTTAATTAAAAATACATTGCTTATATGCAATAACCGTGTATACTAACTATTAGTTAATAAAATTATCAATTGAAAAATTTTTCCTTTTATAGCTAAGATTTGAAAATTTAATACAAAGCTCCCAAAATATTTTTACAATAGCAGTTGAAAAATAAAATAAATTTATAGTCACATTTTTTTTTTTTTACAATCATTCAAATCTTAATTTTGACAACATACGTAAAAATGTCGATAATTCGTAAATTATCTTACTCTAGAAATTCATAAAAATTTTTCCTTTTATATCTAAGATTTGAAAATTTAATACAAAGCTCCCAAAATATTTTTACAATAGCAGTTAAAAATAAAAGAAATTCATAGTCACATTTTTTTTTACAAGCATTTAAATTTAAATTTTAACAATATACGTAATAATAACGAAAATTCGCAAATTATTTTAAGCTAGAAATTCATAAAAAATTTTCTTTTTTAATCTAAGATTTGAAAATTTTTAATAATCTATAATATACCCTAGACAGATAAACCATCTCCGTTCAGAAACTTTTTTCGTATACTGCAATAAATGATACCTATCATTGCATTCAAATTTAACCTACCCTAGTCAGAGGTCCACCCCACTCCCTAATGTACAGCAGAACGATACCCACTTACCCGCTTTTTTTTTAATAATGAAAATAAAAACTAAAATAATGACAAAAAATATTTCTGAAATATTCAATATAGCCAATTTGTAAATCTTATTTTGAGAAAAATTTAAATGGTAAAAAAATTGATTTAAGTCAAATGGCTGATTTTTACATTTTTTTTTTAAATATCAATATTCTCGTTAAATAAATTCCGATCTAGTTTATGTTGGAAACATTATAATTTAAAAAAATATAAATTTACCTATAGAGTATAAGTGCATATAATTATTATGATATTTAAAAATGTCCATATAAAATATTTAAAAAAAATTTATATTTTGTAAAATTATAATATTTCTAACATAAACGATCGTAATTTACTTAGGTACAACGAGAATATTGATATTTAAAAATTTAAAAATAATCAGTTTTTTGACTTCAATACATTTTTTTACCATATCAATTTTTCTCAAAATAAGATTTCCAAATTGGCTATATTGAATGTTTCGGAAATTTTCTTTATTCATTTTAAAGTTTTTTAATTTTAGTATTAAAAAATAAAAAATGTAGCACATGTGTCTATGCATTATACTTTAAAAAAAAATATTGATTAGAACACAAAAGTTATTTCATTTGTCAAAATGTCAGATCTCCGTGGGAATATTGATATATTGAATAATAACTTGTAAGCAGTGTTGTTCATGTTACAGTAAGTGATGGCCGCTACACTATTTAAGATTTAAATCTAAGTAGCTAATGTACGTATATTGTATATATTTGAAGAAAAATATAGACTTTTGACAACAATATTTTATATTAATATAAACGAGTGGATGGTTCCAAAGTAAAACAACACTGTTGTTATAAAATGTAATTTAGACTTGTGCACCACTATTAACCTAATAACCTACAATCTACGTATATCGTTGAACGGTTGTGAAAAAGTTCGTGATTTAAATAGCTTAACCATATTTTAATTTAATATATAAAAAAATTTTGAAAATTGTTCTGTGTATTGATGCTTTCAGAAAATAATATTATTCATTATACTGAAAAGTTGCAAGTTTGAATTTTCAACGAATAACAATTAATATTATTTCAATTACGACACAACTTCCAAAATTGTTAGAGATAGACTGATGAGTGATGACAAACACAATAATGAATAAGAAAACACACATCATTGTAAAACCAATAATATTTATCGATCCACTCAGAATCTATAATAAATATATTATTACAGTCGATACATTCATAAAAATATTAAAATTAAAATGAACACGATTCGCTAAGTATACCTAATGAAACAATTTATACATAAACAGTATAATATATTACTATTATTGTTATTGTTATAACGATAAGTACATAGGTGTGGTGTAAAATTTTTAAGTTTTGAAAATTTACATCAGGATTTTCTTTTTTTTTTTGAATCACTACAAAAAGTTTTTACCATTAGTAATAATATGTTGGTTACTAATTCTTCCTAGTTTTTACAAATTCAAAACTATTTATGGATATTTAATTTTTTGCATTTTACTGGATTCAGTTTTTGTAGATAACTTAGGAGTAATTTGAGCAATATTTGTACATTTAAGATAAGTAAGTGGGTAATATTATTATCTATATAGTATAGACCTATTATATAGATTGTTCCCAAAATTATATATTGGTTTTGAAATGTACCTATATGTTGCATACTTGCATAGGCACTTTATTAACTTATAATATTTTATAAATAGTTTTTAATAATTTGCACGTGAATGAACGAATATATTTTTGTTTGTGCTGAGAATGAGAGATATCTATTTTTTTCAAAATCAAGAAATACCAAAGTATAAATAGTGTATATTTAAATTATATAAACTATAAATAATAGTTAGTGTTAAAAGGTTAAAAACTTGAAGTAATAATACCAGTACCCACACACGCATCAATGATTTATTTCAAGATCATATTTATTCTATTTGAAATATAATACTAAAATAACTAATAAGTAATAAGCAATACAACCAAATAATTTATGTATTATGTGACATGAGAGCACATGCGTGATTGCTTTATTTGTGTGTACATTCTATTACTCCAAAATGTTTTGCAGGGGATGAAAATATGATAGTGTAAATCCCTGACTGATTTGTTTGGTATAGGTACGTATAAACTATATACATATAGTTTTCGATAGGGCCAAAGCTTTAACGAAATTGTTATCCTATACTACTCACGCCCCTGTATATATATATGTGGAAAACTATTTAGTGTAATTCGATCGCTATTTACCAATATTACACAGCGTGATTCGCTCCAAGCATGCTCACCCTACATTTGTATAACCCTTATTGCTCACCCTTATTTATTTGATTTTTTCATTTTCAGTATATATAGTCTATGGTAGGTATAATAATAATATGAAATTATTTAGATATTCATACTATTTTAGGAGTGTCTTGTGGTGATACATTAATTTCTTTAAATTCTTATAGGTAGTAATTTATTTTACAAATACTAATACACAGTTACAATATAAACTATAATATAAGACAATTGCATAAAATAAATTTAAATGTTTTTAACTCAACTCCCCAAATATTCCTGATAATCCACCGAGAAGATTAAAGAGGCGATGTAGTCGCGATTTAACTAGCACTTAAATAACTATATAATTTAAAAAAAAAAAAAACGCTAACATATGTATATGTATATAATGTAAAATAGCCAAATAAACATCACGTCGAGTGCTACTGCTGAGTAGCTATACCCTTCACGATTTCACAGTCAACTAGTACATTTCCGCTCATATGCTTATTGTAACTACTTTTACAGGTTGTATACATAATATATATTCTAATAAATGTTTTAAAAAAAAAAAAAATGTTTAAATATAATTTAGTTTCAAATTCACACAAAAAATATTTTTTAATTACAGTAAAATACGTTTTTCTCCGTTTAAGTATTGAATTTCGCCTAATTTTTTAAATGCCTCTGTAAAAAAAAAACAAGGTTATATATTTTTTAGATTTTACTACTCATATTGAGGAACCTACAGAACTTTGTATTAAAAATTTGAGCCACAGATATACAAATTGAACACTACATTCTTAATTTCGACTATTTTTTTAAAATTTTGAACAATAATTTTATGTGTATTTAATATTTTCAAATCACCAAAAAATACTTGAGGAATCTTGTACAAAAATTTCAAAGTATTTATCGGAGAGTTCATTTTTTATCGATATTTATTTAAAAAAGCAAAAAAAAATTCAAATGTCAACTGTCTATAATACTACTGAAAATTATACCACAAGTATAAAATAATTATATAGGTAATTAACATTTTGTGCAAATTTCAAATTTTGTTTTTGAATTAGGTACAACAAAATAAGAAAGTCGTTAGATGAGTTATCATCATTTTATTCGTGGATACGTATAATATTATAATATAATTAATGGTTATTTTCTGATTTTTTCTAAAATATACTGGGAATTTTTCACAAATATACCAACTATAGATCCGATATACGCTATCAGAAACCACACCAATGTTGAAGATCAATGCATTTTTTTACCGTATATCATGTATACACAACACAATAGAAACAAACACGCATCATTATAAAATCAGTGCTCTAAGAACCTATAAAAGGTGATTTTTCATCTGAAAACAATTAAATTGTTACAGGGCATTATTATTAAGTAGTATATTGGTATGAGTGTATGACATGAGAATATTTGAATAAATTCATAATTTAAGGAAACAATATCGAGCCTGCTTGGTGAATCAACCTGTATATATTAGGTTGCTTCGTTATATAGGTTAGGTTAGGTATTATACTTATATAGTTATATAATATTATGTTATATTATGTGGTCGGATAAAAACAAAATTCGAACCAACTGCAGTTCTGTGTACTCATTCACACATTTGTGTCATAAATTGTTATTATTAATATAGGTAAGCTCATGTACGCTATTCTATTACAGTCTTCAGGGAGTGTATTATTATGATAATAGTATTGTAATCCGAAATGGTTTTTTTTTCAGACACGCGTGTTGTAGGCATAGGTGTGTGCAGAATTTTTTTCGCGTGGCGTTTGAATAATTTTAGTGGTAAGGATAACTTACTATTCTCGACTTATTACTATATACATTATACAAAATGATTCACCGAGCATGCTCTCTTCTTTTTTCTTTAATAATCCAGTGAATCAAGCCCTAGCTATAATTATCTGATGATTAGACCATATTTTTTAAAACGTTTTTAATACCTATGACTTTTTTGTGTCCTGTAGTGAAATAACCTTCTATATTTCATGTGATAACCTGCTTTTAGATTCTGAGCGGAGCGAGGAATGTATTGATTTTACCATGATGTATGTTTTTTTTTTTGTGTTTGTGTTTTTTAGTTTTTTTTTATTTAAATATCGATAAAAATTTATTTGTTGGGTAGAAAAGTTTGAAAATTTAATACAAAGCTTCTAACACATTGTAACAATAGAATCATACATATGCATGAAATTCATAAAAGTTTTCCTTTTTAAATCTAATTTAAATTAATTTAAATACAAGGCTTCTAACATATTTTTGCAATAGCAGTTGAAAAATAAATGAAATATATAGTCACAATTTTTTTTTTATAAGCATTCAAAGTTTGAATTATGACAACATAAAAATTTTTCTTTTTAAATCTAAAGTTTGAAAATGTTTAATAATCTATAATATATTATAGATAGATAAACCGTTCCCGCTCAGAATCGTTTTTCGTATACAATGATATAATATCATTGGTTTCAAATTTAATTCCATCCATTACAGTAACCTATTGTACAGCAGAGCGACATCCACTTTCCCGCTTTTTTTTTATTGGAAATTATTTTCCAAGTGACTTTTTTAAAAAAAAATGTTGACTTTTAATATTTCATCTCTAAGGGTACTCAAGGATTACAATTACGCTTATACATATGAGATAAAAATAAATAATAGTATAGTCACCTGTCTAGTATGTAATCGGACATTTTTTTATATTAACAAAAATAGTTATATATTAGAGATTTAATATAAAACAAGAGGTATAGGTATTGTTTGATTTTTAATCGATTTAAAAACTATAGTGATGGGTAATAACTTTTATATTATATTATTTGCAATAATTATATAATTATTTGAATAACAATTACCAATAATAACATGAATACTAATATTGAATTTTCTTGTATTTTAAATATTTAATTGTATAACCATAGCTGCAGGGTGCAGGGTGCCAGCAGCATTATAAATCTAATAATTAAATTTATTTTAAGTTTGTTTCGATTATTTTTTTTTAAGCTGCAGCTGTCTATTGGACAATGTTTGCTGTGAGCATGCTGCAGTATTATAGTGCAATGTTCGTCCTCTACGTCTACAGTACAAAATAATATGTTTGTCTCTATTGTGTCGATATCTATATCTTCTATATATATATATCACTATACATAACTGCAGTTATACGACATACTCCCTTGGCCACCCTGGTAATGCATCAACAACTACGCTGTCCCTTTGGTATACGATTCTATAAATATCAAAATGTTCTGTATATAGACTTTAGTGGAATATAATATTGTTGTTAACGTATCGTCTATGGCAAGCGAAAAACACTAACAATTTTAAAGTTTTCCACAGTTTTCCTTCTCTAGAAACATTATTTGCTAATCTGATACCTGTAAACATAGTTTATGAAAACATAGATACCACATATTATTATCATTCGTAAACATACGTAAATTATATAATATAAATGGCTTACTTTATTCAGCAATTATCTATAATTATTCGAAAACATAAGTGTTTTATAAAAAAATTATATTTTATTTTATTGATATTGTTCAATTGAATAAAAAATCCAAATACCTATCTACTTAATGTAGTAGTTCAATATCATGCAAAAATAAAAATAAATTAATGTTTAATGTTTTATGTTTTGAAATATTATTAGCCTGCAAAGAGGACAAACATTTTCATTATAGAGAACGTGTAATATATATGTAACGAATAATCGTAGATACTTGAAATGTTTAACAAATGTTTATTTATCGTTTTCTATACTTATTATAATTAAAAAAAATAATTTGGCTCGTTTTGAGCTGTTTACAGACATTAGAATAGAAACAAATTAAAATATATATTTTTAGAAGTTTCTGCTTACCTCATTTTTTTTTTCAATTTTTTTTTTGATATTTGATAAATATATGGTACACAATATTATTTTTTTAATGACCACAGAGATCTAAAATATCTCCTATTATCATTTTTTTAATGCGACATCATCACGACATGTTAACCAAAACAATTGGTTATGATATTATGTATGTACCCAACTAAATACTAAATAATAATATAGTTTCAATCGTAATGTACCGTAAATTATTTGGTTAATGTATAGAATTTGTATTATATAAACATTTCAAAACATAGTTTATTTGTTCGTAGAATTCCGTTCATTTAGGTGAAATGTAATAGGATCTAGAAAACATGGTCAATCGTGTTGAGTAATAAATATAGTTAGGTGCAAGTTTATAAAATTAATACATATATAACATAGTATTATATTATAACACATTATACATAACTCTATTGAGAGACGAGAGATCTACTTAAAAATATAAATTGTATAATCTATAGTATAGGTATAGGCACTAATACTGTATTCAATATTATTATAATTATAGTAGATGGCAGTAATTAAAATTGTTATCGGAATGATAAAAATTTTTTAAAGCAAGTGGTTGTTTTTGTCATGTTGGTGGGCGGTGGCCGACAATTGCGAATATCAAAAGAACCATAACAATATTATCAGTTATCACATTCGAAAAATAAACATAAACAGACCTCAGTTTATTATAATAGTTTTTAAATTTAAAATGTAAAACATAACGATAATAACGTTTGAAGTTAATTAAACATAATTCGGATTTGGTGCATAAGCTATCTTAATCCGAATCCTTGATATAACATTTTTTAGTCCACGTTTAGGAGCACACCACACAAAAACAATTTTTTAAATCGATTTTGTCGAAATGCAATTCAAAAAAGAAAGACAAGTAACCAATGGGTCTACCACTCTGCTGTACAACAGTATAGTTGTAGAGCGTGTTATTGTAATAAATGTGTTATATTTCCTATATGAATTCAATGTTAAGCCATTACACACGAAAAAGATTCTAAACGGAGATATTGTATCCAGGGTCGGACTGGATACCAAGGGCTTCAACAATAATGATAAATAATAATTCGCTTAAAAAAGATGATTCATTTTTTTCACTAAAAATTATCATAAATTAATAAACTTTATAATTTACAATTGTTACACAAAACAACATATTTATCTTTATTTATTGTTTTTTTTTAGTTATAAATTTACTTACAATTTATTTTATAGTAATTTTTAGGGATCGTTTATAATAAATTATCAAAATTGTTGGTATCTGCTTCATTTTGATAATTGTTAAAAATTGTATTTATCAATTTAAGGCAAGGAGGAAAATATAGATGATTTTATAGAAGAGTATGTACCTATAGAACCAAACGCTTTGTGTTAATTGTTAAGACATAGGTAATATAAACAAATAATGAAATAACAATAATATTTTTATTTCATTTTAAATACAGCTTTTATAATATTATAAATCAAGGATAGTAATGATTATAATTTATAATTAAATAATAATTATTAAGAAAAATTAAATTCTAAATCCTTATAAAGATTATGAAGATAACTCTGGTAACTTTTTTAAATGATAATTAATATTAATAGATTCTGAGGCAGATATTATTTCCGAATGGAACTATGATGACATTATTGATAGGCTTGCAAGTACATCTAATGAAATGAAACGATTTTTATTTTAGATTCTAAATGAACGATACGATTTCGGCGCTTTTGTACGATACGACTTTTTTTTTCTTATCTTATTTTGGCGCTTATGTCTTACACGGAATTTTTGAAAATATTTACACACGAATATCTCGCCAAATACTGGTTTTTGGTAGGGGGGTGGGGGGGGGGGGTCCAATGTCCACCTTCCCATAAAGCCAGTGTTGAATCCAGACAATTTTTGTGGGGGGGGGGGGGGCTCACTTTTTTTTCATTAGTGAATGGTTATGAATGATACGTCATTTTAGTATTATGAATTATATCTATTAATAGGTAGTTATTCTTATTACAATTTATAATTTAGACATTTCAAATTTATATAAAACTATAAAACAAATAATTTTTTTTAATTTTTAAATCAATCTAAGGTTAATCTAAGGTCGTCACATATTATTATAAATTGTATTATTATAATTTATTACAATTCAGAAATGATAGATATTGAAAATATTAATTATTTATTTTTAAATTAGTATTGTGCATTTAATAAATAGGTACATTTTGTTGAAAGTCAGAAAGTTGTATTTGTCAGGAGGGGTGAAAGAAATTTCAGGGGAGGCATACGCATCCCTGAAGTATACCTGGATCCAACACTGCATAAAGCTATGTTTTTTTTTTTGATCTTCTCCCTTTCAGGAATCATGTGTAGGCAACTGCGCTGTATAGTGTATAATATGTGTATGTTTTTTAAAATCAAAAATTATATTACATGTTTTGCACATAATTACATTACATCTGCAGTTTAATCTTTATATACAAAAAAATTATAAACAAGTAGTTACCTACGTACAGTGGCGGTTTATCCCGAAGATGGGCCCGTGTGCAAAACTAAAAAAGGCCCCCTCGTTTTTACTTTTTTGTAATATATATGGTAAAGATAATAATTACATTTATAATATTTGATCAGTATTTAATTTAGTATATCATAGCTTCAAGATTCAATCTACGTAAATGTGTTTAAAAACTATGTAAATTATAAATTTCAAAAACTAAGATCTTTAATTTACACGATAGTTTTTCCAAATGACGAAATAATTTATCACGAATAATACTTGGTATTAGGTTCTTTCAAATTGAACCAAAAACGTTGAATTTTGATGTTATAAATGAAATGGGATTTCAATAAAAGAAACAGCGATCAAGTTAGCCATAATATTACAATTACTCGTAGATGTGTTATGTATAGGTACCTCGGTTGCGGTAGCTGCGTTTAGAAATGTTTATAATGATATTTAAATGACATAAATCGTTAGAATTAAAACGAGTGAATAGCATGAATGGTCTTTAATATTCAAAGATAAATAATATGAATAATAATGGTAATGGTGACTAATGTCTGATGGACTAATGGGCAATGGCATTTTCTTGGAGTATTGCAATTCAATGGTGCGTTTTCTAATCCATACTGTTATACAATAATGGTCATCAATCATATTATAGAATCATTCTACGTGAATAATCATTATTACCCTGCGAAATAATGTATTGCAAATACAATATTATCTACGCTATATATTATATATGCTAAAGTATTATGTATACTGTAGGTACTTATTTTTTTTATAATGTTAAAAATAATGCAAGATATTACATAAAGGTCTAACAATAAATGAATTAAATTTTTTTCTCTATATAATTGATAAACGCTTGCAACTCAAAAAAAGCATAATATTTTTTCATTTTTAAATTCTGAAGGAAATGATGAATGTATTGATTTTACATTTACAATGATGTGGTTTTTTTTTTTTTTTGTGTCTGTGTACAGCATAACTAGTCGAAATATTGCTTCAATTTCAAACTTTGGGGGTAGTTTCCGATGTAAAAGAGAATATCCTTGGTGCATTATAGAGGTCAAAAGTAAACATTTTCCAACAGTTTTCAAAAAATCGAGAAAAACAAAAAAAAAAAAATGACAGAAAAACGGGAATTTTTACGCAAAACCAGTTTTCGACCAAATAGATTATTTTATATGGTTGTAATTCAAAAACTAATCACTATAAATACTTGAAATTTTCACCAAATGTTTATGTTAGTGTTATCTATATGCAGTTTAATTTTCCAACATTTTTTACTTTTTTCAGTTATTTATAGACCACTGAAATTTTCGATTTTGTTGAGAATTTTTTTTTTGAAGTGTCGGTAAAAAAATGTTGGATGACCAAAAAAACTTGAAAATTTAATACAAGGTTCCTTATGAGTTGTTCTTATTGTAACTAAAAAAAAATTAAAAATCGTTAGTCACAATTTTTTTTTTTATGAGCGTTTATAGTTCAAATTTTTACGAAATCTGTCGAAAACACGAAAATTTGCAATTAGGTAATTTTGTTGAAAAATCATAAAATGTTTTGCGTTTATAACTAAGGATTAAAAATACAACACTAAGTTTTCCATAAGTTTTCCTTCAAGTAGCTATAGATAAAACTCGAAGCATCATTATAGGAAAAATTTTAAGTGCGTTTGAATTTTAAATTTTTATGAAATAGCGTAACGATAACGATTTATCCTGAAACCATTTTAAATATTTGTTATTATTCAAAAAGTATAATTTGTAGATACTTGAAAATTTTATCAGTTATCAAGATTGGCATTTTCTTTACATGATATAATTTTCAAAATATTTTGACTTTTTTTGAGATATTTATAGACGACTGAAATTTTCAATTTGTCTGAAAACATTTTTTTGAAGTGTCGATAAAATTTTTTTGGCCCTATCAAAATGCTTGAAAAATTAATACAAAGTTCCTCATAAGTTATTCTGAAAGTGAATAAAAAATTATAAGAATACATAGGCACAATTTTTTTTTTATTAGCATTTGAAGTTCAAATATTGACAAAAATTCGTCTAAACCATGAATATTTTTTTTTTGTGTCTGTCATCACGTTTTGGGGCAGTAAATGTGCTTCGATTTTTGACTTCAGTACCTTATTCGATCAGAATGTGAATCTAGTTGGTACTTTAGGGGTCAAATATAAAAATAAAAAATATATTAATACTAATAATATTATGTTATAATTGTTTATCAGTATATACCTAATACCAGTACAGTCATAATATTGTGGGTGGAAAGGGTATCATTTTGTTTTCCGGTCTCCAGATATACCAACAGAAGAAATCTTTAATGTTATAACATTTTTATATTTTCAGGATTATCGTCAAATTATTTTATTCTAAAGGTATGGTAATTTGTTGGAGTAAATTATTTAATTAATTATCAAAATATTTTTTTTTTAAATTCCTAATAAAAGTATGTTTCTTAAATTACCTATTTATTATCTATATATATAATTTTTTTAATATCCTATAGTTATTACACTGTATATCAATATATCATGAATAGTATAATCAGGTAAATATATATAAAATGTTTGAACGTGGAATTTCATTCTTATATATGGTTAATAGTTGGGTGAGATAACAAGTTCGAACATTTTTGGTTGGCAACTGCCAACTCGTATTTAATTATGAAAGATCTGATCACCTGAGGCAATTGTAGTGTACTATAAAAGTCTATATAATACACATGGTATTTTAGTAAACATTATAAGATATTAATTATTATTTTAATCTACATTCCAATAACGATGGCTTAAAAATGTTCAACAAATAATAATAATGTGTAGGTACCAAAATGAGAACATTATTGGTATTTCATTTAATAATTCGTCAAATTTTGCTTCCAAAGCTGGATAATATCTGCAAGTATACGCAAGGCAGGATTTAAAGTTGTGGGGGGCCCCAAATCTCGACGTTGATGTCAATCAAACCAGCATCCGTGGTCAACACCAGGTAGCTCGCAGCTCATAAGTTGGGAACCTCTGATATATACACTATAATTAACACTTAACAAACCAAAAATTTCAATTAAAAACCGTGTCGGAAAAAGACACAGCGGATAAGTAATTATTAATTTTACAATAATTTATAGTTATACTGGGTGTAACAGAAAAACCCGAAAAAATAAATAAAATTATGCTAATTAAACGTATGACAAAAATTGTTAATATCATATGATAAGTAAATAATTTAAGAAATAAACTCATGTCAGCAAATTCTCAAAAATCATATTTTTAAAATTTTTTACGTTCAAAATTAATTTAATCAAAACAATATTGAATTTTAAAAAAATTCTAAAAATAAACTACTTGACTTAGGTAAATCTTTTTACTATCGAAATTTTTCTTATAATTAAATTCACCAAAGGGCTATTTTGAATTTATCCAAACATGTAGCACTAGGTCACTTAATGAAAAAAAAATAACAACAAATATTAATTTGAACATAAATTATTGTAAAAGTCAGTTCTATCTGTTACACCTTGTATATATATATATATATAGTGTGATCACGATATTAGATACCACTGAATATCTCAGCCGGGTGAATTTGTATTGAAATACATTTAAAAGCTAACAATCTTGTCTATTTATAGCCTATGGGCTGCGGTCGGCTTCTACAGTTCGCATACCACCGGCTTACTCCCCGGCACTTCCTTGATATTTATTTTAACCAACGGAGTACACCCGAGTTCATTTAAACCAACAGCAAAACAAACATTTCATAGACTAACTCCTGTAACTTCGCCTTTTCGTTGTCTTTCACGTCTTCGTCTACATACTTGAACTTGTCCAGGCTCACCAGTTAAATTTACCGGCACGAACGAACGTCGCATTGAATTGCGTTTTAAAATCTTGCCAGTCTTTGAACGTACGGCCTACGAACCAATCTTTGGCTGCACTTTGCACGTTCGCACGCACGAACTGGAGCCGATACACAAAAAGCCAGCAATTCGGACTTCGAATTCGACTGACGTTAACCAGTCTGTTAACGCATTAGTCGATTCCCAACCACAGAAAACGTCAATGGTTTTATCCAGATCCAGTAACACAAGAAATTTTGACGTTCTCGTCACTTGTCACAGTCATTTCTCATAGGCTTTTTGTTATATTTTAATTTTAAGATACTTATAACTTGCTTTAAAATTAAAATATAATAAAAAGCCTATGAAAAGCCCTCCATAATAATGTTACATTTAATTTTTATAAAAGGTCAACTCACTCTAAATTTTAAACTAACAGAGCTAAACGTGGTCTGCTGAGCGTAAAATTTGGTATATTATGCACTTATAAGATGGCTACATGAGGGTGTAGCTTCCCCTTATATAGGTAGATGGCGGGGTGATAACACACCAAAGTGGAGATTGCGAGGCTATATGACAAACTAGTTCCCTATAAGGAAATTCTATAGCGGAAAACGTTTTTACAATACATACGCTAACGCTTGGAACGTTTGTAAGGTTGAATTCATAAGCAGGTCCATGTCCCCAGCACCCACCATTTTGAATTTCTGGTCCAAACCCGGGGCGATCGTTTATGCTTCATAAGTGCTCGTTTGTGCTTTTTATCCCGTCGTTAGTGCTTTATCCCTTCCAAAGTTATCTATATTTCTTACAGGGGGGTGCTGGGGACATGCCAGCACTCCTCATTTCGAATTTCGGGTCCAAACAAATTTTATTCGTTTGTGCTTCGTTAGTGCTGGTTAGTACATTTTCCCTGTCGTTAGTGCTTTATCCCTTCCAAAGTTATCCGCATTTTTTACAGGGGGGGTGCTGGGTATGTACTAATCCGAGTCCAGCCCACAGACCTTTGTCTGAATCTCTTCAATGCACTGAGGTAAAAATGATCCCTGGATGGTTTTCAGTTAAAACTTTAAGTATTTGAATTAAATTACTCAAATCCTAGTTTTATGTTTTTTCAATTATCACGTAAATAAATGTTTTATTACAATTTTAGATTTATGCTAATTTCCGTCAATCTTCTATCTAGGATCATACCTATTATAATTGTTTTCACTTGTACGCGTCACCTTATTAAATACCTAATATTACATTATTTAATATTTTTATTGTTCCTATCCGCTAAATTGAATGATTTTGAAATCAATTACCATTAATTGTTTTTTTTTTATATATTTATAAACTGTATTTATGAATCATTATTATAAATATTTTTATTAATCATTCAAATATATTATAATAATTCATTATTGTTAGAAATCATATTTGTTTAGAACTTTTGAGAAAAATTACTCAAAAAAATGATTTGTAATAATGAAAAACTAACACTTATTATACTAACTTGTGAATCATTATCGTATCTCGAACCATTGATCGGTGAAAATAATAATTTTAGTAAATAATAAACAACTTAAATTTAACTAGATTTCCTCAGATCAATTCGAACTATTTTATTACTATATAATTAGTTATTTTAACTAGGTAGGTAGCTGAAAATTCAATTTATAAGTAGTATTTATTATAACTCTAATAAGACTTCTTTTCCCATCATACGCCATCACCTATGAAGGATTATTTATACAATACAAAAAATACATATATATATATATATATATATATATATTTATAATAATAATAATATTCTTCTTTGTGCATTTGTGAAATTAATTCTTTATAGTTTATAAGCTATAACTTAGATCCAGTATCTAAAGGTTACCTATGTATTTTTCTGTAAAGTATTTCAAATATTAGGTACACAATTACTTTTCAAAAACTTGTTGAGCTATTATTATTGTGTATATATATATATATATATATATGTATATATTTTGTATATGTAAAATTTGTTTAGACACAGCACCCCCCCCCCCCTCCTTGCACAAAGCAACCCCCTGTAAGAAATAGGGAAAACTTTGGAAGGGATAAAGCACTAACGACGGGATAAAAAGCACAAACGAGCACTAACGAAGCACAAACGATCGCCCCGGGTTTGGACCAGAAATTCGAAATGGGGGTGCCGGCATGTCCCCAGCACCCCCCTGTAAGAAATAGGTCTTTTTTCTTTTTAATTTGGATTGCAATACTTCAAGCAAATGCTATAAGTCCAGCAGACATTAGTCACCATTACCATTATTATTCATATTATTTATCTTTGAATATTAAAGACCATTCATGCTATTCACTCGTTTTAATTCTAACGATTTATGTCATTTAAATATCATTATAAACATTTCTAAACGCAGCTACCGCAACCGAGGTACCTATACATAACACAGCTACGAGTAATTGTAATATTATGGCTAACTTGATCGCTGTTTCTTTTATTGAAATCCCATTTCATTTATAACATCAAAATTCAACGTTTTTGGTTCAATTTGAAAGAACCTAATACCAAGTATTATTCGTGATAAATCTTAGTTTTTTGAAATTTATAATTTACATAGTTTTTAAACACATTTACGTAGATTGAATTTTGAAGCTATGATATACTAAATTAAATACTGATCAAATATTATAAATATAATTATTATCTTTACCATATACCTATATTACAAAAAACAGAAGTTACGTAGGTAACTACTTGTTTATAATTTTATTGTATATAAAGATTAAACTGCAGATGTAATGTAATTATGTGCAAAACATATAATATAAATTTTAGATTCTGAGCAGAGCGAAGAATGTATTGATTTTACCATGATGTGTGTGTTTGTTTTTGTGTCTGTCATCACGTTTTGGGGCAGTAAAAATGCTTTAATTTTTTACTTCAGTGCCTCGTTCGATCAGAAAGTTAATCTAGTTGGTACTTTGGGGGTCAAAATAAAAATAAAAACTGTTGAAAATAGCATTATCAACAAGGTTATTGCATAGTTCTTAAAGTACAAGTGTCCATTCCAGCGGAATGTATACAAAATACAAATGTGTGGTACTGTCAGTACTACCACTGTCCACTAGTACCACATATTAAATAAAATTAATATATTTAATTTGTGGTAAGTATAGTAGGTACTACGATAGAATATTGGAATGATTGTTATGTACGTATCTACCTTTACTAGTCATTTTAGATTCACGATTACATTTGTATACCACGGTGGCACTACAGGAACAATACGTAACAAAATGATACATTATGAGTACCTACCTACTATTCGTTTTTAATTAATATTGTATAATTGTATAATTTAAATTTAAAAATCATTTTTGCAACAAAGCTTTTATTCACATAATATAATATGAAGTACAACAAAAGTACCGGACGAAAAAAATGTACTCTGTAATTATAAACGCGTATGAGTAAGTTATTATGTTTCAAATTAATTTAATTCAAAAGATTTTGATATTTTACAAGATTGTAAAAGATACTTGCTTTAAATAAACATTTTTCAAGAATTAGATTTTGAAATTAGAAATTTTGAATTTTGAATTTTCCAAAAAAAGAATTAATAAAACATAATTTTTTAAATTGTTGGACGTTGGTGTTAAAAAAAATGTTATACTGTACATGGAATTCAGAGGCCTATAAATTCTTAAAATATATATATTAAATATTTAAACAATATTAATTAAAACAAATGTTATTTTGCTTGTCAAGTAATTTTGTTTACAGCCAGTAAATGTCCATAAGCATAATTTGAGTAAACAAATTGATCTAAATACTCCTTTACAGGCCGCTAATGAACTTGGAACAGTAGATTGGGCCCTTTCCAGTCCACCCTTGCTGCAGGACCGTATTTAGGGTAATTATACTTTCAAATTGTCTAAATTCAACTTAGTAATATTATAGCTTACTCAAACTATAAATTTAAAAGATGTTTAAAAATTATATATGTATAGCCAAGTAGGTATTATAGGTACCTAAGTATTATAGGCTAAAGCTAATACTATAGTAGTATATAGGTACCATTTTTGAAGTTTTTTTTTTAAAAAATTCGAAATTCTATAATAAATAAATAGTACACGACAATAAAAATTTGTAAATCTTTTAAATTCTGAGTTGAGCAAGCAACGATTGTATTGGTGTTATGTGTTTTATTTAGTTATACTGACGTCATGTTTAGAATTTAAAAACATTAAAAAGCTTAAAGCTTAAATCTTCAAATTAAAAAAGCGGGTAAGTCGTGTATGTCGCTCTGCTGTACAGTAGGTTACAAGTGGGTTACTGTAATGGATGGAATTAAATTTGAATCCAATGATATTATATCATTGTATACAAAAAACGATTCTGAGCGAAGACGGTTTATCTGTCTAGGATATATTATAGATTATTAAAAATTTTCAAATCTTAGATTTAAAAAAAAAAATTTTATGAATTTCTAATTTGAAATAATTTGCGAATTTTCTTGATTTTTATATATGTTGCCAAAATTCAAACTTTGAATGCTTGTAAAAAAAAAATTGTGACTACGCATTTCTTTTATTTTTCAATTTTTATTGTAAAAATATATTATGAGCCTTGTATTAAATTTTCAAATCTTAGATATAAAAAGAAAATTTTTTATGAATTTCTAGCTTAAAATAATTTCTGTATTTTCGTGATTTTTACATAATATGTTGTCAAAACTCAAACTTTGAATGCTTATAAAAAAAAATTGTGACTATGTATTTCTTTTATTTTTCAACTGCTATTGTAAAAATATGTTAGTAGCCTTGTATTAAATTTTCAAATCTTAGAATTAAAAAGAAAAACTGTTATGAGTTACACCAAAATAAGGAAATCATAAATTTCTATCTAAGATAATTTGAACATTGCCGTAATTTTTACGTATTTAGTCAAAATTTGAACTTTAAATGCTTATAAAAAAAAATCATGCCTACGAATTTTTAATATTTTTTAACTTCTATTGTTACAATGTGTTAGAAGCCTTGTATTTAATTTTCAAGTTTTTCTACCGAACAAATAAATTTTTATCGATATTTATAGAAAAAAAAAATAAAAAAGTTGAAAAATTAAAATGTCAGTAAACAGCTCAAAACAAATCTAAATGTTTTGAAAATTTTATCAAATATATAAAACGCCTATATAAACATTCAGTCAAAATTTCAAGTATCTGCGGTTATTTGTTTTAGAGTTACACCAAAATAAGGAAATCGCTAAAAGTGCAAATCCAATGTTGTAAAAATTTAAATTTCAAATGCTCATAAAAATTTAATTTGAATTTCCGGTGGAATTTTTATTTGTGATAAAGATTGAAAAACTTGTAAGGAATCTTGTATTAAATTTTTAAATCTTAGATTTAAAAAGAAAATTTTTTATGAATTTCTAGCTTAAAATAATTTGTGAATTTTCGTGATTTTTACGTATTTTGTCAAAATTCAAACTTTGAATGCTTATAAAAAAAAATTGTGACTATGAATTTATTTTATTTTTCAACTGCTATTGAAACAATATGTTAAGAGCCTTGTATAAAATTTTCAAGCTTTTCTGCCTAACAAATAAATTTTTATCGATATTAATTAAAAAAAAACTAATAATGATCGAAAATTTGAAATGCCTATGAATAGTTCAACTTAAGTCGAAATTTTTTGAAAATTGCATGGTGGATAGAATATACTTATATAAACATTAGGTGAAAATTTCATGTATCTATGGTCATTTTTTTTAAAGTTACATCAAAAACCAAAATCGATTTTGTCGAAAAATGAGTGTGCGTAAAATTTCCCGTTTTTCCCTTAATTTTTAGTTTGTTTTTCTCAATTATTTAGAAAAGTATTAAGAATTTTTTACTTTTGACCCCCCAAAGTACCAACTAGATTCACTTTCTGATCGAACGAGGTACTGAAGTCAAAAATCGAAGCATTTTTACTGCCCCAAAACGTGATGACAGACACAAAAAAAAAAACACACATCATGGTAAAATCAATACATTCATCGCTCCGCTCAGAATCTAAAACGATTTCTGGTAGTAATTTGGATTTAGTCATTGGTACTTTAAACATAAAAGTAAAAGCCGCGCGTCAAGTTGGTAATCACTTGTAAAGTAGGGTTCGAGTGTACTTCATTATTGAGTAGGTAAGTTAATTTAATGTATGTGAATTTAAATTCAATAATAAATCACTACGCACGAAAAATTATTCTAAGCACAGATGGACTGTCAGCTTATATTACTAAGCATATTTGAAAATATTTTTTTTGATATTACTCCAAAAGTAATTTATTTTACCTACTATATAGCTTGATTATTATTATTACATTTCATTAAAAAAATTATGGAATTACAATCAAAATTGTTTTTGAATTCCAGTATTAAGTTAACGAAAAATTATTTTAATGACATTATATTAATATTTTAACAAACGTTAGTAATTTTAGTAAATACCTATCTTATTTGTTTTTTTACCAATTATCTTAAAATTACTGATAATTTAAAATTTTTGCCTCTTTTAAGTACTATCTACTAACTAAATTTAATTTTCTACTAGAATCTTCCATAAAAAGTTGATGATCAGATAATTTTTTCTACTAAAAAATATCACACCGCTCAGAGTCTGATAACTTAAAAAGCATTAATTCAGTTTACGTAAATAATGGCAGCTGTGTGCTTGAAATGCTAAAACTTGCAAAAATAATGATTTTATATGTTTTTATCATTATTGCCAACACTATATTTTATTTAAGGTCAACCATAAGACCATAAAAAATACATAAATATTTGAAGTTACGAGTATTATATTATTATGACTTTGCGTTTTGAAATTTTTGTTAAAGATATTAATTCACATTAAGCTATAGTTTATATGCATGTTTTTAATCTCAGAATTATATTTATTTATAAATATTACGTATGTAATTCGTATGTAATTCGTCTCATTTCATACATTTCACCAAACCCCATGTATGAATTATCAACGATTGCATTTATATTTATACTATATACGTAACAGGTGCCACAAATAATACGACTTATGAAAGAATTTAATATAATATAAAAAAATATTATGTTATTATTGTAAAATAAAATATGTTTAGACTGTTTGGAGTGAACTAGATAAAACGCAATGTTTTCATTCTGAATCTAATGCCAAACAATGCATATTGAACGGCTGTTCGTATTAACTAACACTATAATAATATCTATTTTAGAAATTGTGATCTAGTTCTTGGATAAAAATCAACAAACTGGCATTATGGATTATACAAAAGGAGTAAAAGAACATACATTTTTGTCACTGGTCAACCTTGACAGTTGACTGAATATACATTGGGAGCAGAATATTAAAATATTATTTATAAACTTGTACCGTACATGCAGCACGTTAAGTATTTAAATTTATATTTTTGGACTTCGACGTTAGGTAGGTGTTACGTATATCCGTAAACATTGGAGTAATTATAATAATGTATAGAAAACTCAGTATAAGTAACGATTAATTTTGTTTTTTTATTCACTCGCCTCTTTTGAGTAGCTACGATTTAGTAACGGTGAATTAATTATTTTACTATAACAAAGTTATTAATAAAAGCGTTATCTAATAATATTAGGTATTAGGTATGTAGTATTGATGGCCAAGGGTAGGCTAGGGTGTGCTCCTAAAAGTCTCATGCCGGCTCTTATAGATTAATTTAGGATTCATTTGATTGTTATGGTTTCAAAATAAATCATAATAGGTAATTGAAAATGATCTCACGACTTATACAAAAATACAAAGTATTATACATAATGTTTGGTATTTAAATATTGCAATGCATGTGAACTGAAAAGTGAGTACAAAAAAAGTGTGTACGTCTCATAAATATATATAAGCGTTTGTTAACAACGCCTAAATACAAGGGAAAATAAAATATAGCTATGAGATATTGCAAATATAAAATATAGGTACCTGTTTCTTCTACAGTATGCGAATGAACTTTTTTATTAATAAAAAGTTTAAATACTTAAATGCGTTATTATCCTATCGTTGTTAGTGGGCATTATTTTTATCATGCAAATTTTTAATATGAACATAAATAGTTTTTTATTTTTCAACTTTTAATTACCTATTTACCATTTTTTTTTTTTTTTTTGTTTTATTCAAAAAGTATGTTCGCTCTCTGTGAGTGAGTTTGATGTTTATTTGGATATTTATAAATCACTATAATTATAAATGGTATGGAGCTTAATTTTAGTAGTGATATAATATTATATCACGTGTATGTATAAAAGAACAGGCCTTTTTTATGTTCCCCTTTTGTCAGTGACGTATTTGAGGGGGGGGCAACAGGGGCATTTGCCTCCCCCGAGACTTTTTTTTACGCAAAATACGTTAGCACTGAATTATTATTAAATGTCAAATTTCATTATTACGCATTTATGCGTATTGCGTATTATGATTAGGCAGTAGGCTTACTATTACTAATCTATGCTCGCCTATCATGCATTCATGCGTTCCAACCAAATATACGGTACCCGGTTTTGAAACTACAATAGAAACCGTTTCTAACATAGGTACGATGTTCTGTGTTACAATCACGGTCTTAGATTAGTTTACAATCATAGATAATGTGGCGTTAGAGGAGGTATACCGTCTCAACTCTAACAGCCAACGTGTCTGACAAAATCAGCAGGTTAAAAAAATCAATAAGACAAGTTTAAATAATTAAATTTTATCGCACGGCAAAAAAAGAAGTACTACATAAAAAGTGATTGTCAACGTGAGTCGTAACGATAACCGCGGGTCGGTGAGAGCACGGACATGAGGGAACGACGGTCACGAAAAAAGTAACTCGACAAGGCGAGCGATGATGGCTTCGAGCCCGTAACGGCGAAAAAGCTATCGCGCGCGGCGGGAGAAAAAGTGTACGAAAAGTCGTCGCGGGCGACGTAACAAAGAGAATAAATATACAAATACAATAAGTTAAAATAATTCACACAGTGAATAATAGGTACAAGTAACATAGCAAAAAATACAATAATAAAAACGTTTACAATGTGATACATACATACAAAGTTAGGAACAAAATGGTAACGACAATAATAAAACGAACGCGCTGGCGTAAGTGGTGATAACACGTCGTAATCACCACAATAATAAAGAAAAATAGTTGTAATCAATATCAATTATCAATATTCTGTGATAATAGTTAATAATATTATTTTATACTTTATAGTTAATATACAATACTGTTAATAGTTGATTCTGTTCATCTGTTATTTAAATTTCGTATTATTGCTTATATACTTACTTATTGCTTATTTGCTTATGCATGATAATTTTATTATTTTTTTATGCTTTGCTTTTTCAACTTAGATTAAAAACTTGGTTGCGATCGAACATGGGGCAAGATCGCTTGGTTGGATTGGCTTTACTAAATATACACAGGAACAGGGACATACAAATAGATGCAGTTATTGATATGTTTGCTGCCACAAAAAAAAGAAATATTGACTTAATAATATAATTATTTTTTTACTAATTATAAATAACTGTATACAAGTTAGAACCGTGTCTAACAACGAATAAAGTACCTATTGCATTCAAATTTCCTTATATTGTGACAGTGAGAGATTTTTGTATTTTGCCCCCCCTGAAAAATTATCCCAAATACGCCACTGCCTTTTGTGACGACGTTATTCGACTTTTTTCCAATTTTTTTCACAGATTTGTTCCAAATACCTTCCTGACTGTCACCCCGTCGCCCGATTTTTCATTTTTTTGTATCTGAGGGGAGGGAGAGGGATTTGTATTTGTATTAGTTGCACCATCTTTCCACCAAAAAACCTATTCTATTATGATAAAGAGATTAAGTTTGTGAAGTTGTAGGATCTCTGGATCTACTCAACTGAATTTGATAATCCTTTTATCAATAGAAAGCTACATTATTTGTGTGCGTTACATTGGTTAAAATGGCTAAAAGGGAAAAAAATCAAAAAATCTGCACATATTTGGAACCACTGAATCTAGGAGTATAAAATTTGGTCAGTAAGTGATGATGCAGGGGCGTCCTTGTGGGGGGGGGGGGCGAAAGGGGCGATCGCCCCCCCCCCCCCCCCCGTAAGGTGACTGACTTGCATAGTAATTATTAGTAAATTTTATAATTTATATTAAATTATTTGACATTTATATAATATGAAATTTCAGTAATTTCACAATATTATCTTGTTATCAAAACACGTATTCGCGATCATATAGTATCATACTAGTATCTATAGTAATATCTAATATCTATAATATCTAAAGTAGATTGACAGGTTTGGCGCTTTTACATATACATAGGCAGCTTCAATTAAGCGTTGACAAAATAATAGACCGCTTTGCTAAAAATAAAAGAATTTTAGATTTTGTTTTATAAACTACTTATATTTAACTATTAATCAATAAAATAAATTTGTATACTATGATGACTATGACAATTTGTTTTTAATATTGTAACATTTCAGTGACACAAATATTTTATAGATAGGAGACTATTATAGTTCTAAATTACAAAAGTTGAAAAAAAAATGGTTCATCACTCAGTATCTGAATCCCATATTCTCATGTAAATTAATATTTATTTTTTTATTATTTCGCCCCCCCCCCCCATAGCCAAGGTCTGGAGACGCCCCTGTGATGATGCAAAAACCCCTAAGAAAGGATTTTTATATATACAAATATGTATAAATATATAAATTGAATAATGTTGTAAGAATATTACTTTGTATATTTTAACCGTTATCTTTCTATATGCATATAAATATATTGCTCGCATCCACAGGTAACGAATTTAACACGCAGTTCGAGACATATAAGAGGTAGGGTTTTTAAAGGGCTACGAAGTTCACGGGTTCAGCTAGTGTTTAATAAATAATAATTAATATAAGTAAAATATTGGCCTTAGACTGAGCCCATTTTGTTCAAACATTTTGGTGCTACCGCTGTATTTAAATTACATAAAATAATTCACTCATATCACGGACTAAGATATATTGTTTACGTATATATTATCTTATATAGTCTGTAAGACTGTAATCCATATTAATCTACCATCAATATAATAATATTGACAAGTATATAATTACAGGACTCGGACTCGGATGTTTTTCTATTCGTCCAATATTTAATGCTAACCTAAACACAAATTGTATTCATGATGTAATTCCACTGAATCAAATTATATAATTTTTATTTTATATATTAGTATATTATTGCGTGATGCATATTATTGGATTTTTAGAAAATAAACACGAGTATATAAAAGTATAGTTTAGTGAAAACATTAATATAAAATAAAAATACAGTTTAACGTAATATTAATATATTAAAATATGATTAATATTTCACATTTATACGTTATCTTTGTCCAATATTGTGTTTGTTCCAAAATATATTTTTATATTTTACATGATAGCGTGCCATGATGGAATTTCGTATTTTAATGGCTAAACCATGTTCATGTCATATGATGTATTTATATAAACATAAATATGTATTTGTTTAAGGTATATGACATTAATTATTATCCCGATTGAGGATTTAGTAAATTGAATGTTAAATATTTATTTATTAGTAAGATTTGACTGATATTCGCATTATTGTTTTCATAAAGTTTAATAATTTGATAACATTTATTAAGTTTGTAAATAATTAAACTGTTTTAGTTATAAAATAAATTAGCTAATTTATATAATATATATTTAAGTCATCTTTTTTTTGCATGTTTTAGAATTTTTTCGGGTAAAAATGCAAACAATTACTACTAAAGTAACTAAACAAAAACATTCGAATCCAAAAGTGGTAACCAAACAAAACAATAGTATTAGGTATGTCTATCATATTTAAAACTTTAAAAGTGTGATAAATTGTTTACCTCAAACTTCTTGAATAATAAGCACATAAAAACATTTTTTAGTTTTTCGCGAGTCGCGTAAGTTCGCTAAATAGTAAATTTTATTGAATTTAATGGGGGGCTTTCGTTTGGGCGAATGACCCAAAATAACATATCGTTTGAGTGAATTTATACATTTCATTTGGCCGAAATTTACAGGAGATCCCTAATTTATCTGATACGTCGTTTAGTCGAGCTATATTTCTATAAATATATATTTATAAACATTTATATAGACTAATAGGTTTCCTTCCCATTTTTAGAGACTTAGGACTCTCAGTCTACTCCATCAGCTGGTATAGTTAAAAATCTATTATATTTTAATTTATTATATAATATTTTTATCTTAACTAAATTTTTTTTTTATTAGCAGTATCTTATACTTATTGTATCATTAGTACCTCATACCCATTTATTTAATAAAATGTATTATATTCTGATATAAATTATCATAATAATTATTATTTTTTATTAGTAAGATATTTGCATGCCCGTTTGTTTAATATAATTAATTATTGTTAATATTCGGTTTGATATTCTTTCCATGATTTTAATGTATAGTCTTGTTTTTCTTTAGTATTTTTACGTAATATATTAAATCTAACAAATTATCGTTCACTATCTGTACTTGTAAATTGGCGTATAAACACCAATCAGTCGAAACGATATAATAATAATTATAAAAATTATATAGGAGTAGGTATGTTACTTCCCTATTATTCAATAATTTATAAATTCACCTAAACGATCGGTTAATTTCTCGCCCAAATGATGTATGCTTTACTCAGGTAAATTTTGGGTTATTCGCCCAAATTAATGACGCCCAATTTAATGTATACAAAAAAATGCGTTTGTAAACCCTACAACTGGCTTTTCTCCGCATTGTATCCCTATGTATACAACTTCTACCTATATGATGTGGCCCAGTCTTCACAAAAGGTTGGTCACCCCTGTTATAACCTATACCAACTATGTGCACTTTGTTTGACATAAGCGTTAGCTGACTGTAGCCCAATAGGCAAGGCTAGGCATTAAGAGGACGCTGCACCCGCACGAGTTGTCTCTGTCTTACACGCGTACTACATAGCAAATTTTCGTTCACTAGATTCAATAGTGTGCTATTAGTTTTGATCTTAGAGTGAATTGACCCACTATCAAACTTTTAGGTAAGAACATTATCTGTGTTCTCATGTTGGTTTTTTACGATATTTTAATTTTTAATTGAATTATGAGCATGTTAAGTGTGGATATTTGAAAATTCACATAACTCATTTAAAAATTGAAATATCGTAAAAAACCAACATGAGAACACAGATAATGTTCTTACCCTTTGATAATGGGTCAATTCACTCTAATATCAAAACTAACAGCACACTATTGAATCTAGCGAACGAAAATTTGTTATGTAGTACGCGTGTAAGACAGAAACAACTCATGCGGGTGAAGCGGCCTCTTAACGAATTAAAATGTTAAGTTACTTAACGAGTAAATTTTATTTTTATAAGTTTCATTTCTACTTAACGAGTTAATTTGGGTGCTATTGAATTGGCTCCCAATTTTGGGTAAATATGAATTCGACCCTTGAATTGGCTCCTGAAAATGTTTATTTGAATTGGCTCCCTAAACTGTAAAATATTATTATATTTCACCAGAGGTTCTCATATTATACGCGTTTATACTTTTACGACGTCAGCTTAATACTAAAGCCTGACAATTAGCACTCAAATATAGTATAGCGCAGGATATACCTATATTATTATATTTATACCTATACATATTTATTGAATTTAGTCTTATCGCCTTAATCGTCGTAATCTACTACAGTAATCGATTATCAGTGACTCTATATATTAATTTATTTGGTTGTTAATATTTGATAACCACAATAGGCAATAGCAATGTATTATTCTTATAATATAGGTACATAATATATTTTATAATGACGCGCTAATGTGTAACATTGTCTGTTTTTTAATATTTTAATTTAATTTTGTTTTATTTTATATAACATACATAATATATTTTATAATGACGCGCTAATGTATAACATTGTCACAGTAATGCATAATAATTGAATATTTTTCAATTCAAATTAATATTTAAATTATTATATATAACACTCAATGTAACGATGTAAAATATACGAATGTGACACCATAATGTGTTAAAATTAAGAATCATACTGACGTTAACTACTCTAATACACTAGGACATAATGTCTACCTAACTTCAAAATATTAACAGCATTTTGGTAACCAATATATTTTTGAAAAAAAATACTAGGGAGCCAATTCAAATGCGCCGGTTAATTTATTTTAAAGTCACGTTAATTTATTTATTTTTCCTAATATAAATTTCATAGATTTAAAACTGTATTTTGATTTTTGCAACTTATTTATATTAAACATAGGTACATATATTAAAATTAAAATTGTGGGAATAAGCAAATATTATTTATGTAAAAGTATGAGAGTGTTTTGTATTATTTCTATACTTGAAATTTCAATAGGTATTGAATAAGTACCTATTAATAACATTTTAAATTTATTCGTATCCAATATTTATGTGTATAATTTATTTAATTAAACACAAATACAAATTTAATAATTACAATTTACACTTTTAGTGGGTATCAAAAAAATAAAAAAACTTTTTAAAGTTTAGCCATCATTTTGGAAAACCTTGTAGATAAAAAAAATACATTGAAATAATTTATTTGTTTTGTTTGATTTTTATAATTGAAGATTAATTGAAGTATGTAAGTATTATTTACTAATATAGTACTTACTGTAATACTGTAATTATTCATTAATACAATTACATATTATATTTATTAAAAATAGTAAGACTTCCACTATATTATGTTATTTGTTAAGCTTTAATAAAAATGTATGATAATTTATTTTACATGAAAAAATAAAAGTAACTTATTTTTAACCAAGTTAACTTACTATTTTTAAATTAACTTTTAACTTTTAACCTAACTTAAATTTTTTTGTATTAACTTAACTTAACGAGTTAAAATAATTAGTTAACTTTCCCAGCCTTGTGAATAGGTGCAAATTAATTTTATTAAAATAAAAATTAAGATTATTGTACTGAAATCACAACTAATATTAATTGAGGATGTATTGCAGTGATATTATAATGAATATACCTACCTTAAAACTAAACTTGAAATAAATTTGAAGCTCACAATTTTTTAGTAGTCCAATCTGGACTTTTGTTTCCGTTTTCTTCGATTTAATATTGGAGATGACTAATAATAGAGCTGTTTTATTAATATTAGAGCTATGATTCGTCATCTTTAAGTCATTTGATGATAGTATAGTTTTAAATACATTTCTGCTCAGTTTTCCTTAAATGTCTCAATAAAATTATAAATTGATGAGTGTGAATTGTAAAATTGACCTTTCAAGTGACGTTGGTGCAGGCGTGAACTGGCTTGGGATGCTACAGCACCCCTTGCCCTAAAATATATTTGATCTGATTCGTTTTTAATCTAATATTGTATAATTTTATTTTAATGTTTGTTGTCATTTGGTACCTAATTTATGCTTTTTAAATTATTTTTAGGTTTTTTTACGCATTTTCAACGTTTTATTAAAACAAAATAAACGGGACAAACATAAAATTGTATTAGGTATAACATGCATTAAAAACCATAAAAATAACCCAATAATGCTAAAAATTCATTTAAAATAAAAAAAAACCCGAAATATGCAAAACATGCTAAATACAATTTTTAGCCTTGAAACACTCTTAAAATGAAACGAATTATGTACTTGGAAAGCATTGTCTATGATCAACCAAAAAAAAATGCACTCAGAATCCAGGCTCTAATGATTATGAACAATAAATTTATTTGTCACTTATTATAGTATTCCTATTTTTACAGTATTATTAAAATAAAATACATACTATCTGTTTTCGTGTCAAATCGTCAAATCGTCAGATATCTTTTTATTAGTTTGAATAGTCGAAGTGCATTGAGTCTTACCTATATAGTATTTATCGTCCAAAAGCTATCGAAAGGAAAAAAATATTTGGGTTTTTCGTTATATTACCTCAACTCAGTCTAAGACAATTAAAATATATTTATGTACCGTTTAGACGTGACGGGACAATAGGACGTTAAAAATAATAAATCAATCAATAAAAATATTATGCTTATACAAAATAAGAAAATTAAACACTTTCTTTAAAATATTTAAAGAAAAACTAATAAATATTACAACTAAAATGTTATACTTAGTGATTCTGTGTAAAAATTATGTTTTAGTTCTGGATTATATTTAGGTAAATGTAGAATTTATTTTGTTTAAATTTTTGCCTGTTTTTTAATCGAAATTAATAATATTTTATGAAATAACATTTTGACTAACGTGTTTTTGATTATTTTCTAGATTGAAAAGTTCATATTATTAACTTATTTAATGTTTATTTATTCGTATAGATGAAGTAAAATATACCGACTACACCAAAGGTCACAAACTCAAAATACTTATGGCCATATGTCATAGACCATAGTGTCTTATATTTTACTCTTTTTCATAAATTTTTTAAACATTATTAGAATATAAACAACGTGTCATAAGACATAAGTAATAAAACTTAAAATACCTATATCACATGTGCGTGGAAAAGAATATACCTACACGAATCTCAGATCATAATACTTGAAACAAAAAAAAAAAATTCTTTTATTGATTATAATTATTATAATATAAGTTTATTTAAGACTGGGCATTACCAATATGTACTTAAGTACATAATGGATTTTTGTTTAATATTAATTATTATATTTTTTTTTATACAAATACATTTTTATTGGGATTTGCGGGCCACGTGCTTGAGACAACTGGGTAGTGGATGGCGGCGCCAGAATTTTAATACCAGGTGGGCCAGGCTGAGGCCCAAATATTTTAGGGAGGGCCAAAATGTTGACTTGTTATATATATAAACAATAGTGATGACAGGCAATTTTGAGAGGGGGAGGGGTAGGGGGGAGGGTCAACTTTCAATTTTTCAATTTTTTTTACACTTCATCGTGTTAACTTACTAAAACAATGATTTGTAAACATGTATTAATAATATTTATTTCCTAACAAAATATATTATATTCATGTAAAAGTATATTCATCAAAAGTATATAAAAATGGAATGCTTTCCCTTGTATTTACTTTATCATAGTTGGTTAATAATCTAATCCCGTTGTTCATGGAATTTTCAACAAAATTATTAATAAAATTGATTAATATTTAATAATAACTAATAAGTATAACTTATTATTTTCGTATTCAGCCACTGGAAAATACACGTTATTTATGAGGCTTAGCATAGTGCATAGTTTTCAACCCATTCAAAATGTTGTTCACGCCACTATTATGACTTAATATTTTCATATTTTGATTTATTCATGAGATATTTTTTAGTATTCTAGTATGATTAAATTTAATTTTTGGGGTGGGCCACAGAGGGGGTCCGAGACTTTTTAAGGTGGCCCTTAAAAACCCACCCTGGCCCACCCCTGGCGCCGCCACTGCAACTGGGCTACAGCCTGTATTCATCATCTCATATATTATTATTTGGTTGGAATTTTCAAAATTTTTTAACATATTCTGATTTTGGTTCTAGATTTTTTTTATTGCATTCAAATTGAACGCAACAAATCTCGCTACAATACACTACTATACATCTGCAAATGGAGGCAAACCGAGCGAAACGTGTGCTGAACGTCGCCCTTCTGTATTTCCAATCTCTGGTTTTGGTATTTGCGGTTTATATTTTTTTTTTATCTCTTATACTTATCTCCATAGCTCTCACTAATTAGAGTATGCAGATTAAGCGTATACGCAACATATATATATGCAACATACTGAAAACGTATACAACTTTAAAACACTGCAACTGTTTATAACCGAAAGCAACTAAAATATTTAATAGGCGTAACACAATTATAAATTACAATACGGTGTTTATCAACATAATATGTATGAAAATACCTTCGTGTGTAATTTTTATTTTTATTTTCCCACAACCAACGACGCTGATAACAATATTAAAGAAGACCAGACCCGGTTCGTAATATTATGTGTGTATTATACAATATTATATGCATATATTAAAACACATAAAAGATATCATATTATATTTTATTTTGAAACGAAATTTGTTTTTCATCAAAACAGATAATGTTTCACAATTTATTTAAAACTAATATGGCACGCGTTACTCAACATAATATACTCGTCGAATGCGCTGAATAACATAATATATAGAAGATAGAACATAATATTTGTCTGCTGTATATTATTATTATGAATCCGTTGGTGTAATCATCGTTGCATATGCCCCTCCCCCCTTTCCCGAAATTCGCGGATCGTAATAGACATATTGAAACATTCGAAACACGCAGTTATAAATACTAAAGCATTTGAAGCAATAAAATTTCAACAATGTAATTCGTAACATAACCTCACCTATACCGACTAGACCATTATAATACGAAAACCCATCTGTTTTTGTTGGAAGCGTACGAATAATATTATAGGTACCTATTTAAAGAATAGTAAAATATTCTGTCACCGTTTGTTTTAATATATCATCATAATGACAGCTCAACGTTGTACGTGACAAATTAGACATCTATATGGATTACTCCATCCATAAACTACCTACGTTAAACTTAAACTGCGCAGATTTTTGACACGGTAATTTGAATGATTTTGTCTAAATTACAGGTCAAATTTTATAACCAATATTGGTTTCTATTTTCTCAATGAATATATTGATGAACATTTTATGGAAATCGGTCAAAAACAGCAGGAAACAGCATGGATGCCATTCATATTATTATGCCTTTGGTTTTACTTGTATATATACATAATTCTGAACGATGTCACCAGTGACAAATTAAATAATCCCTTTTTTAAACTCCGTTAATTTAAAGCTCAGAAAACTACACATATTTTTACACAGTTTTTTAACCAAATATAAATTACAAGTTTAAAATTATATCCAATACTTATAATAGCAATTTTATTTTTAACACACACAAGCAGCAAGTAAACATTCTATTTTTAATATTGTATAAAATAATTTCTGTGCTGTCTTGAAAATTAATTGCCGCGGAAATGGTGAACTTACTTCATAACTTATACAATAATGTTAGCAATACAAGTTTTGATCCTTTACTACTTTTTGGTACACGTGGACAGTGGTCTAAAAAAAATCAAAAAAAAAATTTAATTTTTTCTCATATCACGAATATATTTTATGATGAATCGTGCTTACGTGCAATATGTGCTTACTAGTAATCTATAATGTAAATTTGCAATAATTATATATAGACATTATATAGTTATGATTCAATTTTGGTTCCAGTCGTTACCCTCTTACATAATTCATTATAGAAATAATTAATAAATATTTTTGAGAAATCTGAACCTAACCTCATGATAGTAAATCAACTAATTAATGTAAAATGTAATAATAATCTTATTATCTTAATCATAATCTTATTAATATTGCATTGCTTATTTTCTTGAACTATATAGTACATTAACGATTTCAATTGTGATGTTGGTAAATATTTATGCATAAACATTAGACCGACATTTTAAGTTATCATAATAATGTTATTTGTATCAGTACATTAGCCGACGTCAATAATCATAACAAAGTTGTTGAACAAAAATTAAAAATATTTGTAAAAATCTAACCTAATTCCTTGGCCGAATATTTTTCAACTATTTTATAATGAATTTTCAAAATGGCTTACGTATTTCATCTGCAGGTCTTCGAATTTATAATAATAATAATAATAATAATAATAATAATAATAATAATAATAATAATCTTTATTAACGGAAATTTAATTCCAATTACATTTTTTTTTTTTTATATATATATAATATAATACAAATTGTTTGTAGCTATGAGTTATTATAATGATAGGTATGAATTTATAATTTACAACAATAATTTACAACAATTTTAAAATTTATCAAAAAGTATTTTTATTTGAGACATATGTATCAGAAAAATAATCTTTAAATAAATGTATAATGTCCTTCTCATTATCAGCTTCTTTATTCAAATAAGACATTACGTTAGGTAACTTATGATTATTTGTACTATTATCATTTACAAATTTCCAAAAAAATTTAGGATTGTTTTTTATTTCTCTTTGTGAGTTTATTGTATATAAACTGTAATCTCGGTGTCTGATGTGTTTACATCATAGATTAATATCAAATATATATGTAACGGGTGATGTTAAAATTTGGATAAAGTCAATATTTAGCCATTCGTTTTGGCTAATGTGTAATGTTTGGTTTATAACCATAAAATATCAACATTATCCGGATAATGTTAACTTTGACCGGTCAATATTAGACAACGTTAAAAGTTATATATTAAAATATATACTTGTCAGCATTGCATTCAATAATAAAACGTTGGACTACTAGAATATATAATATATATATATAATTAACCTATAACCAAGTTTAATCAGTTATCTTACTGAACAATATATTATGTTATCATAGAATAATATGTATCTTAAGAGGACGCTACGCCCGCATGTATTGTTTCCGTATTGTAAAAATATTTTGAAAACTATTTTGCGCAAGAAAGAACTACTCAAGCTGTAATCCAAGCTAAGCCACCAAATTTTTACACTATAAAGAGAAGAATATTTACTGTGCAACGTTGTTTTTAATTTAAATACGAAAAAGTTCTTATTATTTTTGAGTTTTTCAAGCTTGAATAAAATTTTTTTTTTTAGTTCTAATATCGAAAAACAAAAACAACGTGGCACTGTGAAAATTCTCCTCTTTATAGTGTGAAAATTTGGTTGCACAGCTTGAGTGGTTCTTTCCCTCGCAAAACAGTTTTCGCAATGTTTTGCATTTGTGAGACGGAGACAACACATGCGGGTGGTCCTCTTAATTTCACGACATTTTCGGTATAATTTTACATGCTATAAAAAACGCTATATACAGTTAAAAATAAACTCATATTAATAATTTATGAATTTTATGGTAATTGCTAATTGTGTTTTAAATATATCAAACATTGGTAATAATTTAAAATGATTTTATACATTTTTATGGTTAAGACATTATCTAAAGCAGCGTTTCTTAAACTGTGTTCCGCGGAACCTTGGGGTTCCGCGTAGATCACTTTTCAGGGTTTCGCGAAGTTTAAGTAATCTTTTTTTAAATGTTCAAAAAAATTACTTTAAATTATCCATTATGAAAAATAATACTTGTATATTAAATAATAATGTTTAAGCCATATGGAATAATCTATCAGCTAACTCTATATATTCAATAATCTATACTTCTACCTTAATATTATAATTTATTTGCAAATAATGCTAAAAAAAAACTAAAAAGATAAAAAGAAGTAGGGGTTCCACGATAAAAGTGGACATCAAAAAGGATTCCACGGATAAAAAAGTTTAAGAAACGCTGATCTAAAGGTTCTTGGATTATATCATATTATCCGGTTAATGTTAACATTAACCAACATTTAATAATATCCATGGCGGGTAATGTTAACAGTTGGCTAATTTTGTGTTATCCGTCTAATGTTGATTTTATCCAAATGTTAACATTACCCGTAACATATACATTTTATACCTATACAATAAAAATAATCATTAAATCTATAGTATGATTCAAAATATGGATGACCATGAGGAAATTAAGGTACCTATGGTATAAAGGTGATTTATTTTTTATTTTTAGATTGGATTACTTTTATAATTGACGTTTTTATTTTATGAACATACTGTACGTGTAATTATCTATACAATTTTTAAACACGCAAAATACCTCAGTTAGATGTCAGCGCACTGTAATTTTGTCTCTCTCTCTCTCTCTCTGACCTACGTGTGGCAGAGATGAAAATAATTCACACAAAATCATTTAAAAAATCATTAAAAAAAAATGTTTTATAATAATTTTAGAGTAAAATTATTCATTAAGTAATGTTACTACATTTTATTTATCTAAGCAAGTTATATGAAATACATTTTTATCGAATCAGATTTTGATTATCCAGCTCGCTGACAAATATGAATGAAGATCCGAGCACTGTTATGAGTTATGACCAGAGTTGTGGTTTTATAGCAATTAAAATTGTATTGATAATATGCACTAGAATATTACTTATTTGTAGTTATTACATTAAGTATTAGTAAGTATGTGCTAAAAATATGCAATAAAAACAAAAAAAAAAGTTAAAAAAGCGGGTAAGTCGTGGATGTCGCTCTGCTGTACAGTAGGTTACTATAATGGATGGGATTAAATTTGAATGCAATGATAGGTATCATTGTGTACGAAAAACTATTCTGAACGGAGATGATTTGTCAGTCTAGGATATATTATATTTTAATATTGTCATATATTCTATTTTGAAACAAATATTTGATTTTTCAATTAAGACGCATTTTGCATATAGCATGGTTAATCAATCAGTGTAGTTATCATAATTCATAATACCTTATATTATCATAGATATACATATAACTGGTTTGAGGATAAATAGTCATCATTACGCGATTTCATAAAAATTTAAAACTCAAACGCTCAAAACATATTTTCTATAATGACGCTTCAAATTTTCTCTATACAACTATTTGAAGCAAAACTTATGGAAAACTTAGTGTTGAATTTTATAACCTTAGATAAAAATACAAACAATATTATGAATTTTGAACTACAAAATAATTCGCAAATATTCATGGTTTTAACGAATTTTTGTCAATATTTGAAATTCAAATGCTTATAAAAATTTAATTTGCGTTTCCGGTGGACATTTTTTTGTGATAAAAATTGAAAAACTTGTAAGGAATCTTATATTAAATTTTTAAATCTTAGTTTAAAAAAGAAAATTTTTTATTAATTTCTAGCTTAAAATAATTTGTGAATTTTTGTGATTTATACGTATTTTGTCAAAATTCAAACTTTGAATGCTTATAAAAAAAAAAATTGTAACTATGAATTTCTTTTATTTTTCAACTGCTATTGTAATAATGTGTTAATAGCAATTTTATTAACATTTGGTGAAACTTTCATGTATCAATGGTCATTCATTTTAAAGTTACATAAAAAATCAAAATCGATTTTATCGAAAACTGATTGTACGTAAAATTTCCTGTTTTTCCGTTAATTTTTAGTTTGTTTATCCCGATTATTTAGAAAAATATTAAGAATTTTTTACTTTTAACCCCCCCCCCCCCCCAAGTACCAACTAGATTAAATATTATTTGGTCATTCCTTAACCCAAATAAAATACGATAAAGTTGACAATACATCAACATATTATACAACAGAAGAAACGTAAAACAAATGTATGCTTTATGCATTAAATTTGAAGGAAAACATTTTTATCTTATAATGTAGGTAATGCATTTTATTTTTCATGTTATAACATTAAAGATTTCTTCTGTTGGTATATCTGGAGACAGGAAAACAAAATGATACCCTTTCCACCCACAATATTATGACTGTACTGGTATTAGGTATATACTGATAAACAATTAATACATAATATTATTAATATTAATATATTTTTTATTTTTACTTTTGATCTCCCGAAGTATCAACAAGATTCACTTTCTGATTTAACAAGGTACTGAAGTTAAAAGTTGAAGCATTTTTACTGCCCCAAAACGTAATGATAAACACAAAAAAAAAAATATTCATGGTTTTGACGAATTTTTGTCAATATTTGAACTTCAAATGCTAATAAAAAAAAATTGTGCCTATGTATTCTTATAATTTTTTATTCACTTTCAGAATAACTTATGAGGAACTTTGTATTAAATTTTCAAGCATTTTGATAGGGCCAAAAAAATTTTATCGACACATGCTTCGAGTTTTATCTATAGCTACTTGAAGGAAAACTTATGGAAACCTTAGTGTTGTATTTTTAATCCTTAGTTATAAACGCAAAACATTTTATGATTTTTCAACTTCAAAATTACTTGCAAATTATCGCATTTTCGACAGATTTCGTAAAAATTTGAACTATAAACGCTTATAAAATAAAATGTACATAATGTATTCTTATAATTTTTTAATCACTATAAGACTAACTTATAGCAAACTCTGTATTAAATTTTCAAGTATTTTGATAGGGCCAAAAAAATTTTATCGACACTTCATAAAAAAAGTTTTCAGTAAAATTGAAAATTTCAGTTGTCTATAAATATCTCAAAAAAGTCAAAATATTTTGAAAATTTAATCATGTAAAGGAAATACCAATCTAAATAACTGGTAATATTTTCATGTATCTAAGACTTATACTTTTCGAATAATAACAAATATTTTAAATCGTTTTAAAACACAAAAAATTTTTCAACAAAATTACTTGCAAATATTCGCGTTTTTGACAGATTTCGTAAAAATTTGAACTATAAACGCTTATAAAAAAAAATTGTGACTAACGATTTTTAATTTTTTTTTAGCTACAATTAGAAAAACTCATAAGGAACCTTGTATTAAATTTTCATGTTTTTTTGGTTGTCCAAAATTGTTTTACCGACACTTCAAAAAAAAATTCTCAAAAAAATCGAAAATTTCAGTGGTTTATAAATAACTCAAAAAAAATCGAAAATTTTTGAAAATTAAACTGTATATAGATATCACTAACATTAACACTTGGTGAAAATTTCAAGTATTTGCAGTGATTAGTTTTTGAATTAGAACCATATAAAAATATCGATTTGGTCGAAAACTGGTTTTGCGTAAAAATTCCCGTTTTTCTGTCATTTTTTTTTTGTTTTTCTCGATTTTTTTGAAAACTGTTGGAAAATGTTTACTTCTGACCTTTGATTCACTTTAACATCGGAAACCACCCCCAAAGTTTTAAATTGAAGCATTATTTCGACTAGTTATGCTGTACACAAACACAAAAACAAACATAAAAAAAATAACACACATCATTGTAAAATCAATACATTCATCACTTCGTTCAGAATCTAATATGTTATAATTGGCATTTTAAAACAAGTTAGGTTGATACCTAAAATTTAAGGCGCACCAAAGAATAATCAAAACTTCACAACAAGTATAAAAGTTTTTAGATTCTGAACTAAGTGATGAATGTATTGATTTTACAATGATGTGTGTTTTTTTTTTTAGATTCTGAGCGGAGCGATGAATGTATTGATTTTACCATGATGTGTGTTTTTTTTGTGTCTGTCATCACGTTTTGGGGTAGTAAAAATGCTTCGACTTTTGACTTCAGTACCTCGTTCGATCAGAAAGTGAATCTAGTTGGTACTGAGGGGGGTCAAAAGTAAAAAATTCTTAATACTTTTCTAAATAATTGAGAAAAACAAACTAAAAGTTAAAGGAAAAACGGGAAATTTTACGCACATTAATTTTTCGACAAAATCGATTTTGGTTTTTGTTGTAACATTAAAACGAATGACATTAGATACATAAAATTTTCACCGATTGTTTATATAAGTATATTCTATCCTCCATGCAATTTTCAAAAAAAATTCTACTTAAGTTGAACTATTCATAGGCATATGAAATCCCTAACTAATATAGTTTTTTTAAAATTAATATCGATAAAATTAATTTGTTAGGCAGAAAAGCTTGAAAATTTAATACAAGGCTCTTAACATATTGTTACAATAGCAGTTGAAAAACAAAATAAATTCATAGTCACAATTCTTTTTTATAAGCATTCAATGTTTTTTTTTTTTAGATTCTGAGCGGAGCGATGAATGTATTGATTTTACCATGATGTGTGTTTTTTTGTGTCTATCATCACGTTTTGGGGCAGTAAAAATGCTTCGATTTTTGACTTCAGTACCTCGTTCGATCAGAAAGTGAATCTAGTTGGTACTGAGGGGGGTCAAAACTAAAATCTTAGATTTAAAAGGAACATTTTTTATGAATTTCTTGCTTAAAATAATGTGTGCATTTTCGTGATTTTACGTATTTTGGCAACATTCAAATTTTGAACGCTTATAAAAAAGAATTGTGACAATGTATTCCTTTTATTTTGCAACTGCTATTGTAAAAATAAGTTAGGAGCCATGCATTGTATTTTCAAATCTTAGAATTAAGAAGAAAAACTTTTATGAATTTCAATCTAAGATAATTTAAACATTGCCGTAATTTTTACGCATTTAGTCAAAATTTGATTTTTAAATGATATTAAAAAAAATCGTTCCTACGTGTTTTTAATATTTTTTAACTGCTATTGTTACAATGTGTTAGAAGCGTTGTATTAAATTTTCAAGCTTTTTTACCGAACAAAAAACTTTTTATCGATATTTATAGAAAAAAAAACTAAAAAAGTTGAAAAATTA
Organism: Diuraphis noxia; assembly: GCF_037042655.1. NCBI lineage: Eukaryota > Metazoa > Arthropoda > Insecta > Hemiptera > Aphididae > Diuraphis > Diuraphis noxia. The sequence goes on from NW_028301711.1 coordinate 64,223,275, forward strand.
AAATGTCAGTAAACAGCTCAAAACAATTCTAAATATTTTGAAAATTTTATTAAATATATAAAATGCCTTTATAAACATTCAGTCAAAATTTCAAGTATCTGCGGTCATTTGTTTTAGAGTTACAACAAATAAAGGAAATCGCTAAAAGTGAAAATCCAATGTTGTACAAATTTAAATTTCAAATGCTCATAAAAATTTAATTTGAATTTCCGTTGGACTTTTTATTTGTGATAAATATTGAAAAACTTGTTAGGAATCATGTATTAAATTTTTAAATCTTAGATTTAAAAAGAAAAGTTTTTATGAATTTCTAGCTTAAAATAATTTGTGAATTTTCGTGATTTTTACGTATTTTGTCAAAATTCAAACATTGAATGCTTATAAAAAAGAATTGTGACTATGAATTTATTTTGTTTTTCAACTGCTATTGTAACAATATGTTAAGAGCCTTGTATTAAATTTTCAAGCTTTTCTGCCTAACAAATTAATTTTATCGATATTAATTTTAAAAAAACTATATTAGTTAGGGATTTCATATGCCTATGAATAGTTCAACTTAAGTAGAATTTTTTTTGAAAATTGCATGGAGGATAGAATATACTTATATAAACAATCGGTGAAAATTTTATGTATCTAATGTCATTCGTTTTAATGTTACAACAAAAACCAAAATCGATTTTGTCGAAAAATTAATGTGCGTAAAATTTCCCGTTTTTCCTTTAACTTTTAGTTTGTTTTTCTCAATTATTTAGAAAAGTATTAAGAATTTTTTACTTTTGACTCCCCAAAGTACCAACTAGATTCACTTTCTGATCGAACGAGGTACTGAAGTCAAAAGTCGAAGCATTTTTACTACCCCAAAACGTGATGACAGACACAAAAAAAACACACATCATGGTAAAATCAATACATTCATCGCTCCGCTCAGAATCTAAAATATGCAAATGCTTTAAAATCCCAGCCTCGCTTATGAGTAATGTGTTGTAAAAAAAATCCTTGAAGGTAAAACGTCCAGGATAATTGACAAAAACTATAGGATGACTATTTAAGTCTTTATACGGTAAATTATTCTAGTTTGCAATTTTTATTACTATACCTATACACCAGCTAAACATTTTATTTACAAGCGATATTATTATAAATGAAAAATCATTGACAAACTATACTATGAACATCACATATTTGAGAACTGCAGTGCATATTCAAATCTTAAAATACTATAAAAAAAAAAAAGCCAGGGGGTGAGTTAACCCTTTAAAACTCTTACGTTTTTACTTGCGTAGGGTGTGGCTATAAAATATGGTAACAATAAAAAAAAATGCTAACTTTTACGATTGATATTGTATTCAAATTAATATTTTTTCTAAATTAAAGATAATTAAAAAATAAATCAATAATTTATCAAGTTCTTGGGCTCATTAAAAATCAACTTTGTTATTGTATCAAAACAAAACTGAAATATGAATAATATTATATTGTACTATAGTATCTACTAATAGTATTAAATTTTCATCAGATTAAAACTGTAGTTCCTTTAAAATAACGCATGCACAATTAGTTGCGTACATTTACGCCTTAACACTAGTCACCGAACAATAAGTAGTTATATAAAAATATATTAGGTACTTGATTCTATACGGCGTTATCCGTGCCAAATTTAATGCCTGTGGATTTACATTTTCTAAAACTCCGTAAGTGTAAACTGCCTAAAATTTTTTATTTTAAACAAGCTTTCGACTACTCGCAGTACCAGAGACTCCAGTCTTCCTCGCCTCGACCATCATAGCCGTTACTCGCTCGCATAATTTTTAAAATATATAAACACGACGTATAAATATAATATAACAAACTGATTGGTATCAAAACTCGTGAATTATATTAATTTGAAGAAGATAGTTCTCCAGATCCCCAGAGTACTGTTTCAATGTTTAATAACATTATTTTTGAATTTAGGTAGGTATCCTTAGATTTTTATACTTCTGGCTTAAATTATATTATTATAATTTAATGTACTTATCTAGTTATAGGTAAGGTACTTATATTGAAGAAATGTTACATGTTAGAATAATTGTATTACGTAAAATAAATTGAATCTATCACCTGAGTAAATAATAAGTATGCAAATTATATAAACCAAAGACGTTCATCTAGATATTGTAATCATATATGTATAGGTAATCGATATTATACGTAGCCTAGAAGAATATAGCATAAAAAACACTGGTTTTTTAGTAGTGGTTCCAGTATTCGACAAAACCAAATTTGTTTGTTTGTCCGAGTTAAAAAAAGAATATTATCATGTATATATACTTAAAATGTTCACCGAATCTTCATGTTAACATTTCTATAGATTTTGTATATATTTATTAATATAATATGTAACATGTTTGTATGATCGAGCCTTAATGTGGAGAAGTGATAATAACTATTAATTATGTCGTTCACTAGAAATTGACATGTCATCCGCTTCTAATACTCAATTTTATGATACTTCCCTTGTATCAGTCAAGAGCGTGAAAGACCTAGGTATTCTTTACACTCTTACTCTCGATTTTCACTCCTTCATCAAATAGTCAAGTCACAGAGGATTAAAAGTACAGGATTTTTGAAGCGAATTGCGAATAGCTTTCTTATTCAAGCTCGAATCTTTTATAAAGGTACCTACTTTATTCCTCCTTAGTTCGATCTATTGTACAATATGGCTCCGTGATATACTTTCTATAGTCGCCATATTTTGCGATCAAAAAGTGTTAACTCCTGTGGCTATAAAAGTCCCAAAACCCGAAAGAAAAATTACCAGTACCGAAAGCCAAATTTTAATTTTGTAGTCTGGAAATGGACAATCGACCGACAACTAAAATATCAACAAGACAATCAACCGACGCGCGACAGGGTCAGTCAGCCGACAAGATGTTTAATTTCACTTTTAAATTGTAACCTTATTTATGGATTATGCATATAATGTAAATTATGGACTATGTTAACATTTTTTTTTTTTTATAATGTCAATGATATTTTGAAAAATCTGTTTAAATATAACATATAATTTAACCAGATACTTATATCATATATTATAATTGATGAAAATTTTGAAAATTGGCACATGTTTCTTTTATGTAATAAAATAAAGACAAAAAATAAAGTGGTTTACAGTGTTTACACTGAAATTATAGGAGATTAGAAGCGTTATAGAAATAAATTGATCATAAAATTAATAATCCATTCAGATACGTTTAATGTTTTTATCTAATCGAAACATTTTATCACACAAATTTAACCATGTAGTAATTTACACTCTACAATCACATACATTTATACATTATTTTTAGTCTTTTCAGTATTTTTTTAATTATATTACTAATTATTATTTTAAATTTATATTTATTTATTATTATATTTGACTAGCCATTACTATTATAATTATTATAAAAACTTTTTACAATTATTATTATAAAAAAATATATTATTAACAAAGTCAATAATCATGGTTGGGCAGTATCAAAAATACAATTGTATCTTATCATGTGCAATGTGCATGGTACATAATTTTAAAGTATCAATAAGTATCATGTATCATGATACTTTTTATACAAGTATAGTAGTATTTTATATATTTTTTTGCCAAAAGATACAAAATACTATTATTGTAAAAATGTGCACTGTATAGTACCAAGATATTTCGATTTTCGATATTAGATAATTTCGTCAGGGATTGTATTTTTACGAACAATTTCCCAGGTGCAATCGAATTGACGTTATTGATAACGAAAAAATTTACCACACAATTTTATAACTTATAAAGTTGTAAGATAATTTGAAAAACATAAAATTAAATTAAGGTACTCGTATGTCCGTAGCCCATATACGGCGTACGTATCTACAGTTATATAGATACATACCTAACACATAAATTCATATGACTATAACTTTTTTAATTTAAATATTCATTTTTGACCGTAAGTCCATAACCAATTATACACAGATAATGTTGCTACCTAAAAGTTTGTTAATATAGGTGGATTCACTCTAATATCAAAACTGACAATACCCTATTGAAACTAGCGAACGAACATTTCACATGTCGTACGTGTGACGGAGATAACACATGCGGGTGCGACATCCTCTTAAATGCAATATTTAACTATGAAGTAAAAATATTTTAAGCTGTTGTTAAAGTTTGGCCATCATGTCTACTTGATTAGTGATAACTGACTACTATGTCATCAATTATGATTTCTTTACGTTTTACTATAGTTTACCAAATTCATAACATTACCTACTCAATGTTTATGAGTTTGTTTATGATGGTTAACGCCATTGGCTTAAATAAAATTTCTAATAACCATGGCTAAAATATCCAACAGGTTTTTAGTTTTACAAATTTAATGGTTATCAGGAATATGCATGCATCCTCAAAATTTATCGAAAATTATAATACGATATGAGATAAAAATACAGAATAGTAAATACAAATTTTTTAGTTAATTAATAAAAATAAACAGAGTTTAACATAGTTAAAAAATAAAATATAATATTTAATTTATTATTAGGATTATGGTATAAATTACACAACAACCACTAATTTGTTACTCAATTTTTTTGATTTTTATTCCTATAATAATAGTTGTTTAATATTAAAATCGAATGACTTGAATATAGTGGGCCCAAGCCCCAAGATAAACAATACATTTTTGACCACAAGTGGTTCTAGCATACCTACCTATTTTACATTGGCGTCTAAAGCCTTGTGTCATCTTTTATTTTTGTAAACTTCTATATTGTACAATGTATTTTTATTTTTATGTACTCGATTTAGAACAAATTATTTATAAATAGTAATATTATTATAAGTAACGTTTTACATTTATTCATTTTAAATAGACCACAGCAGTTGGTGTGGTATAAATCCGTACTGAAAGCAATAGGAATTTCGCTAATAATAATATATTAAAGTCACTTGGGACGAACAAATAATGTAACTATTGATAAAGTTTTCAAAAACAATTCTATCGGTGTTTTCGTCCCAAATGCAACGGGTTTGCAAGCTCAATAACTGCGAATGGAATTTACTGATAAACGTTTGGACCGTATACTTGTATCTGTTGTCTTCACGAATCGATTTGCAAATGTTCTTCACCCCTTCGTTGATTGCAACTGAAATTGCGTTACTCGTGGTTTTCGGGTCCAGATCGCCCCAGGTTTTTCCTTGTAAATTTTCATGGTGCACGTCATGCATGACTTGCTTCATTAACTCCAAATTAATGGTTTCCTTAAATCTCGGCCTAAACCGAAATCCCATCAACGACTGTAACGACTCCTCTGTATGATGATGAGGACCGTTCGTCTGCAACGCATTATCAGCAACGCCTGTTGTCTCTTGGTCTTTAGACATTAGGTATATACGGTAAGTCCGACTCTCTCAAATCAGATAACCTACACAAATCACAATAACGTTGATTGAAACATCAAGTTTTTTTCTGGAGATTGTATTTTGCGACAATTTTAGTAGGTACTTACCTACTTGTAAACTGCGCTATATCTATAGGGTTAGGTTGGTTTAATCAATATAATGAGTGCGTATAAAATATAACATGTAATTTGCGCCACATCTAAATATTAGTTTTAGTGATTTCCGGTAAAATTATAACATGAACAAGGAATATATAATGAAAATGTCCCTATAACGGAATTACTCAGTAGCCAATAGATTTTTTCCGATAAAAATAGAAGTCTCCGTTGTAGGGAGACTACATTATACGAGGATATATAGTTTATACAGGACTGTTGTTATTTTCCGTTGTATGGGGATTTCCGTCGTTTATAAGGAGGTTATAGATTTTAGATTTTGAGCAGTGCGATTAGTAAAAGTATTGATTTTACAATATGATGTGTGAAGTTTTTTTGTGTGTGTATGTCATCACGTTTTGGGGAAGTAATAATGCTTCCAATTCTAATTTTTTACGTAAATACTTATAAATACACGAAAGTAAATCTACTATAGTTAGTACTTTGGGACCTTATTAGAGGTCAAAACACTCAGAACTAAAAAAATCCAAATAGATTTCAAAAAAATCAGGAACAAAATTAAATTAAGAAAATAAAAAGAGATTTTTAAGCACTTTGTGTATAACAAAAACAATTTTGATTTTTTTGTGTAATTAAAAACAAATAACCATAGATACATCAAATTTTCACAAAAAATGTATATAAGCATTTTTATACAAAGTAAGATTTAATAATATTTTCACTCTCTTTAAACTATTTATATTTTAAGCGTAAGAAAACTTCAATTTTTAATCGGTTTCCTTTTAACTATCGTCGATAAAAAATGTTTACTTTGTCAAAAAATTAGATCCTCATAAGTATTTCATATTGTAATAACCAACAATTTAAAAATTACACATACATGATATTTTTAACAGTTATTTTAAATTAAAATTTGGACGAAATTAGATATAAAACTGAGAATGATGATATTAGTTTTTTGTTGTAATTTAAAAATATTATTCATGGGAGCTTGAAGCTTTTAAAGTATATCAATATATTTTAATGACACAATGATATTTTCAAATACAATGTTTTTGGAAAAAAATCTGTTCAACTGAATTACTAATAATAAATTTATTATTAATTGATTTAAGTAATTACCTGCTACCTACTTTAATAGAAATAAAATCGTGAAATATACGTACCTAGCTACTTGGAAATGTATGCTGACACACAGACACACCGTCTTCACTCAGTCGTTTTTCGTATATAAGTACAATGATTCTATATATTTATTTGAAATTTGACACATCAATTACTGCAGTGATCTATAAGACATATACTTTATAGAAGAACGACTTTTGCGGTTTTCACATATTTTAATATATTTACCGAAATAATACTTATTTATACACAAAATATAGCCTACCTATGTGGCTTCGTGTAACTCAATTACAATTAGCTCATATTAGATTCTGAACGAAGTGATGAATGTATTGATTTTACAATGATGTGTGTGTGTTTTTTTTTTTTGTGTCTGTGTACAGTATAACTAGTCGAAATAATGCTTCGATTTCAAACTTTGGTGGTGGTTTCCGATGTAAAATTAAAGATCCTTGGTGCATTATAGAGGTCAAAAGTAAACATTTTCCAACAGTTTTCAAAAAAATCGAGAAAAATAAAAAAAAATGACAGAAAAACTGGAATTTTTACGCAAAACCAGTTTTCGACCAAATTGATTTTTTTATATGGTTGTAATTCAAAAACTAATCACTGTAAATACTTGAAATTTTCACCAAATGTTTGTGTTAGTGTTATCTATAAACACTTAAATTTTCAAAAATGTTTGACTTTTTTTGAGTTATTTATAGACCACTGAAATTTTCGATTTTTTTGAGAATTATTTTTGAAGTGTCGGTAAAAAAATGTTGGACGACCAAAAAAACTTGAAAATTTAATACAAGGTTCCTTATAAGTTGTTTTTATTGTAGCTAAAAATAATTAAAAATCGTTAGTCACAATTTTTTTTATTAGCATTTGAAGTTCAAATTTTGACTAAATACATAAAAATCACGAAAATTCGTAAATTATTTTATCCTAGAAATTCATAAAAAAATTTCCTTTTAAATCTAAGATTTGAAAATTTAATACAAGATTCCTTACAAATATGTCAATCTTTATCACGAAAAAAATGTCAACCGGAAATTCAAATTAAATTTTTATTATCATTTGAATTTCAAATATTGACAGAAATTCGTCAAAACCATGAATATTTGCAAATTATTTTGTAGTTCAAAATTCATAATATTGTTTGTATTTATATCTAAGGTTATAAAATTTAACAGCAAGTTTTCCATAAGTTTTGCTTCAAATAGCTATAGAAAAAATTTGAAGCGTCATTATAGGAAAAATGTTTTGAGCGTTTTAGTTTTAAATTTTTATGAAATCGCGTAATGATAACGATTTATCCTCAAACCAGGTATATGTATATCTATGATAATATAAGGTATTATGAATTATGATAACTACACTAATTGATTCACCATACCTTATGCAAAATGCGTCTTAATTGAAAAATAAAATATTTGTTTCAAAATAGAATATATGACATAATTTAAATATAATATATCCTAGACTGACAAATCATCTCCGTTCAGAATCGTTTTTCGTATACAATGATACCTTTCATTGCATTCAAATTTAATCCCATCCATTACAGTAACCTACTGTACAGCAGAGCGACATCCACGACTTACCCTCTTTTTTTTTAATTTTACATTATGTACTTATAGATACATTTTAATATTTAAATTTCAAGTGATACATTAAAATGAAGTTTATTGATGAACAAAATATGAATAGGCATAAAAATAATCATTCATTATTTTTAAGTAGGGCAAATCGCAATTATGATACAAAGAAAAATGGCGGTGCATATTTATTTTTTTCCAAAATGTATTCCATCCATTGATCCTATCATTTTAAACGCCGACAACCTATTAATCGTTGTACAAAATAAATTAAAAATGTACCTTAAAAATTATGAATATATCGGGAGTTGATTTTTTCTGTTTTGAAGACGTACAATTATTTGATATCACACTATTTAAACGGGTTTTATTTTGAATAAACTAACTTTTGAATCGCATAGGTAACAGCATTATTTTTAAGCCACAATAAACTAATGTTTTTGATAATATTTTCTTATGGCTACGACTAGAGTCTTGATAATTATATTATAATACAATATAGAATAGAAATTTACTCATATTCAATTTCTATTGATAATTTATATATTATATTATATTATTATGTCATAATACACGCTATTGTGGTGAATATAAATTTGGTTTAATATTTACTAAGTATTTGCCATTGATTTTATAAAATATTATAAAATAGTTTATAAGACAAAAATAAACCATCTTTTGAAACAATGTCCGAGTTTATGCGTCATATTCATTAACAGCCGATAGTGAAAGTAGATAAAAGTTCCTATTTATGATGTTACAGACAAACGTTCGTTTGTTAAAACATAATTTTAAGGCAGTTGGTAAACGACTAAGATTCTTGGAAAGTTGGAAATCCGCAACATGCGTAGGTAGCCTCACGTCAGCCACTATATTATGCGATCAAAAAAGTTTCAACTCCCGTGGCTATAAAAATCTCAAATCCTGAAAGAATAATTCATCCAGTACCGAAAGCCAGATTTTAATTTTAAACACATATATGTATTTATAATATTCTTCTGTAATTTCTGATTGTTGTATTGTTTCATAATTGCCCGTAATAATAATTTTTTTGCAAAATTAATTTTTACTATAGTGTTATTAATATAAATATAAATAATTTATATAATAGTTTATTACAAACACACGTGGGTAGCAAACATATTGAAATATTTTTTAAAAGTTAAAACTGTACTGTATTTTTTGTTACGCTAGCTTATTGGTAATATAAAGTCACGAATGAGAATCCAGCTTTCAATATTCAATAACCTTATAAGCGTAAAATTATTATATTTTTTGATAATTAATAATATTCAAGTTAATAGCTTGGTGTAAACAGCAGAACTTGAATTGGAAAAATAAAAGAAATAGGACTCCGAGACAGACTTGAAGATAATTATTGTTCCTTACATGAGTTACAGTGATTAATTCCATCCAAGCTGTTGGAGACTTTGCCCCTCCTCCCAACTATCCATATTCAACAATGGGTAGGTAGTTGAAATATAATATACTGAAACTATAGTAACATTTAGGAACCATAGTAAAAGTAAATATGATTACTAACACAAATATTGATGTATACCTAGAATATACAACATTTTTAGAGATAAAATATGTCGGGAAATGAGTTCCAAACATTCAATATTTAATAATAATTGTTAAGGCTATAATATTTATAAAAATTATTTACTTCTGTTATTTTCCATTAAATGCAATATTTAACTATGAAGTAAAAATATTTTAGGCTGTTGTTGAAGTTTGGCCAACATGTCTACTTGATTAGTGATTACTGACTACTATGTCATTAATTATGATTTGTTTTCGTTTTACTAGTTTACCAAATTCATAATATTACCTATACAATGTTTATGAATTTTGAATTTTTGATTGTTTATAATGATGGTTAACACCATTGGCTTAAATTTTATTTCTAATACGTATGGCCAAATAATCCAGTAAGTTTTTTAGTCTTACAAATTTAGTGGTTATCAGGAACATGCTGCATCCTCAAAATGTATCTCTAGATCCGTCCCTGTTAATAAGTTATAGGAAATTTCTACCATCTATGTGTTTCCAATCATAGGCGTGCGCACAGGGGTAGCAAGGTGTGCTCTTGCTGCCCCTGAACGGTTTGAATATATTTGTATGTGCCAAACTATATCAGTGGCGGATAGGCCCACCGGGAATTCGGGATTTTCCTGGTAGGCCTTATCCTGTGTTGATATATGGGGCCCTAGGACTATTTATCAAGTACTGACCTTGAAAATTGAAAATAATTTTAATAAAGATGCAAATTGAGTAATTTAATATTTTTAACCACTCTACCAAAAAAATCAAAAATACCATAATCATTTAGATATAGACAATATTTATTTTTGTTTCCCGTATCGGCCGTATCATTGGAAATATTGAGATTTATTTTTAGATCAAAGTTATTGAAAACCGTATTTAATATCGATAGATTTATAGCTGTACTATATAATGTACCAATGCTGTGGTTATATACACTTATACGCTCTTACACTAATTTATAATTTTATTTTTATGTCCTATTGGCTTTGGCTGTTGTCAGTTGTGTCAGTTTTCACCTTATTATTAAGAGTACGTAACAGTGGTATTTATATTGTCTCGATCTTACCAGTGCATAATATGGAAAATTTACGCTCAGCAGAACACTTGTGGCTCCTTTAGTTTAAAAATTACAGCGAATCGACTTATTATGAAACTTGATGGTAAGAACATTATCTGCAGTGTTTGCACGTTGGTTTTTTACGATAATTCAATTTTTAAGGGAGTTATGAGCATTTTTAATATACTGTATATTATATGCTCATAACTCGCTTAAAAATTGAATTATCGTAAAAAACCAACGTACAAACACAGATCATGTTCTTACCATCAAGTTTCATTATAGGTCGATTCACTGTAATTTTTAAGCTAAAGGAGCTACAAGTGTTCGGCTGAGCATAAATTTGGTATATTACGCACGGTAAGACGGAGACAACAAAATACCACTGTTACGTACTCTTAAATTGTTTAATTGTCTAATGCATATTCATATTTTTCATTGAAGTGTTTAATGTATAGTTTATGCGTATATTAATTTAGATACGTTATAAAATATAAATATAAATTTTAATTTTGCTTATGAATTACTTAATAAATTATAATATATTATAATATATTTTTATTTAATTATAAACAAACTATGACTACCGATGGCAAAAACTGAATAATCGAATATGAGTCGGAGCTTTGAAATGGAGTAAAAAAAAAAAAATAGAGAGGCATTACTATAATGTACAAATGACAAAAATACATTTTTTTTGTTCAGATAATAAATACAATTAGGTACTTTACTTTTATCATTTTCAGTCACACAAGTGGGTTGGTATAACAGAGTTTTTCCAAATTAAAATGTATTAAAAATTATTTGTGTAACTCAATTACTCAAGACCATTTAGAAAGTTTTATACTCATGAAGTCATGAGTGTAGAAAAAGATATTTAACTTCTATTAGTGCAGATAGTGACGTGCGTGAAGTTGGCCCCCCCACCTTTGCAAATTTCTGTGAAAATTATGTAATCATTTTGCAAATAATTTGCAAATATTTGCAAATTGGTTTTCAGAATTTGCAAATAAATTCCCCACCCACAATAAAAAAAATAAGATAGGGGGGGCCAACTTCACGCAGCCCCCCCTATATGTAGATAGTGGATCCAAGATACTACCAACATTTTGCAAATCATTTGCAAATATTTGCAAATTGGTTTTCAGAATTTGCAAATAAATTCCCCGCCCGGTATAAAAAAAATAAGATGGGGGGGCCAACTTCACGCAGCCCCCCCTTTTGAGCAACGAACTTCAAAATGCTACCAACATTTTGCAAATCATTTGCAAATATTTGCAAATTGGTTTTCAGAATTTGCAAATAAATTCCCCGCCCGGTATAAAAAAAATAAGATGGCAGCTACGAATTGTGCTGACATTTTGTAAACAGCCCGCTAACTTTTTTATAATTTCGAGTTCAAACTCATACCAATCGTTGGTGTTTATACGTATGTATAGTTTATAGTATAGTATAAAATTATATTATATAATACACAATTGAAATAATATACTAGGTACTTATAGAAGTATTTTACATAATAATATATCGGGCTACTATTTAATATAAGTTTAATAAATTGAGCATAAACATAAAAGTAATTGTTTCTTACATACCCTTATAGTCTTAATACATGATACTATTATAACATTAAATATATATATTAATTAATTATGACATTTTTCAGATCTACATCCTATCTACCTACCTATAAAATAACAAAACGAATCAACCACAAATTTTAAAGAGTATTAATAATTTAATATTTTTAAATCAATAAATTATGCTTATCAGATCTTCAAATTTTATTCATTTTAAATTTAGGTTGTTAATTTTTAATTATTGAAGTTAGAAAACGTTGTTCCTAGTTTTTGCCATTTATTATAAAACGTCAGGTCCATACATCAAAACAAATTAACACCACCGGCAATTTTCTCATTTTGATGCAGGATCCTGGAGTCATGTCACTATCATAGAATTGGTAAAAGGAAAATTAAAAAGACAATTTTTTTACTTAATTATTAATAGGTTTTGTTATTACACGATAGGTGTCCCTAGATAAAAATATGAACCTATCACAAATTTTAAAAGGTATTAGTAATTTAATTGTTTTAAATTTATTTAATTTAATTAATCACTATTCATTAGTCCGCGTGGCATGATCCTTTACCTATGTGAAGTTAGCATTACAATGTTAGCAGAACTAACCTTTCAACAATGTTCAAATGGACTTGTTGGACATTGTTGGAAACTTGTTGGAATTTGTTGGACCCCCACTTTTCAGCTATCCCACCATGTATTTTGTACTGCCAACTTCACCCCTAGCATTACATTTTTATTGAAATCGTTCAAAAACCTTCCAACAATGTTCAAACGGACTTGTTGAACATTTGTTGGAATTTGTTGGAGCCTGTCCTCCTCCCACCATATAGTTATTCAATTTCATAAAAAATATATAAAAAAAAAATATTTATAAAAATCGATTTTTTAATAAATAATGCAAATTATAAAAAAATATATTTAATAAAAAATTTATAATTTATAATTTTTTTTAAATTCTTTATTTAGTTTCATTTTTTATTATAACAGTGTTTTTTACAACATTTTTGATTTCTTATCAAATCTTGATTTTTTATTCAGTTAATTTTTTACAAGGTATATATTGAAGGTTAAAGATGAATAAAAAATATTCCATTTTTATAAAATTGCTAAAAAATATATATTAAATAAAAACATTTATACTTGATAAAAAATGTATTTATTATATTAATTCAATAAAAAATCAATATTTGATAAGAAATCAAAAATTTTGTAAAAAAAACTGTAATCATAAAAAATGAAACTAAGTAAAGAATTTAAAAAAAAATTATAAAAATCATTTTTTAAAATATTTTTTAAATTTCTTATTATTTATTTTTTAGATTTTTTGATTACGGTCTGAACTATTTATGAGAATCTTTGTTTTAAATTATCAATCCTTAGTTATAAAAACTGAGCATTTTATAATTTTTTAATTGCAATGATTGATGATTTTCGAGGTTTTGATAAATTTTGTCAAAATTCGAACTTTAAATTATAATACCTGCATACAAATGTATACCTGCATACAAAAGTTTCGTGGATATAAATTCAAATATTTATCTTCAATTTTGTCAAAAGTTAGCTACCAAACCGTGCTCTACAAATATATACAAAGAGCGATTAACACTTCTACAAAATGTTTTCCCAGAAGACACCGGAATAACAGATGTCAAACTTATAGACGCGAGATGTAACGTGACTTATATGATCACTAGTTTTTTGAAAAGTGTGCCATCCGCCGTTGAAAACCGACAGTGTTTCCACTGTGCTACGTCGAAATCTATACCAAGTCCAACAATAATTTTAAACTCAACATTTAACGATTTCAATGATTTAGAGGCTAGTTTGAAAGAGTACAGTGAAGAAAAAAAAACTAAATGCACAGAACTAAACTGTTTGGGATTTTTAAATGTAACCAGAGTTCTAGGAAATCATTTATTTATTGAAACAGATTTAATTGCTGAACACCATGAGTACTCACTGGCTGACTTGCAGTATAGTCTGATAATTGACAGTAACAGGTGTTGAATATAATTATTTTAAAATAATATATTATTTAATTAATTGTTTTGAATAATTTTTAGATATATATTATCCGGAGCAGTATCTTATGGACATGATCATTATGTAGCGTATGTACGCCGCGTAAATAGATGGGAGATACACAATGATTTGGCAAAAAAAATAAAAAGTACCCCATTTTCAACAAAAATAAAACCACATATAATTGAAAGAGTAAAAAAAAGTTATGTTTATAGGTACAAAAGTCAACTATAGTAATAAGAGAAGCTTATTTTTTTTTTTTTTTATAAAACAAAAAGACAAAATGGTTATATTTTAATAATTTTAAATTTATATTATGAGTTTGTTACAAGATAAATAAAAGTAATACGAATCAACAAACTATTAAAACAATTGTCTTTTTTTAATTTTCCTTTTACCAATTCTATGATAGTGACATGACTCCAGGATCCTGCATCAAAATGAGAAAATTGCCGGTGGTGTTAATTTGTTTTGATGTATGGACCTGACGTTTTATAATAAATGGCAAAAACTAGGAACAACGTTTTCTAACTTCAATAATTAAAAATTAACAACCTAAATTTAAAATGAATAAAATTTGAAGATCTGATAAGCATAATTTATTGATTTAAAAATATTAAATTATTAATACTCTTTAAAATTTGTGGTTGATTCGTTTTGTTATTTTATAGGTAGGTAGATAGGATGTAGATCTGAAAAATGTCATAATTAATTAATATATATATTTAATGTTATAATAGTATCATGTATTAAGACTATAAGGGTATGTAAGAAACAATTACTTTTATGTTTATGCTCAATTTATTAAACTTATATTAAATAGTAGCCCGATATATTATTATGTAAAATACTTCTATAAGTACCTAGTATATTATTTCAATTGTGTATTATATAATATAATTTTATACTATACTATAAACTATACATACGTATAAACACCAACGATTGGTATGAGTTTGAACTCGAAATTATAAAAAAGTTAGCGGGCTGTTTACAAAATGTCAGCACAATTCGTAGCTGCCATCTTATTTTTTTTATACCGGGCGGGGAATTTATTTGCAAATTCTGAAAACCAATTTGCAAATGATTTGCAAAATGTTGGTAGCATTTTGAAGTTCGTTGCTCAAAAGGGGGGGCTGCGTGAAGTTGGCCCCCCCATCTTATTTTTTTTATACCGGGCGGGGAATTTATTTGCAAATTCTGAAAACCAATTTGCAAATATTTGCAAATGATTTGCAAAATGTTGGTAGTATCTTGGATCCACTATCTACATATAGGGGGGGCTGCGTGAAGTTGGCCCCCCCTATCTTATTTTTTTTATTGTGGGTGGGGAATTTATTTGCAAATTCTGAAAACCAATTTGCAAATATTTGCAAATTATTTGCAAAATGATTACATAATTTTCACAGAAATTTGCAAAGGTGGGGGGGCCAACTTCACGCACATCAGATAGTGTAATTGATAATGTTTCATTAAATAGTGAATTCTTTAAAAAAATTATTAATGTATTAACTTTGAAAAATGTAGATATAAAATATATTATAAAATTATCTCATACCTGATTTAAAACAATAAATAATAAACAAATTTGTACTAAGAGTACCTATATATTACTTATTATATAGTTTTGTATTGTATCATCGTTATATAAAAATAAAATGTCGCTCGTGTCTTATTTTTTGAGGGCCCTTATTCAAATTACTTCCCGGTAAAAAAATATAAGCCTATCCTCCACTGAACTATATGATAATAACATAACATAATAATACTTATATAACCGTATTATAATAATAAAGAATAATGTGTTATTGATATTTGATGTATTTTTAATTTTGATATGGTATACCGGTGTTGAGCAAAATCAATCCTCATGTTCCGAAACTCAGCAGATTGGTAATCCGCTGGAATTAGTTGTTCCTAGATACAGCAGTTTTTCAATATGCTGTAGGGGAGGTATTCAATCGGATTGCTTTATCAGGAATCGTAAAATTTCCGGCTGGATAGTAACCAACCAGATTGATTTGATAAGAATTTACGCGCCAAATTTTTATTATTGATAATTTTTTGATTTCAATT
The DNA here is from genome assembly GCF_037042655.1 of Diuraphis noxia. Classification (NCBI taxonomy): domain Eukaryota; kingdom Metazoa; phylum Arthropoda; class Insecta; order Hemiptera; family Aphididae; genus Diuraphis; species Diuraphis noxia. The sequence continues at coordinate 64,239,799 of NW_028301711.1, forward strand.
TAATTTTGTGTATTATTATATTTTTAGTTTTTACCATAGGACATAGATACCTACAGTAATTACTAATTCCATCACAATTGAGTTTGACTCGCGTTTTGTACGTAGCGTTTGAGGCGTACTCAAATAAAAAATTTTATTTTCCCACTTTGGTCATGCGTAGAAAATAAAATGGTTTTACGTCACACATTAAAACCTTATATTTAAATATAAAAATTATAATAGTATACAATTTAATTCAAATTCATTATGGCCATAACTATTCTACTTACTTCAATTGAACTCCTTGTAAGCCTAAAATGACTTTTAAAATCTAAATGGTCATACATATTTGAGACTAACATAAAATTGGTTATACGTATTTTAGAATTTAAAATCGACAAGCGATGATGAAGAATTTTTTTGTTTATCTAAAGACTTATTTCTTTCATGAACATGATTTAAACCAAAAAACAAAACAAATAAAGGCGTACTATTATCCATTTTAAGAATAATTAAAAAATCGGCGATTAATAAATTATTATTGATTATTTTATTAATATTTTAAATATTTAATAATTATCTAACAGTTAGATTACCTAGTTAGATTCTAACTGATAAATTTGATAACTGATTTTTATCATAATCACTCACTATTATGATTAGGGCATGGTTACGTAGGTTGACCATAAGCTGTGGCGGTGTGAATGGTGTGATAGGATGTTTTATGAGGCAATTGCCTCCCTGCCGATTAGGTGGTACACCTTGGAACGGATATAACAATTACATACCTATGGTTACTATTTACAGTAAATAGTAAATAAATTACTAACATATTTTTTATAGTGTATAATAACGTGATATTGTGGTAATACTAAGGTGGATTGATTAATTTAAGGAAACCAGATAATATTTAAACAAACCAATTTTTTGGTTAATCAAGATAAAAAAAATATTGATTGGTTTTTAATTTTCTACATTTACCTATATTTAAAAACATTCTATAGACTACTACACTCATTTGATTATTAGTCACATCACTTGGCTCCGTATTTGAATGTTTGTTGTTGTTTATGTGGATTCGTGGATAGCAAAATAACAATAGCTATATTAATAAAATATACGAGGCACATATTTTAAGTAATTTTATTATTTTCTGGTCCTAGTGATATTAACATGGCAAAGTGTATTATTGTAATATGATATATTTTCTACAAATCTGCCGCCCTTAAAATCACTTTAAAATTGCCGCCCCGGGGCAATTGCCCTCCCTCTTGCCCACCATTAAATGCGGCTCTGGCAAACGTATGCGATTATCTTGTGTCGAATTAATTTTTCTAAATGTACCGGTCACATAAGTATTGTAAAAATATTCTAATATAGCTGAACCTTTTCCTGGCATTATATAGTTTTTAAGTACCTATACAGGGTGATTCTTTTATCATGAACCACTCATTATTACAAAAAGTATCAATGTTTTTGAAAATATTTTTTTACAAAGTTTCATGTTGTTAAAAAAACAACGTTTTTATTAAAAAAGTTATATTTTTAAATATTTTTTATCCTTATATTTTTTTAAGTTTTTTACTTTTTGAATGACAACCTAGAGTTTTAATTTCATATTCCAAAGCAGAATATTTTTCTACGTATTTTGATACGTAAAAATCGAATTTTGGACGAGTAGTTTATGAGTTATAAGTATTTAAAGTTTAGACAAGCGGAGTAGTGGACAAACATTTTGCGGGGTAACCCCGTACCACTCCACTCTGCCAATCTAAACTTTAAATACCTATAACTCATCAACTACTAGCGCTAAATTCGAAATTTTTAACGTAATAATTAATAATAAAAAATTGCTTTATTAATTTATGAAATTTTAAGTATATGTTACTAATTGAAAATCAAAAGTTGATAGTGGTTTATCTAATAAATATAAGGGTGAAAAATATTTAAAAAATAAACAATTCAAGAAGAGAGTGTAAATCTACAATTTTGAAAAAAGTTAATACTTTTTCAAATAATAAATGTTGTTTGATAAAAGAATCACCCTATAAACCATAATATGATTGATAAGGTTTCAACTGATTTTTTCAATTATGTGTTATGGAGGAATTTACGAAGTGAGTCTGGAAATTAATGAATCACCAAATTAAAATTAAAACTTAAAAAATTATAAGGATAAAAAATATTTAAAAACATAATTTTTTAATAAAAACGTTGTTTTTTTTAACAACATGAAACTTTGAAAAAAAATATTTTTAAAAACATTGATGCTTTTTGAAATAATGAGTGGTTCATGATAAAAAAAATCACCTTGTATACATCATTCCTTCAGTTACATAACACAACGGTATTCACGTCGAAATGTAACTGACACAAAATTTATGGATGTTTCAATTTATATCGATAATCCTACTACTGTTATCCAAAGTATTACATTTTAAACCTTTAATAATATAATAGAATTTTACGTATATTTTTGTGTATATATATATTATCTACGACAGTTATTTGGTATGGGTTCGATAAGACGCTCGGCCTATAATATTGTTGTTACCTATAGTATAATAATAATAGTAATAATACTATTACTATATACTATTTACTTATTAATTATTATAACTTATAAAGTTATAACTTTTTCGTTTTTTCCGTGACATTTTTTACCAGTGTCGGTTTGTACCGTGACGTTTTTTCCGTGTCGTTTTTTACCGATTACCGTTATTTGATTATACATGAAAAAACATGTTGTAAGTTAAGTTACGGTGTTTAGAGATTGTACATCCATAGTTTTCAATAATTTTGACTTCATAGTATTGTGATTGGAAAAATAGGGGTGCGCAGAGTTTCAAGTCAGGGGCAGCGAATATTTTTACCATCCTATACATGGATATTAAGTTCACATTTTTAAGCTCAAAATCAAAATTTAACTTTTGACCTTTAAATAAAAATATTTTAAACGCTAATCATTGGTTAATCATAGATTCCGTGTGTTCCTAAATTCATCACCCAATCCAGCGGCTTATCCAGCGGAATGATTAGAATTTAGGTACACATTATTTTGCTATTGCGCTTAATCCACGAACTTAAACCACAAAATAGATGAAATGGTAAACTTAACTTATGGTTGATGCTTAAACTTAAACTTATGGTCAGGGGCGTAATTAAGGGGGGGGATGAGGGGATAGATTCCCCCAGAGCCTACATAATTTGTAAATTTATTTATTAATTTGTGGCTTGTGGGATTATGTGTTTTGTCACGATATCACGACAAAATAGAATTAGTAATATTAATATAAAGAAATCTATAAATAGGTATGCACATGCAAAATACTGATAATAAGAAATAACGACTTGCGACTGCAGTCTGCAGCTAATACGCTAAAACAGTTATCATTTTAAAGAGCTATTATTATTTTTACATTATATTATATTACAAACAAAATAAATTTAATATTTTAATAATTATTATTTAATTTAAAAGTAAAATTAAATTTGAATTATATATTCAATATTTACATTTTGAAGAATTTATTACAATATTGTATAGGTAGATACTAAATTGTATAGAATTTTAAAGCAACATTTATAAATACATTTTGTGCACCTATATATTAGTTTAAGGATTTTTGATGAAATAGTATTATTTGTAATTTATTATTTATTTTATTTACATTTTTTTTTATACAATTTTTGTTTATGTGGTACTTTCTTTTAGAATTTGTCTTTTAAGCCATACCAAAGTAGTTAATACAAATCAATTAATTTCGTTATTTTTAACTTTATTTTGAATTTGAAATATTTTTAACATTTTATTTATTTATTTATGTTGTATATCAACGGGTATATACCCTTTTACAATTTATATAAAGAAAACATATCAGATAAAAACTAACAACTAAATATAATATGTAGTAAATCCTAACAAAAACAGATAACAAAATATAAAAATAATGCTGAATTACAAGTAATATAATATGTATATATAAAATTATAGTAACACTAAAAACATTTTTTTTTTTTCATATTAATCAATCCATATTTTTAAATATTAAACATAGATTTAAATTTAAAACATTACGTGAGAGAAAAAAAATATCTAAATGTATACAAATTTTATTAGCTAAAACTAAAGCTCGAGGAAAAAAGAATTGATACCACTATTCGTTTTATAATGAGAAACTAAAAATAAATCTGAATTACGTGTAATAAGATATGGAATTCGAAAGCTGATTTCAGATAACAATTCGAGACACACAATATTGTAATAAGATCATAGACAAACATGATATCATTTAATTTACGTCTAAGTGAAAGAGAAACAAGGACAATATAATCTTGAGTTTGGTGGAGAGAGTCCCTAGATCAGTCATTCTCAAAGTGGGCGATAGCGCCCCCTAGTGGGCGTTGGTGGCCTTCAGGGGGGCGGTAGGATACCCGAAAGAATTTTGCGGGCGTTGAGTTTGGTTTAGGGGGCGATACAAAATAGTATATTGTGTGGCAAGGGCGGGAAGTGAGCCATTTCAGTCGCGGGCGTCGTGTGCCGCATTTCGCCCAAGACTGAAATGGCCTTCCCGCGCGAGCCACACATACTATTTTTTGTCACGCCCCTGCGTTCATGGAAAAGGTTATGCAGGGATCTATGCAACAATTATAGACTATTCTACAAAAACAATTTCATGGAAGACATTTACTAACGCATCGTTCGACGCACTTATCTAGGAACAGTGCAAATTAAATATGTTTAAATGTTTATGCGTCATGCAAGGAGATTATACTATACATTTAAGATGTAACCAAAAGTTTATGTTTTGTAAGAACCGTGGTAGGTATACATTTTAATTTCTGGTTGTGCAGGGGATACGCGCCCGGCGGTCGGCACTTTTGGGGATTTCTTCTTTTCCGCCCGGCACTTTTGGGGATTTCCTCTTTTCCGCCCGGCACTTTTGGGGATTTCCTCTTTTCCGCCCGGCACTTTTGGGGATTTCCTCTTTTCCGCCCGGCACTTTGGGGATTTCCACTTTACCGCCCGCTGGACGGAAAAAGGACGCTTTCGAACGCTTCAACCGTTGTCGAAAACCAAACTTTCGGTGCAGGCGTGACAAAAAATATATATATAAATATTATATTATATTAAAAAAATTCTCATTTATATATTTATACGTATATTAATATAATATGTAAAATAGTAAATCTATATTTATTAAAGCAAAATACCACACATTCGCTGATCGCGGAATAACTAATAATATACCACCAATACGTATATAATGTGCGACGGCGACGCGACGGTCCACGAGTTTCCAACTATTGTCGTGTAGATATAAAAAGTTCCTAGAAGTTTCGTCGATGTCGTTGTCCGTATTTAATGATCATTAGCGTTATTGTAACGGCGACAATAGCCGATTGCCGATAACTTAGTATTTATATTTTATAATATTATATTGCGTCCAATTTACGATGTATACTACTATACTCAGGCTTTAGTATACGATTTGGTGTCGAACCGTGCCAATCGCGTTTTGATTTTATTTTTATTAGTCATTTTGTGTACGTATTAAATATCTACATATTTCTGAAGTGAAAACTATGTCGGAAGCAAAAAAGAAAAAAAGACAATACAGTACAGAATACATAAAATACGGATTTATTCAAAGTCGGACAAATCCATCATCGCCAATGTGCCTCATATGTCAAAAAACATTTTCAAATGAAGCAATGAAGCCTTCTCGACTTTTTTTTTTGGGGGGGGGGGGGGGGGGGTCGCTAGAAAATTTTTGATTCTCAAAGTGGGTGGTGGATAAAACAAGTTTGAGAACCTATGACCTAGATCATCGTTTCTCAACCTTTTTAGTGTTACGACCCCCAAAATAGGTATAAAATATGGTCAATCACTTCACGACCCCCCTCCATCTATATTAGGTAAACATTTGTTGTGAAAATATCCTATCATTAACCAAACGAAATATAACATTTTAAATATCAATTTATAAATAGGTAGGTACCATATCTAGTAACTTAAGCTTATCAAGTTTGAAAGTTATGTATCTGGTCGTTAAGAATTTCCATTAGTGGAGTAGTGCCCGTTTAATCGACTGCTTATTATTGATATTATTAATATTATTTGTGTGTGTTATGAAACGATTAATTTATCGATGACCGTCTTGCGTCGCTCGTGTTGTTAAACTCATATGACACTGCGTTGTTAAGTTGGTTTTTACTGTTTTTAGTGTGTCTTTTTAGTTTTGTGTAATTTGAATTAATGATTACGGATAAATATATAACAAAAAGTAATGCTCCGTCTACTTCTGATGAACCAGCGAAAAAAAAATTCAGGTCATAATAAATAACAATGAGTATTTGAAGTGTGGGTTTATTTCACTTGATAATAAGCCGCAATGTGTTGTTTGCTTTCAAGTTCTATCTCAAGAAAGTATGAAACCTTCGAAATTAATTCAACATCTGGAAACAAATCACCCACTTTTAGTAAAAAAACCAATTGATTTTTTTGAGCGTAAATCACTTTTTTTTAAAAATCAACAAACTTGTATTCTTAAACCAAGTCAGAATAACACCGCAACACTTGAAGCATCATATTTAGTAGCACTTAGGGTAGCTAGGGAATCAAAGCCACACACGATTGCTGAGAACCTCATTCTACCCGCTGCTATTGATATGGTCAATATTATGATAGGTACAGAACAGGCAAACAAATTAAAAACTATTCCACTTTCAAATGACACAATATCAAGACGAATTAATGAAATGTCAACTGATGTGCACAATCAAATAGTACAAAATTTAAAATCAAGTGAGTATTTATCCATTCAGTTTGACGAGTCAACAGACGTAACAAACATGGCACAATTTTTATGTTTTGTTCGATACGAATGTGATGGGACAATTAAAGAAAATATGCTTTTCTACAAATCAATACCAGACCATGCTACTGGACAAGGTCTTATTGAATTATTTAATGAATCAACAAAAAATGAAAATTTGGACTGGAACAAATGTATTTCAGTGTGTTCTGATGGCGCAAGAGCAATAACAGGGAAAAATAGTGGTTTGATACTAAAATTAAAAGAATTAATGCCACATATTGAATGGACACACTGTTTTCTTCACAGGCATGCACTTGTCGCAAAAAAAAATGACAGATAATTTTAAAAATGTGTTATCTGAAGCTGTAAAAATAGTAAATTATATTAAGAGTCGACCGCTGCAGTGCAGATTGTTTTCCACACTATGTGAAGAAATGGGCTCCAAGCGCAAGTCACTGCTTTTCTATACCGAAGTTAGGTGGTTGTCACGGGGAAAAGTTTTAACGCGGATTTTTGAGTTGTGAAATGAATTAAAAATATATTTTAAAAATCGAAATAGCACATTTTTAACTTTTTTCCAAGATAATGAGACATTACTATTTTTAGCTTATTTGAGTGATATATTTTCACATTTGAATGACTTGAATATAAGCTTACAAGGCCGTGAAAAGAACATTCTAATAATGTCAGATAAAGTTAATGCTTTTATCAAAAAACTTGGTATTTGGATCATTCGTCTCGAAAAACGAAATTTTGATGCGTTTGATTTAACATCAAATTACATTGAAAAAAATGTAAACTTAAAAAGCCCTATTCTTGATCGTGTTTTGGATACCATGAAAACACATTTAAGAGAATTGAAAATTCAATTCCTCGAATATTTCCCATGTAACGACAATGACTTCTCAAATAGATGGGTTCTTAATCCATTTGATGAAAATATTGTTGCAGTTGCCAAATTACCAGTTGAAACTCATAACCAACTAATAGAATTATCAGCTGATAAAACATTATAGGTATATACAGCTACAATTTGAATCTCAAAATTTGAATAAGTTTTGGATTGCCCGGAAAAATGAATATAAAAGTTTGGTAACAGAGGCATTGAAAATTTTGATTCCGTTCGCTACTTCTTATTTATGCGAAAAAGGATTTTCATCCATGGTGACAACAAAAAACGAAGTACAAAAATCGTTTGTTATCACTAGAAAATAACTTACTTTTATGTGTTTCAGATGTTGAACCACAAATTAAGCAACTTTTAAGTGTAAAACAAATTCAAAGATCACACTAATTACTTATTTTATTACGTTTAATAATTTTTATGTATATCCTTATCGGGATAATTTTATTATTATTATTATTTTAATTTTTTACAATAAAAAGTCTTAAATATTTAAATAAAAAGGTATATTTTATAAATCAGCTTTTTATTATTTTTGACCTACGCGACCTACGATAAAAAAGTAATCTATAAAATATAAATGTGAATCAGTCATTATTCTAAATGGAAAATTTATTATAATTTAAAGTAATTACATATTACAAGAATATCATTTTTTTTTTAGATTATCATACTTTAAAATTTGTATCTGGTGATCATTGTTTTTTTGGATTTTTGGCATTACTCTAGTTTGTGACTCAATCTATCGATACTCCAATGATTAATGATTTTATTATATTATGGTGAAACTACCAAGTAATACAAGGATTAGATAAGAAATAATTATAAGTATGGAATCAATAGTAAAATATTTATAACTAGTTTTTTTTTTATGAAATCAGAACAGCATTTCAGTTTTTCCAACCTTTTTCCCTCGTGGCACACTAATCCTAACCCATATTTAACCTTAACCATAGCACACTCAACACTGACTTATATATTAATATGTTTAGTATATATATTTTTTAATATTAGTACCTACAATAAGCTTTCATCATATCAACACAAAAAGTTATAAATGAGTTCATTACTTGCAAATAATTATATGAACTACTGCATGAGTATATTTAGGTTAGAAAAACTCATGTAAAATCATTTTTTAATTTAATAAAAATATGAAATTCATTAATACGGAAAAAGAGCATCACATTATGATAATGTTATGTTTATGTTAGGTGTAAAAATTTAGTCCTAGTCAGAAATTTTTGACTGGTTTTCCTTCATCATAATTTACAAGTTTAAGTTTCCACCATAATCGAAAAATAATAAGAAAATCTTTAAAAAATTTTTAACTAATAATCAAAATATAAATAAGCATAATATTAATAATCAGGATATTTCATGGCACACCTATTGAGGGTTCACAGCACATTAATATATCGCAGCACACCAGTTGGGAAACGCATTTAACATTAGTTAACCGTTAACCATTATATATCCCAAAAATTGCTTAACATATGATACATAAGATAAAATTGTAAAATAAATTAACGATAGTTAAGTTAGATAGCTGCAGTAAAAAATATATTGTTAGAAAAATCAATATTTACATAAATAACGATAAATCAGAACAATAATATTGGTAACTAAATATTAAATTTTTAAAAGAATTATGATACATTTCAAAAACTAAAAAGCATCCAAAAAATACATTATTTCCATTATTTAAAATCTTTTAAAATGCTAAAAAATATAGATTTCTTTGACATTTCATTTAATCACAATATAAAACCCTGGACATTTAAAAGCAATATAATCAATAAGTTTTTGAATATTAATTTAAATTATGTGCATACAAAAATAAGTAAGCACACAAAAATTAATTTGTTCTATTCTATTAAAAAATAAATTAATATTAATGATAATAACAAACTAGTAAAAATAATAATAAAAATAAAAATAAAATACTGCCATATTTAAAATTACACTTTTTTTAAAGTATACTTTCACATAGTAACACAGAAAATGATTATTAAGTACAAAATTGTTATTATTTTTGAGCAGTAAAAGATATGTCAAGTTTTACCAAATTATCACTAAATCAGTCATTGAGAATAATTGACCTCATAAAAAAATCACAAAATGTTATTACAGATGATATTGTTTTGTACTAAAATATGAATACCTTTTTAAATTGTATTAATGAATATAAAACACAAATGTCACCATTAGGCTTAAACAAAAACTAACACTTAGATTTTCAATAATACAAAAATATAATGAATTATGGGCAAGTACTTTATAAATCGCTATAATTAAAAAAAAATGCAAAAAAATTAAATCGCATGCAATAAAAAAAAAAAATGTAATAATAGTTTAGGTATTTTACATAATATGAAAATAATGTATTATAAAATAGTGTAAAAAAAATTTAGTTTTTAGTCTTACAAAAATATGTATTTTCAATTTAAGAACCAAATATTAAAATTATATTTGTTCAGTAATTGATTACTTAAGTTTTAAAATTATTTGGCACGACAAATGAGAACTGCTAAGATCTTTATCATTTTATCAGTCATATGAAAAAAAGGATAATAATAATCAGTTAAATAATTAATAGTCATAAGTTTGACAACTGGCTGCAGTTTCTAAAAAAGACCACAATCTTTGAGATTATTTTTGATGATCACATCAGTAACAGCATCAAAAACAAATTGTATATTGTTTGTGTCAGTGGCGCAAGTGAAATGAGTATAAATTTCTTTTTGATCTTTTCTTTTATTTAAACTTTCAAATTTCATTTGTATATAAGCAGCGGCTTCTTCATAATTATTAGAACCTGAGATAAAATTTCTAATTAGTAAATAGTAATTTATGGAATATTATTATATTATGAATGTTTAAAAACAAAATATTTACCCATATATTCTGGAAAACATGAATTTAGAGGACTTCTTCTGATTTTTTCTTCAAATAAATCTTTTTTGTTCAAAAATAATATAATTGATGTGTCAACAAACCATTTGCTGTTACAAATTGAATCAAATAATTTCATAGACTCAATCATTCTATTCATTTCTTCATCTTCAGCTAATACTAAATCATAACCTGATAATAAAAACAGAATTTAGTAATAGGAAAGGATCAATACAAACGTGTAAAAATAAGTTCATATGTTATAATAACCTGATAGAGCCACACAAAATATTATAGCAGTAACACCTTCAAAACAATGAATCCACTTTTTTCTCTCTGATCTTTGACCTCCAACATCAAACATTCTAAAATATAAATATTTAAATATTAATTATATTAATTTAATTAAAATATTTGAATAAATAGAAGTAATTTGATATATTGGTGAGAAACTAATCCATTAAAAAAATTAAATTACACCTGCAATGTAATTATTCAAAAAAAAAAAAAATATGGGCTTTGTTATACCACTTACTTAAAATTTAATCCTTTAAATGAAAAATTTGTTTCAATGATACCAGTTGTTTTTACTCTTGTCCGCAACACATCCTGTTGTGTAGGTACATAATTAGGTAGTGATATTCTATCCAAAGCATTTAAATAATAAGCAGCAGAATCGTTTAGTTGATATTCTCTTGAGCGCAAAAAACATTCTTGCACACCAGAATCTGCCCATAGTCTTTTCATTAGTTTAACTAAGTCTGGAGTAAGTTCACCTTCTTCAGTAGCACTAGCTAAAGAAAAAAATTGACGGGCATTTTCCTAAAATAAGAAAAAAGATTTATAATTATTAATTAATATTAAAAGTATATGTTATTATAATTATAATAAGCTTTTTTGACATTAATTTACCGTTCTACTAGGATCTGAAAAATCAATTCTTAAAATTCCCATTGCTCGTATAATTGCCATTAAACTTTGGATTGTATTGCTGAATACCACAGGTCTATACTGTTCACATTCTTCTTTAGAATAACCTGTCTCATGGATAATTTTCATTTGTTTTACAATAGTACTTTTTCCAGATTCACCAGCACCTTTCATATAAACAAAAATGTATTAATATCACATTAACATTATTTTATTTTTTAATTTAGCCTTTCAGAAGACGTGCCACTATACAAGCAAGGAGAAGTGATTTATTGATTTTAATCATGCATGGGAAATAATAGGCTACATTTTGAACAATATATTAGATAGTAAGTAGAAATTTTTTTACCCAAATAAATAATAGAAATTATTAAAATTATAAATATTGTGTTAATTTGTTTAATCTTTTCTTAGTAAATTAACTAAAATTTACATCTAATTGAGGTTAATTAATTCCTAAAAATTAAATTCAAATGACTTAATAATGTCTGCAAACCTACAGATACAAAAAAAAAAATACTTGAAATTGCATGATAATTCCTGATATTCTGGAATGGTTATTGAAAAATTTAATAATTTTAATCAAAACTTTAACTCGTTACAATTTAGTCAATTTTTATTTTACAATTATGGTAAAGAGGATAAAATTGACTTAAAAAAATTTGGTCTATTCAAATCTGTTATTAAAAGTAAGAGTTGCCATTTAAAAAAAAAATGCAAGTTGTATTGCGCATGCGCACAATAAAAAGGTTAAACATTTAAAAAAAAAAACGTGTTTTTCAATAATCCCTAACTATTTAAAAACTCCCCATCTCAATATCACTGGACAGAATTATTATTGTTACCTTTAAAAGGAATCACACTCTAAGAGCAATAATAATTTGAAAAAAATGTAAGAAAAGATAACCTATAATCTTAGATCATATACTATGGATGTAGCCACTCGGTATATGCTTGTGTATTAGATTTGAAGCCAAAATGACTGAAAACACTAGATCTTTGGTTATTACTGTGCATGCGTAAATTACAGATAATAGTATAGTATATGATATTATGATCATATTATTTTTTGAGATAATTTATTAACCAATCAGAATTACGCGCATGCACACAAACAGTCGGAGCTCTGGGCTATTCTGGCTTTAAGAATTAGCCCGATGGCTTCATCCATTGTATATGATCTAAACATATAATATATTATATCATAGAATAGAGATAACCCTAGCATTAATCAAGTTATGTAAATAAAAGTCACGGCCATAAGAATTGAATTGACCAACAAAATGTGCCTGCTAAAAGTTTAAGAAAGTTGTTTGTTTCGATTTATGATTTTTATTTTTACTAGTAGGATAAAATAAAGGTAGTTAAGCCAAACAATTTCTAAGATGATGTGACTCTAACTTAGCTATTTAATAACATAGACTACCTATTAATTATTATCATTAACTGAATTTTTATGCAAGTAATACATTTTAAAATAGTTTTAAAAGATTAGGATAAGAAACACGAAATGTATCTTTATTTATAGATGCTTATTAAATACTCCATGTTAAATTTTGAATGAACCACAGTCCACATTCCGTGAAAAATAATTAAAAATATGCTATATTTAAGTTAATGTAAGTGCAAAGATATTTTAATTTATATTTACCTATACATTTATACAATAGACACAAGAGTGTACCTACTTTAAAATAACAATTAAATTTAAATATTTATTTCAATTCAGGTTCAAATTTTAAATATATACCCAGATAAAGACAACATTTATAAAAAAAATAATAATAAATATTTCTTACATTGAGAAATTAAATTAAATAGCTATATAAAAAATTGTGCCATAAACAAAATAAATAAAAGCATAAATTATTGAAAATTTCCCTTTTAATCTCAATCTATAAGCAAAATAGGAAATCAACAATTTGGACACTATTTTATCAGAGTCAAATAAAAAGTACCATACCTAAATGCTTATATTTTATCAACCTCCTATCTAACCAAAGAATAACCTTAAGTTTGAAAATGTAATTTGCGGTTCAATTTAACCTTTTTTTGTGAGATTAAAGTTTACGATAAGCTAGGATATTTACCTAAATTTTTTGTTATAACTCGAAAACTATTAATTTTACACATTTCATTGTCACTGAATCGCTTTCTACAATCTCAACCCTCTGAATAGCAGACAAAATTTTAGCAACCAAAAATGTCCAATACTTGGCGGTTTCAATATATTTGGATTAATTTTAAGCTACCTACCTGTATTACAAAACCTATACCAAAAAATTTAAACCATTGTCAAAAAGCTTAAAAATGTACAACTCATTGTTGAATCAATGTTAAAAACCGTTAGTTATACAGCTCTCATATCCGTCGACTTGTGTCCGGTGTGTAGCTGTTTTTACTATAAACCTATGGTTACCTGCACCTAAACCCAGTATTGTAGAGGCTGCTACCCCCCTACAAGTCCCTTTTAGTCGCCTCTTACGACAGGCAGGAACAACCGATGGCCTTTAAACTTAAAAATCACCTACTGTGCTTTAGTTTCCAACCATTGTTTTCCCCTAACCTAATTTTAGTAAGGCCATGTTGTGATTGACAAATTACCAACATAAATTTTAATTAACCCAAATAAGTTATGTTTTAGAGCGTTGTTTTATTATACTGATCATTGATGTGTGAAGATTTAATATAAATCAAGTGTTAGGAAGCTATATTGACACAAAAATTATTTTTCTCATAATTATCCAACAGCATCTCTGACCAATTTAGATACCTAAATATAGTCATAGCAGTACATTTGCTATGTACTAATTAGGTTCCAAATAAAAAGACTAGAAAGTACTTAGGATTAGATGGGTACACATTTACATAAATATCATACAATAATCTCTACCAATATTCCAGAATACCTTCGATCAAACAGTAGGGAATTTGGAAGGGGTCTGAGGGTACCTATCCCTCCACAACTAACATTAAAATAATAATTGTCAAAGTGTTGAAAAATCTGTCTTAGCTACCTATGTCTTTAATTATTTTATTTTTTTAAACATAAACCTTAATTAGATAATATAGTATATACAATTTTTTATCCCCTTCTCCCCCAAGAAAATTTATGAAAATCCGCCATTGCATTCACATAGCAAAAATAAGTAACTGCATAAGACGAATTAATTGATATTACGACAAATATATATATATCATTACACCAAAAGTACAAAGGTTAAGTTACTATACCCTGCAATATACCCTTGCAATAGTTATTACCCTGCAATATTTAAGAGAACCAAAATATACCTACGTCCGCAGAGACAATGACCGATTTAAACTCACCCAACAATAACAGTTTCACTTCTCTCGCCGCTTTCTCGCCGTCGGCTCGGAGCGACTTGTCGATTTTTTTCGATCGCTCCACCGCCTCCTTCTCGCCCGAACTTATCGTGCAACCCATCGTAGACGAAAAACGAACGTCACGAAAACAATATTTCAAAAACCGCTCCAACCGAATCAACTAGGTAAACAATAAGTGCGTCGGACGCGTAGGTACGCACAGCAACGGGTGGGTCGGATGTAAGGCAATCGGACTAAACTAAAAAATATGTCGTTCGTCGGTTGAGGAATTCATGAAAACGATAAACATAGAATAGAAAAAACACGAGCAAACGAGGACGACGTGTGAAAAAAAAACGAAATACTTTACGATCCACCGAAAAAGATATCACACATTCCTTGATTACTGATTACGGTTTGTAACAGTCGCCCGCCGTGAATCACGATGTAAACAGTCGTTATCGTAGCGCGTTTTCGGCCGATTCGTCATTGACCACGGTTACTCCAACGTCACCGTATTCCCTGGTTATTATTATTATTATTGTTTTCCGGTCTAAATAACCATTTAATAATTACATAATATTTGAATATATGTCATATGAATATATAATATTACAATAATAATATCGTCGTGGGGCTGTCGCGTGGGGCAATGGTCGAGTGGTCGACTACTGCATAAAATATTAAATTTTTTCACCTCACCAGTTCCCACCACCCTTTCCACCGACAACGGCGACAACCGCAGTATGTAATACGCTATTACGTTGGTATCGTTATTAGTTTTGTGCCGTGTAGTCCTATGGTTCATTATGTCTGTTCGGAGTTTTCGGACGTCCGATAAATGCTCAGTCAGACCAAAATAACAAATACAATAATACAAATATCCAAAATTCCGAGCAATTAACGAACTGTTACAGTGTTACGTTTCGGTAAGTCTGGCAACGTCGTCCGAGACGTTTGCCCTTTCCCCTCCTGCCGGCGCAGATCGCATCACAACCGGCGGAACCGTTAACTCACACCTCGTCCGTCCGGCGACCAGTGTTATGACTTTTATAATGTTATCAGTGTTAATGTGTTATACAACTACTTGTAAATTGTAATCCTACTGATCCTATTAAGCATTCGTTTCGTAATAGCGTGTTTCCGAATTTCTGCATTAAAAAACGGGAAAAACTATAACCTCAGTATATTTGAAAAAACCTTATTCTACCTGTTCACATGCATAATTTTTTTGTTTTCTGAAGTATAATTGTTATTTTTTTTATTATTTTATGATTTTGCATCCTTAGTACTCACAGTTTTTTTTATTATTGGAGTTGACTGAAGGTAAAGTATTCAAAGTCATATAGTATAATATAATGTATTTTTTACTGTTTAAAGATGGATACGTAGATATTTCAATGCACAATGTAGGTACTGTGGTGGCGTTAATGTGATAGTGCATGCTGTTAACCTGTTATTATATGGCAGATGCAAAGAAAAGCTTTTGCACCTCCTGTAGTAAACAGTCTTACTAAAATATATCTATTCTTTTAAATTTGTTGACATTAGTACCAGTGCTGTAGTGGAGGGTATACGATGGTATACACCGTATACTTTCTGGTTATTTCTAATAAACTCCGTATACCTGCTGATTAAGGTCGTTGTTACGAATAGGACTGTATAATATAAAATAAAATACAAACTTAGCATATAAACGATTTAGATTTATTGTCACATAAATAATTATAATAATATGCTATAATATTTAAAAAGGCTTAATGACCGATTAGTTGTTGCGGACAACAACGACGCGCAGACTGACATGACGACGATTTTGGTCTGGGGGGGGGGGGGGCGAGTGCGCTCGCTTTATGTTATGTCGCGACGATCGTCGATCGCGGCCGATCAGTCGTATACTCTCTGTTGTAATGAAATTACCAAATAATTTAAATATAAAAGTCATTAGATTATTATTAATATTGAAAAGAAATAATTTAACAAAATCGAAATCCAGACAACATTTATGGAATATTTTTCAATAAATTTATTTAGAAAAGTTTTAATTTTAATTTTCACAATTAATGTATGTGTGTTGTGTTATTTACCTACCCTCTACCAAAGTGATACCTAATGATAGTATGAATGTTTAATATTATAACTCATAGTATAACCTCTGCTTTTTTTAGGACTACAGCACTGATAGTTCCTATTTAATTATTATTATCAGGATCCCTTCTAATATTTATATTTTTAAATTTACACTGTAAAAATGTTATTCATGCTCAGTTTATCAGTGCAACAACAATGTGTCAAGAATACCTTAGTACTATTGCTCTGTTATTAATTGAAAAATGTATTTTGTCAATAGCTGATTTTAATCAGTGTCAGTGTGTTACAGTTTAGACCTTAGATTTTAGAATCTAATCAGGTATTAAAAAGTGAAAATCCATACAAGTGAAACAATCGTCTAAATATAATTTGATTTAAGATTCTGAACGGAGTGATGAATGTATTGATTTTACAATGATGTGTATTTTTTTTTTTTTGTGTGTGTGCCTACAGCATAACTAGTCGAAATAATGCTTCAATTTCAAACTTTGGGAGTAGTTTCCGATGTAAAAGTGAATATCCTTGGTGCACTATACAGGTCAAAATTAAACATTTTCCAACAGTTTTCAAAAAAATCGAGAAAAACAGGAATTTTTACACAAAATCAGTTTTTGACTAAATCAATTTTTTTATATGGTTGTAATTCAAAAACTAATCACTGTAAATACTCAAAAGTTTCACCAAATGTTTACCTTAGTGTTATCTATATACAGTTTAATTTTCAAAAATGTTTGACTTTTTTTGAGTTATTTATAGAACAATGAAATTTTCGATCTTTATGAGAACTTTTTTTTGAAGTGTCGGTAAAAAAATTTTGGATGACCAAAAAAACTTGAAAATTTAATATAAGGTTCCTTATGAGTTGTTCTTATTGTAGCTAAAAAAAATTGAAAATCGTTAGCCACAATTTTTTTTTTACAAGCGTTTATAGTTCAAATTTTTACAAAACTGTCAAAAACGCAAAAATTTGCAAGTAATTTTGAAGTTGAAAAATCATAAAAATTTTTATGTTTATAACTAAAGATTGAAAATACAACACTAAGTTTTCCATAAGCATCATTATAAGAAGAATTTTAAGTGCGTTTGAATTTTAAATATTTGTTATTATTCAAAAAGTATAAGTCGTAGATACTTGAAAATTTTACCAGTTATTTAGATTGGCATTTTCTTTACATGATTTAATTTTCAAAATTTTTGACTTTTTTTGAGATATTTATAGACAACTGAAATTTTCTATTTTTCTGAAAAATGTTCTTTGAAGTGTTGATAAATTTTTTTGGCCCAATCAAAATACTTGAAAATTTAATATAAAGTTCCTCATAAGTTATTCTTATAGTAATTAAAAAAATATAAGAATACATAGGCACAATTTTTTTTTATTAGCATTTGAAGTCAAATATTGACAAAAATTTGTCAAAACCATGAATATTTGCCAATTATTTTGTCGTTTAAAATTCATAAAATTGTTTGTATATATATCTAAGGTTAAAAAATTCAACATTTAGTTTTCCATAAGTTTTGCTTCAAATAGCTATAGAGAAAATTTTAAGCGTCATTATAAGAAAAATGTTTTGAGTTTTAAATTTTTATGAAATTGCGTAACGATAACAATTTATCCTCAAACCAAGTATATATATATCTATGATAATGTAAGGTATTATGAATTATGATTACTACATGCAATGTTTTTTGGAAAAATTGATTAACCATGCCTTATGCAAAATGCGTCCTAAATTGAAAAATAAAATATTTGTTTCAAAATAGAATATGACAATATTTAAATATAATAATATATCCTAGACTGGCAAATCATCTCTGTCAGAATCATTTTTCGTATACAATGATATCTATCATTGCATTCAAATTTAACGTACTCTAGTCAGAGGTCCATCCCACCCCCTAATGTACAGCAGAGCAGTACCCACTTACTCGCTTTTTTATATATTACCTATATGTACAACATTACAATATATTACTTTAACTGTCTTGTAGAAATAAATTGTATTTCCACGGGTAATGTACAGGCATTTGCACGCTACTAAAATCTTAAAATGTAAAAATACACAAAAAACAACCAATACAATATGTATCAAAGAAAATATAGTTTAATAATAATAACACCAATTTATACAATTAATTTAATTAAAGGATTTTAGTGCAATATTTGATTTTTTTTTCAGGCCAACTCTCAATACAGATAAAACACATTAATGTAGAATAAAATTAAATCATCTATCACAAAAATTTAAAAGAATATGGTTTTTAAAGATTTTAAATAAAGGCTATGTGTCTATTACTACATAACTGTATTCAACTTGAAAAAAAAAATTTAATTTAAATGGATATAACATATTATTTTGTTTGCAATAAATCAATAAATCCTTAAATATGACATACCCTTGAAAATATTATTCACTTTAGTTTTTAATAGGTAATTTTTTTCTCTAACACCACTCGGAAACAAAATATCATTTTATGTGAATGAATTTTGTGTATAGTCTGCTTGGTTTAGATAAAGAAAACAAACAGTGCACCTGATACCATCTTAATTGTTAACATGACCAATTTTATTATATAAGCTTTTTAATATTTAAAATTACTATAACTATAGTTTTCCAAATAAATATCAATTGGCTTATCTTACACTAATTAATTAAATAAGAAAAACTATTTACTGGTAACAAAAATAGATTTAATAATAATATAATATACAACATTATTCCACACATTTTAAAAATGTATATATAATAAATTCCTATTAAAATTAGATATTAATATCGTATGCAGTCTACTGCTGCTTAATATAATACTGAATTATTAAAAAAATGCATGGTACATCTCCATCATTGCTGCCCTTGTATTTTTCGGAACAATGGTGGCGTCTAAAAAACAAGAATGAATTTAATTGTTATTTAAGAGATATGAAATTATATTGTACCTAATTTAAATTGATTAATGCATATTTCTATATAATTTTACATTTTTTTTCAGTTAGTTTTTAATACATATACTAATTAAATTGATCTACATAATATTTTAATATATTTTTTTATATTATTAAATATTATATTGAAATTCTACATTAATAAATATATTGTATTCATTCATATTTTTAACTATGTGGTAGACGAAAAATGTGCAGTAAACCGCATATGACGTGCAGAAACAGGCGGTAGACCGCATACGGCATGAATACCTAAAATTATTCATTCACACCCATTAATCAGGCCTGTCGTGAGGACAGGCAAATAATGTATTGGTTTAAGGTGGCAAAATTAAATATGTATCATTAAAGAAAAGTGGCATTAAAAATGTTCCCTTTAGGGCATAAAATATCTAACAACAGGTCTACCTTCAGTAACCCACTTTAGACCACAGTCAGCGTTACTTTTTTTTTCTAGTAGGATCTTTTATTTTTTATTGACATTCAATTATGTCAGGTAGATCATACACTATCACAGCCTGAGGTTTGCTTAGTTCAATTTATAACTTATTTTATCACTGGCCATTGCAGCATACTACTTTTTTTTTCTAGCAATAAATATGGTAAAAAAATCTGCATTTTTTTTTTTCTTGGAGTGTCATAGCAATGAAGAAATTACTAAAGGAAATAAACCTCCGAGCTTTAAACAATTAGTTACTAAATTAACACCCATATGGAAAGTAAGTAATCTATAAATTGATTTTATAGTGTTAGTTAGGAGTGGTAAAGTTTTTTATGTAAAAATCTATATATTATTTTTAAAAAAATCAGATATTTTTAATATTATGCTTAAATCACCAATTTTATGGCAATAACATCAAATTGCTTTAGTTATAAATTGTGATTTATTATTTGATTAAAGTTTGGCCACTCCTAGTATGCTATGGGTTTTTATTAAGTTAATTTTGACAATTATTGTTTTACAGACAATGACTGATGATGAAAAAGATAAGTACAAAGTTCTTGCTCGTGAATATAATTCTACTTTAAAGAAACAACAGCATTTAAAAAAAATTAATGATGTGCAGAAAAATAGCTATGATTTTTGGAATACACAAAAATATTTGACCGAGATGTTTGAATGTATACCTAACAATGAGGGTAAGAACTATCATATTAAATTGATGCTAAGTTCTATAAATTATAATTATAACAGTCTTAACACTATAAACACAATTTCTTGGCCATATAATTTTGATTCTAATTTTTTTTTTTAACTAGGTACTTAAATACACAAATGATTAACACTAGAAAGAAATGTGTTTATTTTTTAATTTGGGATGATTCTCATTCAATTAATTTTGATTTTAATTGCCTAGTTCAGCGTTTCTTAAACATTTTTATCCATGCAACCCCTACTTTTAGCTTTTTTTAGGATTATTAGCAAATAAATTATAATATTAAGCAGAAGTATAGATTATTGAATATAGAGTTAGCTGATAGATTATTCCATATAGCTTATACATTATTACTTAATATACATGTATTTTTTTCCATAGTGGATATTTTAAAGTAATTTTCTTCAACATTTTTAAAAAATTACTTAAGCTTCGCGGAATCCTGAAGTGATGTACTCGGAGCCCCGGGGTTTCGCTGAACCTAGTTTAAGAAACACTGGCCTAATTATTGGGTCAAAATTACTAATAAAATAAAAATATATGCTAGGTACTTATCAAAAATAAATATTATTATATTGAAAACTTGTGCCAAGAAGGTTGATAATTTTAAATGTGAAGTTGGTACTACCAATTTTAGCTTGTAAAAAAAATCATAATTTTTAATCTAATGTATTCTGAATTAAAAGCTCTATAAATACATACTGTTTATATATTATAATTAAAATTACAATTTATATGCATTAATAATATATTAAATATACAGTGAATTTACCAATAATTTTTAAACTATTACTATGTGAAAGAGAAGCATCTTAAAATTTTAAAATATAATGAAACTTACTTAAAAAAAGTCTCTTCTGAAGCGAAAGCTCTTGTAATTTTTTGGTCAAGGATAAATTATTATTTTATTAAATGTAAATTAAAAGTGTGATATCAGTGTATAACATGGGATTTAACCTTTTACTTTCGTTGTAATATACCATAAGACCTGACATGAATAATTTAGGGCGTAATTTTATGGGTGAATGTTTATATTAACATTTTCTATGCACCATAGTTTTAAAAATGTTTTTATTCTTATTGAGCTATGTATAGAAATAAGAATTTGTCAATTTGTATTAGTTTTTTGTATTTTATGAACGTAAAATTTTTAATCTGTTAAAAAAAATGATAAAATTAACTGTACAGCAAAATTAAATACACTATTCAAAGGTTATTAAATCATGTGTAAGGTCCTATATTGATTCATTAATTATAATTTTCTTAGTATCTGGCAATAAACTTATACATTTTTTATAATATCTTATCAAACTAAAAAATAAAAATGAACTGATTTATTATGTTATGTATTACACTCTATATTACTATAAACAGTATTAATTAAATTGTGAATTTAAACATTTTAATTTTTCAGAATTATTAAATAAAAAGTTTATTTTACTGCACATAAATTGTCATGCTCTTGATGAAGAACAGTATTATTTTCCTGCTGAAATAGCAGCATTAGAATTTAATTTAAAACAAGGTTTATTTCGCACTTACCATCAAGTTATTGGTATTTGTAAGTATATAAAATATTATATTAGTGACACAGATTATATACATTTATATAACCTGTGGCAGTAATAATATTTATTCCTTAGCATAGAATAATATTAAAATCAAATATTTTAGCATGGATGAGTATTAAGATTTTTTATCATATGTTTTTTTAAAGTGAATGTTTCCAATATGTTATTTTATTGTATTTTACATGTAATTTGCGCCATAGCTTTATGCTTCATTTTCGAATAATACAAATGTAATCACTTAAAAATTACAATCATAGAAATTATCGTGTCTTTTCGTATTAAAAATGTATATCATATTACTGAAAATAACTGTTTACAATTTGTTATCCTAATTGATTGTGTATTTTTCACGCTTTAACCATCAAGAATTATTCATTTATATCTCAATGAAGTTTTAAAATACTTAAGTCCATTAAATGGTTAAAAAAAATGAAAACTCTTCTTTAGATATTTTTTATGACTATTTTCATAATATGATGCAGAGTAGTCACTTCCTTTTGTATTTATTTTATGCTGTTATTAAATTTAATCACTATTTAAAAAAAAAGCTAAAAAAAAAATTTAAACACCACAAAAACCAAGTTTTTCTCAAACACATTAGTTATACTTGAATATTACTATCTAGAAAATCTATTAATTAAATTCACTTATACATTTTGAATTTTTCATAGCTAAAATTTACCCAAAAGGTTTTGCTGGAGGTATGAAACAATTTTCCGACAATTTTCATCAAATTTTGTGTTATAATGAACATCCGGATGATTATAAAAAAATATTATTGGAGTTCTTAACATTTTTAAAGGTAAATACATTATTTTTTAATTTATTTGATCTAATTTTAAATGTATTTTTTTAGGATGGAATAATCAATCATACAGATTTACAAAAGGCCACATTAGACTTACCATATTTATTCACTATAGAGACAGAAGTTGGTACGAATATGATGAAAACAAAAAATAGCTTGGAAAGATTATACTCCACAGCTTTTCCGGAAGGTAAATCAATTAAATATAACATAATCAGTAAACATGTATTATCCTTTCTTACATTATACTATGCCACCACTCTACACAAAGTTTAGTCCACTACACCAATGTCCAATATATAATGTTGTCTCCATCTCACAGGTGTGTAACATACCAAATATATGCTATATATTTCATATTTTGCTTTGTTAATTTAAAAACTAGATCGGCCTATTATGAAACTTGATGATAAAATTTTTGTCTGTGTTTGTATGAGTTTTTATATGATTATTGAGTTATGAGCATTTTTAGTTAACAGTGTTAACAGTTTATTGAATACACAAAACTTGCTAAAAGATTTAACTTGAGCAAAAAAAAAAAAATCCACATATAAACAGAAAATATGCTTAGCAACAAGTTTCATAATAAACATTGATTTATTCTAATTTTTAAACTAAACAAGTTTAAAGAGCTAAATAAAATTTGGGGAGCGTAAATTTGGTATGTTACAGTTAAACACTTCTAACACAGAGACAACAAATACCTCTGTAACTTCCTTTTATACAACTGTTGAACCTGTAACATAATCTCCAGTGTTTTAAAGAATTTAATGTTACACTATTTATGCTTTAAAAACTATGTAAGCTACAATCTTTAAATTTTAATTTTGAGATCCATTCGATCTTATTATTAAAGTTTAAAATAATGCAAGCCATAGTTTCCTAAAATTGTACTGTTACCAGTAAGTTATAATAATATATGAACATAATAGTGCATTTAAATTAGGGGTCAGGAACCTTTTTGTAGGAAAGAGCCATTCTTTTTTTAAATTACTAAACCATGATGTCCAGAGAACTGCACTGATTATTTGGTTCAGGAACTAAGCAACCTTTCTTTGTTGTAGTTGTAGTATTTTTTAAGTAAAATTTATATACAGGGTGTTTCTGAAATGGTTGAGGTAACTATATAGTATATAGTTATCCTCAATGTGATGACCCAATGAAGATTTTTTTTCAATCTTCAAAATCTGGGTTTATTCATCTTATTTTTAGAACATTATATTGAATGACAACCCAAGTTGTATTTTTTGCAAAATTCTCATACGAATCAAGATGTCACATTATTTTTAAGCTGATCACGCGTTTTTCACGCTCCAATCACCGACTAAAAATAATAATGGTGTGATAGTTATTTAATGTAATTTAACATACATGATTAATTAGTGCATTATTTTACATTGTAAACTAATAAAAATGATAAAATAATAACAAAACTAGTGTTAACATAGTTGTAAATGACCAAATTTAAGTTAGGTATGTGTTTTATAGATGTACAGGTAATAAAATATGGTAACTTGTATCCACAATGTCATAAGTCATAAGTTAGAGATAAATGAAACTAACTATTTGTGTTCCTATTTATACTGAAATTCCCGTTTTTGGATATCGCAGTAACATAATTATTTTGACTCGATAAGATAAACATTTCATTTTGCACTTAGGTAAATGACAACAAATAACTATCAACAATATTTATCTTGCAATTTTCTCATACGAATCGATGTGTCACACCATTTTTTTTTAGTTGGCAATTTGAGGGTGAAAAACGCGCGATAAGCGTAAAAATAACGTAACACTTTGATTCGTAAGAGAATTTAGCAAAAAATATAACCTGCTTGTTAATTTTCACATTTAAGATAATGTTCTAAAAATAAGGTGAATAAACCCAGATTTTGAAGATTGAAAAATAATTTTAAAAAAACCTTCATTGGGTCATCACACTGATATACTAGTTACCTCAACCATTTCAGAAACACCCTGTATATTGATGCATTTTAATTTTCAAAGAGTCACATACAGTCCTGGAGCCTCTAAACTCTAGAAAATTAAATCACGTTAATATTTTGGATTTAATAGTTTGTCTGGAGTATTAAAACGGTTAAGAAATACATGAATGCATAAATATAGTTTAGGTAGAAAAAAAGAATTTACATAACACTAATTTATTAAATTTTTGATGTTGATTTGAAGGGTTATTATACAAATGATGATTTAACCACAAATGTTTTAAACAGCAAAACAAATTATATTTAATTTAATTGTAGCTTAATTTAACCATATAAAACTATTGACATACTTATTTGTATATAGTTGATGCTGAACGTTGTAAGTCAATATTCAAAGTGGGAAGTACTGAGAAATTATTATTTGAAATCCAAAAAAAATTCAATCTTCACTTGGATCCAAAAAATTTTGGACAAGGAATCTCAGTTCATGATATTTTAGAATCTGATATGTTTGGATATGGTCTCGGTTGTGAGGTAATTTTATCATGAGCTAGTATATTAAATGATCTACAATATCTTAATAAGTATGTCTATTTTTTATTTAAATTTATTTTGATCCACAGTTTTAAGCTAATTACAAATAATTATTTTATTATTAAGTAATATGTTTATAAATTTACATTTTATTATGAGGTATGGAATCATAAAATAGTTTCTTTCACTTTCGATAAAAACCATAAAACATGTATTGCCAAAAAGTTTGTATACTACAATATTCAGCATCCTGTACTTATTTTAGAATTCTATCTTGTGGAAAACTTATGATCCAATAATCAAATTTTATGTCCAGCAAACAGAATTCAAAACAATGTTAGAGTACTGTGTAATATAGGTAATACTTAATTATACAATATATCCTATTTTTGCAGACAAAACTCACACGGTATATGTTTTGATCAATATTCATATAATTATTTGTTTTTTACAAAAAAAAAAACTTTATAATGGTTACTCACATCAGTGCCGGATTTAACCATTATGTTGCCTTAAGCACAAAATAAATTGCCTCTTTTTAATATAAATATTTTTCTAGTCTAAAAAATGTTATTAAATCATACAATTATTGTTTTTTCTTTATTACTTAAAATTTTAATGATGAAAAACAAAAAAAAACAGCTGTTATAAAAATGCATACATATACATTCATATAAAAAATTTAACTATAAAAAATATGATATAAAATATAATGATAAAAAACATGGTAGTAATAAATACTTAAATAGTTAATTATTATATTCAAAATTAAATAGTTAATGTCTAGTACTCATCGGCTTTCTGCGCGACTTTTGAGTCGCAAAATCATCTATTATGTCATCGAAGTCCATTTTGTTCACTAGTTCAGTTTCAATTGCCAATAAACTCAATGAATTTAGTTTATCTCCTTCCATACTTGCTCTCAAATAATTTTTTACACGTTTTAACGTAGAAAAAGACCTCTTAGCTGAACAATTAGTTATTGCCATACATAAAAGCATACGTAGAGCAATATCTACGTTAGGAAAAACTGTATCTAAATTATTACCGTGTAAGTGTATTGATAACTCCATCAATATTTGTATTCATACTTTGAAGATATGCTCGAAAATGAACACATTCACAAGCGAATGATTTTTCTAAATCATTGCTGTAAAATTCTTGAAGCTTATTAGCTTTTTGAGTTATTTCTTCTGGTGAAAGTAGTATTAAATTAGTCAAAAAGTCATATTTGTCAAATTTATTAGTATAAGCAGCGCATCTTTTTTCAAGTTCACTCTTCACACGGTCCAGTATGGTAAAATATGTTTCTATTCTTAACTTATCACTTCCAGTCATATGAACTTCATTTTCTCTTGTCTCGTCTGCTTGAAGTTTGCGTTTTTTAGTCCTTACTTTATCAAACTCGTACTCTTCACTCTTTATTTTTTTTTGGCAAAATTACATATTCATTAAAACATTTATAATTTAGAATAGATGTTATGAAGCTAATTAATGATTTTTAGAGTTTGACAACTATCCCCAAATCTATGTTTACTTTTTGAAGCTCTTTACTTGTGCTATTAAAACGCTCCAAATTGCATTCCAAAATGTCATAAAAACTGTTTCAAAACGGTCAAGTTGACGTCTTAAGCCAGCTGCCTCCACAACGCATCGTCGCCTTTTCAAAATCATCTTCTTCTAATAAACTTAAACTTCTCATAATACCGTCATAGTTTTGATATAAGCTGTCACAAGCTTCATGCCGAGCAGACCACCTAGTTCCATCTGCTCTTTTGACAACTTTTTTACTGAGCGTTAGGCTGGACTTTAAAATATCCCATCGTCTAGTAGATGCAGAAAAAAAAGAATAAAGATGTTGAATAGTGTTAAAAACGATAATCCTTTCACGCATTCATATACACAATTCCCAACCAAATTTAGCGAGTGAGTAGCACATGGTACGTAATACACGTAAGGATTTTTTTTTACTATCCTTGCCTGTAAACCCGAGTAAATTCCCGACATATTGGCGGTGTTGTCGTACGACTGACCCCTGCTGTTGTTTATGTCAATATATCATGTTTAGTTAAAAAAGACAATACGGCCGTTTCAAGTGTTTCAGACTTATGCCCAATATTTGGTAAAAAAAACACATAGCTATATAATAGAGCGATAAACTCTATGATTATGAAATTAAAAAACATAAAATACAAATATTACCACAATCTCGTTGGTCTAAAAACATTTTATAATAAGTTGCATTTATTTTAGTAAAAATGTAATATTAAAAATTATTTGCTGCCCTTGAGAAATTGCAGCCCTAAGCACTAGCTTATAGTGTTTACTGGTAAATACGGCACTGACTCACATTAAACACATCAGTGACCTGAGTATAGATACATTCAAAATCTACCATACAGCAAAGTAAATTCCCCAATTTGTTTTTTTTAATTAAATGTTTTATTTATAGTACCACGAGTCAAAAGATATTTCAAACAAATGTTCCAAAGCTCGCATTTTTCAATGGATGTCAAATATTTGCAAGTACATAGGTTCTAATACTGATTTAAAACTTATACCTGGCAAACACATTGCAGTTCAATTAAAAAATGGTTCAAAATTGGTAAATATGGCTTATTGTTTATTACTTTATACACCATGTATTTAAAAATATCAATTATTTACTATCATATTTTATTGTTTGTTTAAGATAATTGAAAATGCACATTTGCCTCTGTCAAAAGATGATCTAAATATATAGACAGACTATTTCCATTGATGATATATTGAACAACTCAAAAATTCATCTATTCTTCCACAAACGCAACTAAGTAATATAATTAATTTTAATAGTACATACAATATACTATTTTATACTGATTCATTTTAAATAATAGTTTTATTTTGGTATAACAAAAGGAAATGCTTACATCTAGGTGTTAATTCAAGTAATGTACCTACTATTCACAATATAGATACCTACTATATATTTTATGGTCTTAACTGTATTAATATTTCAAGAATTAAAAAAAACGTGGGTCTTGCCACCATTTTAATTTTTTATTATTATTTTCTATTATTTGGTATAATAGAAATGTAATTATAAAAAATGAGAACACCAATTAGCTATTTTTAATACCATATATATATTATTATTATTATCATCTAATAACATGTATATCGTTTATTTGTTATGCATTTTTGCATTTATACTTTTCATTTCCACTAATCAGTTATGAAATATAACAGTTTTTAAATTTTTATGTTGAAGATGCTTATGGTAACATATTTTCTATAGTTCAGCATTTGCTATTATTTAGCCTGGCGGTTGGCAAATAAAAGCCATACTTTTATTATCAGGATCAGCTACAGCATAACATTTATGCTGCAGTATAGGATATATATTACTAATACTTTGCCAATTTATTATAAAAAGTTAAATTTTGTGACCATACTACTGATGATAACTATTTACTTAATACCTTAGATAATTATTTATTCACTATTTGGCTCTTGATTGATAAAAATGTACAATAGTTAATATTAATGATTTAATAATAATATTGATAGTTTAAAAAAAAAAATACTTATTTTTAAAAACACTATAGATGGTTATTCTTATTTCTAGGTTTGAAAAATTTACATTTTTGTGCTTAATGATACATACAGACAGTATGGTACATACAGCAAACCATATTATATTAATGCGAGGATGTGCCACAAAACTGGAACATCAATGAATCTAATAAAATAATTAGAAAAAAATTAGTAAAATTTTGTTAGTTAAAATATAAATAAACAAAAAAAAAATTGTCACATAAATAATTAATAATTGTTTATATTGCTCTATAACAATACCTAATACACAAGAAAAATCCAAATTCAAAAAGCTATGACTTGTATTATTAAAGGTATAATAACACGGTGTGGTTACATGTGATATGGAATTGGAAATATAATTTTTTACAATTTTTTTTTATATATACCAATTATCTACATGTTTACTGTACCACATGAGAATATGTTAACAGACAACTAAGTCCTTGAATTTTTATGAACAACATAATTATTATTGGTGAAATTGTAATGATAAATTTATGATTATTCATTTAATAATATTATAATAATAAACAGATTAAAGTTAGGTAATATTCACAAATATGAATTTGTGAAAATGTGGTATGTTATACATAAAATGAATACACATAAGTTGAATTTAATTTAAGTAAAACTACAAAAATTCAAAATTATTCTTTCAAATAATAATTAAATGTATTTAGTACCAATCAGCAATCGTTATTTTACCTAATAATGAAGTCTGCATTTTGTTAAGGGGATGTCAGTGCACTATTTGTTTTCTCTCTCTGAATTCACGCTCAACATAGACAAAACGTATTTAGTATTTACGCTGAATCATTTTTTCTATGTGTTCAAGTCATCTTAGAGTAAAATCGCCCATTACAAAAAAGATAGAAAATAATACTTTTTAGGGAATGATATATCGATTTGTCTAAATATTGATTCAAAACAATTTAAACATCATTTAATTTGATCTATTATTTAATTACGTATACAATAAAGTATATTGTAAATCATTATATTTTTATTTCTGAAACATTTCATTACTAATTTCCAATTTGTGTTATGTAATAGTTAACTCTTCAATTTTTCGAGCTTCCCATTCTAACCATAAAGAAAATAACATAGTTTGAACAATAGTATTCTAAATAATTACATATTTTAATTTTGGTTTAAAATTTGATTTGTAATTTAATGTGATAGTTACCTAACTATGTAGTATTGAAAGTATTGAAATAATTATAATTATTTTTTTTTCTTATTACTCTTATAAATTAAAGAATATCAAACAATATTTTGATAGTAATATAAAAATCTGACCATTTGATTTTAATATAAAACCAGCTATCTAAATTATGTTTTCTATAATAAATTAAAATAAATATGAGAATTTAATAATAAGTCATTATCATCTCTGCTTGAGGCTACATAATAAAATAATGTGTTTGGTACAAACAGGATTACTGTTTCAATAATATTTAATCCTAATTATAAATAACAAGACCAAGATTAAATAAATTGTTTTGAATTGATATTATTATATTATTATTTAATATTTATTATTGAATGCATTTTTTTAGTATTCTTGAAACTAAAGATATTCTTGATTACAAAAGATCATTCCACACATTATTATTTAAAATTTTTATTATTCTAAATATTCATTTAAATTGCCTACACTAAACCCCTTGAAATGCTAGTGTATGAGACGTCCTCTTAGTAAATCATAAACTGAATTAAATTCAATGATCAACAAATCAATTATAAGTGCTAAAAAAATTATTTTATTGTTGTTGAAATAAAATGTATTAAATTACAGGTACTTAAATTCTTGAATTGTTTACATCATTAGCTCATGTTAATCAAAATACAAGCACTGGAACTATTGATGCTTGAAGAAGTTAATTTCATAATTTGGTATTCAAAATTTTAATTTACAAATTAATCATTTATAGTTATCTAGTACCTAGTTTTTCAAGTCTATTAAAAATTAAAAATTAAACATATAATGTAATGTATAGTTTAGAGTAACAAATCCCAGCCACACATACATTAAGTGTTCCAAACCAACCGTTTCCCCTTACAAAATAGCTAATAACCATAGTCACCGGATACCAAAAGTACTTACGATCATATTAAATACAACAACTCTTAATCGAAAATCTAATGTTTATCTTGCGCACTAAATATTACATATGCCACGGAACGAAATAAACAATTATCGTCGCAGCGTCGCCTACTATGGGAATTAATTGATATTCTGTTTTAAATAAAAACTTAATTTAAAAATAATATTATTAATATATTATAATATAACGATTGTCAATTTCACTGTTATTTCTTTTTTCATAATACCACAATATAAATGTATAT
Organism: Diuraphis noxia; assembly: GCF_037042655.1. Taxonomy (NCBI): domain Eukaryota; kingdom Metazoa; phylum Arthropoda; class Insecta; order Hemiptera; family Aphididae; genus Diuraphis; species Diuraphis noxia. Next base: position 64,271,640 of record NW_028301711.1, read on the forward strand.
GTTACGGGCAAAAGTCGAAATCGGGCAAACCTCAGAAATGCCCGGGCAAAACGCGAATTGCCCACAATCCTTGGGCAAAATGTCATATTTCGGCTTTTGACCGGGCAAACCTAGTTATGACCAACCTCATTTGGGCAAAACTGTATACTGACTTTTATCGTAAGGGCAATAACCTAACCTAACCGAAGTGTATTAAATACGTTCGCTAAAATTTAATACAAATAGTAATTTTTATCGTATGATATTATTACGATTATAGATGACCACGCGTATCTTGTTAATTTATCGCTGTTATTGTATTTTATCAACTCGTTATATTAAATAGGTACACAAAATACACCTTATCTAAATGGTACAATATTGTACTGTAGTTCGTATTTTTGTGAGCTTATATTAGTACGTCTTTAGCAATGGCTAACGAAATGCGTGTGTCTGATTTTAAAACTAAATTTGAATTAAAACTTAAAGAAATTACAAAAAGTGAATGTAGTGCTCTAATAAGTGATACAAGATACGATGAACTCATAAAAGATGTAGAACAAGCGAAGGTCAATTCAAAGAAAACAACGAGCGAATACAGGAGACTAAATAGATTTGACGTACTCACAATCGGTGAGTCTAAAAAGTTAATTGTTCCACCAAGTAAAACCAATGGTGACATTATTTATTTTGTAAAATGCAATGAAATGTTCGATATATTGCACATGGCTCATATAAATTGTGGTCATGGCGGTCGAAACCGAATGGAGCAATCAATAAAACAAAAATACAAAAATATTACCAGGGATATAATTTTATTATATTATTATATATATTATAAAATATTTTGTGTAGTTCTAAATGCCATGGTTCTAATATGTGCAGCAACAAATAAACAAAAATATTATTTTTTTATTATTATTTAAATGTATTCAATTATATCTGTAGAATATTTTGTGATTATTATTTTTTGGTATTTAAAATTAGTGAAGTTATTTAAGACGTTACAGTTTGGCCCTAATGAAGTTTAAATGTATTAATATTTTTAATTATTTATTTTAACATTATAAGAGTAGGTACCTAATATTATTATATGTTAATTTTTACACGAGTACTTAATATCATTATATTTGTATTATTATTTAAGTGTATTCTATTGTTGTTCAATAATATTTATTTTACAATTATTTTTTATATTTACCTTACGATAAAAGTCAGTATACAGTTTTGCCCAAATGAGGTTGGTCATAACTAGGTTTGCCCGGTCAAAAGCCGAAATATGACATTTTGCCCAAGGATTGTGGGCAATTCGCGTTTTGCCCGGGCATTTCTGAGGTTTGCCCGATTTCGACTTTTGCCCGTAACATATACGCCAGGCAGTATGGTAGGTAACGAACGTCGTCGCTGCCGACGATGACACAGCAGTAGGTATTTTATACTACTATATATATTACTTTATGCATTTATACACATTTTTAAAATTCTGTAAATACTATTTTGAATTTTTATTCAAATATGATATCAACATTTTAAAAAAATCACCAACTTAACAATTCACAAAAAAAAGTGGTTTGTACCACTCTGTGACACTCCTGAAAAATGGCACCTAAACAAAATCTAGATAATTTAATATAATATGATGATTGGTCATTAAGTGTTTGTATTGTTTACTTGATAATTCAAAAAATGTATTTATTATAAAAGAAAAACATTGGTATAATATGAGCGTGCTTGGTGAATCGCCCTATATATATAGTCATTAGTCAACACTGCAAGCTATTATAGTGCTGTTGTATATACATATATATGTATATGTATATATTATTTTCATAGCAGTTATATAATATATAATTATATACATTATAATATGTTTACTGTATAGCCACAGATTGTATACAATCTATAACCTAGCCGTAGCCGGCAAGTATGTTTATGATTTTGTGTATGTAAGTATATCAACAAGTGAACTGCGTAGTTACCTGTGTATATTAAGGAGTAGCAAACTCGTGAGAGTAAAATGGACAGACGCAAAAATATTGATTTGTAGTAACGCGTCTTCGAAATACTGTATATAGTTATAATATATCTAACCAACATCACTAACGTCTATCGCTAATAACGACAAACACTGTTTAGTGACACCTATTGTTATAATAACATAATATATTATAATATAAAATCATTTTGCATAATGTTGGTCTTCATTTGGGATTAACTAACTATTAAGTGAGATATATAAATGAGGTTCAAGTCACTGCGACACTGCAGTTGTACTATAAATATGAAATAGGATTTTTTCATATCGTAGATTTTTTTTAGATCCTAAAAATTCATACCTTAAATAACTAATTTTTCCATTTTAATTGCTTGTTTTTGGAAAAAAAAAATTACAAATTTTCTGTTTTAAACAAAACTGGTACATTTTAATATTGTATCATAACTTTTTTGTAGGTAATTTAAATGTTTATGCCGCATGATTTCTTTCAAACAACAAAATACCTCATATTATATAGATTCTTATTTTTAAATTTATAATTATGTACACTAATCTATACGTATATACATAAATGTTTGTAAATAGGTAATTTTTTTATAAGTTTAAAACAACGAGAAATTACAAAGAGGGTGGCACTCGGTAGTCAGTAGTAAGTAGTACCTACCTGACAATTTATAACCTAAAAACATTTTTTTATGAAGTTTATATTTTATCTTCTTTTTTCATAACATTCCTGTATTTTAAACATTGTAGGTATTATGCATAATATTATTTATTGATCTACATTTAACTATCATTTATTGCGAGTTTACTTTGCATAAAATTGATAATATTGGCATTTTTAATGCATATTTTGTGTACAATTAGTACATTAAATGTTCACAGCTCGGCAAATAAAATACGCAGGAGGTAGGTACTTGGTTTTTCCATTCCGGTTGAAATTTTTCGAAAATCCATAACAGCGTGATTCTATAGATTCACTCCGGGCCACGGTCCCTGCAACTTGCAGGGTGCAAGAACGTAACAACGATATGTATAGGTACTTATATATTACATAATAAATAATAATCATATTATATATTTATACATATATATTATATATATCGATTTTCAGTAGGTACACATAATAACATAATAATATAATTTCGTACAACGTCAAATGATGGATGACGAGGGTGCGGTGACTGCGACGGTGAAAGAGTGATGTTGGTCCTGCACTCCTGCTAGAGTGAAAAGGGTGGGTAAGTGGTTTGGCTGCGTAAACCTTGGGGGGGGGGAGAGTTTTTCGACACAACTATGTAGTATTGAAATATTTTTGACGATAATGATGTAGCCACGCGCAAGCTGTGTAGGTACTATATCAAATAAATATGCCCAAGGTGAAAAGTGGTGGTGCTCAACAAACATCGTATTTTGTCGATCGAAAACTGTATAATACTATTGAGCTTTTTAATTCCTCAGCTGAATTAGCATCATGAAAAATTATAAAATATATTATGGCTAATAATTATATTTTCTACTAATTTAAAATGTATTTCACTTATAAAATTTTTAATTAATAAAATAAATGGTTGATATCAATGATATCTAGGCATTTAGCAATTCTGCAGAGTAAAGAGATGATATATAATATTGTGTCTGTTTTATTTTCCGAAACCGATAATTATTTTAATGTTTATAATTTATAATTTGAATAAGTACCTGTTAATACTTGTATTTCATGTCCAATACAATTTTTCCAATGGCTTTTTTTTATAACATTGTCCATTCACTTTGGATGTGAAATCATAAAGTCCTACACGAGAGAGAATACCATCTTAATGAGTTTTTCATGATGATTTGAACAATAAGTATAGGTAGTCGAAATAATGCTTCGGTTTTTAACTTCCGTAGGTGTGGTAAAGTGAACTTAGTTGATGTATTCAAAAGATCATTTTTTCGTATTAGTTCATTGAAAGGACCTCATCAATCTCTATCAATGTCTTTTAATTTGGGAAGGATTACTCCCTGCAGTAGAGTGGGCCCGGTGGACCACGACGGCCAGGACGGAACAATCGAAACGAAAGCAGAAGAAACATTACGAAGTAATATTTTTTGCACTTTGTCAGATTTAAACTGATGAATGCCTGCGTCATGACCAGCTGTATGAGGTGTGACCATTGCACCACACTGAAGATCAGAATTGAACATTTTAAGTAGGTAGTTTTTTTTTTTAAAACGTCGAAAAAAAATTAAACAATTAAATCGGTTTACGCAGAAACGTTTTTCGTTTACAATGATCTAAGATCATTGAATTCAAATTTATCACATTCATTTTAGTAACCCATTTGACAACATTACTAATGTGTACCTACTGTATAGCAAAGTGGTAAAAACTTATAGCCTTGCCGAGGTACATTCGATACCTACATTCTACAGTAGAGTGACTTCCCAGTTTTTTTTGATTGAGTCCACATTTACTGGAAAATAGCTAATATATTTATCAATGCACACAAAGTTCAAAAACTATCTATTGTAACTAATTTTTCTGTACAAGCTATTCCTCTGAAGTGAAAAATCCTCAAAATCATTGTCTCCGGCTAATTTAAAATTACGATTACTGATATTAATGGTAAAACTGTAATCAATCCGATTGAAAAACAACATATAACTTATAAGTATATAAATTAAGACGCAGTGGTGGTTTTTAGAGGGACGAAGGGGGCACTCGCCCCCCTTGATGTTTTATAAAAATCGCCACTATTAAGACGTTGAACACAATAGGCGGATATTTGGTTTCATCTGTGGGGGCGCTTAACATTTTTGTCTTATTCATTAGCGGAAACAAATATTTTTAGTCACTTCCGACGCTTCCACCTACTAACTGTAGTGGCTACTCCTACTTGATTTTAGCTGAGGCACCAAATATATATATATATATATAGGTAATAGGAACAAAAAATAAATAAAATATTGAATAGCTACTAAATAATTTTTATTTTTATTGTATATATCTATTTTTTTGTGCAAATGTATTAACAATTGTTTCAGTATTAATAGATTTAGAAATTTCTTTTTCAATATATAATATTGAGGTGTTGTTGAACCTTTCCTGCAGCATAGAAGTTCGAAGCCAAGTTTTTATATTCTACGCATGGCCGAAAAACTCCTTTCACAAGTGGAGGAACTTATAGGAATTGTTAAAGCAACTTGAAATAGTTTATATGAATTAGGGAAAATCTGTTTTGTTAAAACCTTTTTCATATCATTTAAAGTTATATAATTTTCATCAGTAGACTACAATATAAAATTCTTTGCCACTTCTATTTCTGACTGTAATACATCTTTAGATACATTCATCAAATCCTGAAAAATATACAAAGTACAGGTTCACTTTTAATAAAACTAGAAAACTAGAGCATAGGTAAGTAAAAATTAATTTTCAGAAACCGATACGATACTTACTTTATAATGATCTACAAATAAAAGACTTTCCTCAAAGTTTAATTGAAAAAATTGATCAACACCTGTAGCCATTTGGAGGCTTTCAGTAGAAAATCTTTTTTTCAGATTTATCAAGATAGCATCAAATACAGGAAAGAAAGTATTTTTTTTTTTAAATAATCTTCAATGGTTTCAATGGTGTCATTAATATTTTGTTCAGTACTAGTGGTTAAGTAGTATCAAAATGTTTAAGATTGTGTGGCTATTGTCTTTTTCTTTTGCATCCTAGTTAAGTAAATATTAACTTAAAATTATTATAATTATAAATAAATATAATATGTTTATTAAGTCTTACCTATAGATGGCGTTTGTATTGATATTTCATTGTCTTTAGCAAAGATTTATATTTCACACCAAAGCTTAGAAAAATACTCTGTTGTTCTAGAATTTTTAAAAGTCATCATCACACCTTCAATAATATTTTTAGAATCCCCTAAAGTTGCATTTTTTTATTGAAATTTGTTAGAAACAATATTAATATTAATTAATACTTTATGTAAGATAAATAAATAAACTATAAATCGTCCACTTTTTAAATTAGTTAATATACCTATAATAAAAATATTGGAATTTAAATACTTTGAATCATTAATTATTACTTATTATATTATACCAATTGCTTCATTTACTTCTCTAGTTCTCTATCATCTTCATTTTCAATTTCGTCTTCTAAAGCTTGAATAATTGCTTTATAACTGTTTTTAACATACTCTATATTTCGATAACGGCAATTCCATCTAGTGTCACTATAAATCTAATCATTGTCGTATGTTTTATTCCTAGTTTAGTTTGAATCTCAGTAAATTTTTGATTTTTTGACGGATGAGAAAAATGTACGTAGGTACCTACAGGGATTCTAAAGTGTTGAACATATGCCTTGTTTCCTAATATTAATATAAGTAATAAATAAAATCATGAAGATCTAAGATGTGTATAAATATTCATTAGCTTTACATATTTACACATATCAATTACAATAAGGTTCATTTTATGAGCCATACAGTGGGTATAAATAGCGTAAGGATATTGATTTTTTTATATTATTTTGTAGTCCATTAAATTTCCCAGACATAACATTTGCACCATCATATGATTGAGCAACTATTTGTAGTTTAGAACTAAGTTTACACTTTTTCAGGTACCATTATATTTAATGATATAAACTCGTAGGTATTAAAAACACAAAAAAAAAAAATTAAGGCGATCACCGTATACGCTCCAAAAACGTAATCGACACTAATGCTGTGGCGGTCTGCAGCTTGCATATTTATAACTTTACAGGTATCGGAAAACAAGTTCTAGAATATTCGCGATTATCAATATATTATACCTACAAAATATGGTTTTCCCAACAACAATAAGCCGTGAATATTCCAGGTCATTCTCATATTGTCGTATCTCAACAAAATAAAATAAAAATTATAAATATCAAATATTGAAACACATAATTTTTTATTTTGACGTTTACATTCTGGGGGGGCTTAAGCCCCCCCCCCAAGTCCCTCCCGATATCTGCCTATGTTGAACACTGAACTGACAATACGGATACCGGGATACATAACACATAAGCGCATCTAAGGAAGTTTGACCCCCTCACAAAAAAAAAAATGCTCATAGTTCATACATTATGTCTTAGATCAGTATTAATTAGATCGAAATTCGTATAACATCAATTCTATATGAATAAATACTAATAATAATGCTTATTACACGTTTGCTGTACGCGACACGTATACGTATAATACCTAATAAATTAATAAATAACAATACAAACGATATAGATATAATATATATTAATAACAGACCCTACTCAGTCAAAATAAAAAATAATAAGTGTAACTACCTTTTTAAAAACTTTGTTCCTACTTGCTTATATAACAATAAATCTGATTTTAAATTTGTAAAGGAAACCTTGAAACAAGTCTTGTACATTTTATTTGTAATAATAAAAGAATAAAGAAAATAGAGTAAAAATAATTATTTTGTATTTTTGTTGTTTATTAATTTTTCTAATAAAAATATGTAATCAATAAGAGGGTAAAGTTCCATTGGGTTATTTTTTAGGAAAATGTATGGAGGGGCTTCAGCCATGTAGAAATAACACGCGTATACACATTTTATGACGTCAATAACAAATATAATACGAATAGTGAAAACCTAATTAATAATATAATGAAAATAATGATCTTAATATTGCATTTATTCCCAATATTGATTCTGAGAAAACTAATATGGGATATTATTAAGTAAACATAATATAATATAATTTTATGTTAAATTAAAGGTAATAGGTTCAATAATCATACGTAAAATTTATAAATAACCAATTACACTTTTATCAACTATTATACTTACCAATCGATCACATACGAGTGAAATAACCAATTTCTAGGTAATTATAAAACCAAAAGCAGCATAATATTCTGGTGTTACTAAGAAAAAAAGCACGATAAGATTGTGAGATACAAACATCATGACATATTTAACATAATATGTATGATGTTTTTCAAGTTTCAAGAAATTGCCTGAAATGTCACTGATGTTTATACTTTTATAGGTTATTTCCTCTCACCTAAATGTAAATGCTTACATTTAAATTAAAAGCTTATAACGAAACGAAAGTCGAAAATTATTGATAATACATTCAATAGAAAACGAACTTGCGCAAAGAAAAATGAATATATCAACTTTTGTAACACTATATTGAAAAAAAGATCAACCATAATATTGGCATAGGTAGTTGAATGTAACAAAAACTATAAGCAGGCAGGTTTTACTAAACTAACTATATCTAACGGTTACCTGCAGGCACGTATCTAGGATCTCATTGGGGGGGGGGGGATTAACTTTTTAGGAATAGTCTAAATTCTCAATAATGACTATAATACATTTTTATTATAAGGTTATAGCCTGAGCTTCCATCACAGCCCCACTTACATTATGAAGTTAATTTGTTTATCAATTTCATAATAATGATTAATGAAATATTGTAGTCCAAAGTTTGTAATAATCTATTAATCGTATGGTCTAAAAGATGTTGAAGTGCTATAAATGCATCGACTTCACTTACTTTAATTCCATCAGGATAACATCTTAACTAAGCCGAACGAACTTTATCGTATGATGGGTAAATATTAGCTCCCCTTTGTTTCGCTCCCAAACCCATATGTCACAAGCAATTTATAATTAGAATCAAATATATTGTGATTAATATTTGACGTTGACGGATATAATATATTGCAACCCATTTTTACATCATCGGTATTTATTCTAAATAACGAAAAAAAGTTGGTAAGTGGGTATCGCTTTGCTGTACATTAGGGGGTGGGGTGGACCTCTGACTAGGATAGGTTAAATTTGAATGCAATGATAGGTATCATTGTATACGAAAAACGATTCTGAACGGAGATGGTTTATCTGTCTAGGGTATATTATAGGTTATTAAAAAATTTCAAATCTTATAGATTTAAAAAGAAAATTTTTTATGAATTTCTAGCTTAAAATAATTTGCGAATTTTCGTGATTTTTACGTATGTTGTCAAAATTTAAATTTAAATGCTTGTAAAAAAAAAATGTGACTATGCATTTCTTTTATTTTTCAACTGCTATTATAAAAATATGTTCGGAGCCTTGCATTAAATTTTAAAATCTTAGACATAAAAGGAAAATACTTTAAGAATTTCTATCTAAGATAATTTGAACATTGCCGTAATTTTTACGTATTTAGTCAAAATTTGAATTTTAAATTCTTATAAAAAAAAATCGTGCCTATGTATTTTTAATATTTTTCAACTGCTATTGTTACAATGTGTTAGGAGCCTAGTATTTAATTTTCAAATCTTTGATCTAAAAAGAAAAACTTTTATGAATTTCTATCTAAGATAATTTGAAAATTGCCGTAATTTTTACGTATTAAGTCAATATTTGAACTACAAATGCTAATAAAAAAAAAATTGTGCCTATGTATTTTTATAATTTTTTAATTACTATGAGAATAACTTATGAGGAACTTTGTATTAAATTTTAAAGTATTTGATAGGGCCAAACAAATTTTATTAACACTTCAAAAGAAAATGTTCAGAAGAATTGAAAATTTCATTTGTCTATAAATATCTCGAAAAAAGTCAAAATATTTTGAAAATTAAATCATGTAAAGAAAACGCCAATCTAAATAACTGATAAAATTTTCAAGTATCTACGACTTATACTTTTTGAATAATAACAAATATTTAAAATCGTTTCAGGATAAATCGTTATCGTTACGCTATTTCGTAAAAATTTAAAATTCAAACGCACTTAAAATTGTTCCTAAAATGATGCTTCGAGTTTTCTGTATAGCTAATTGAAAGAAAACAAATGGAAAACTTAGTGTTGTTTTTTTAATCCTTAGTTATAAACACAAATTTTTTTATGATTTTTCAACTTCAAAATTACTTGCAAATTTTCGCGTTTTCGACAGATTTTGTAAAAATTTGAATTATAAACGCGTATAAAAAAAAATTGTGACTTACGATTTTTAATTTTTTTTAGCTACAATAAGAATAACTCATAGAGAACCTTGTATTAAATTTTCAAGTTTTTTTGGTGATCCAAAATTTTTTACCGATACTTAAAAAAAAATTCTCATAAAAATCGTAAATTCAGAGGTCTATAAATAACAGAAAAAAAAATATTATTATTAAACATTAAACTAAAAATTTTACAAATTTTGACTCAATATTCTCAGTAATCACTAATCAGTATGAAATATAAATTTTAAATACCATGAGGCATGAGGTATACTGTCATCTAAGTCTAATGAACAGATTTTCACAGTCCTGTCAACTCTTGGTGGTTCTATACAATATAAATACATCAAAATCTTCACCTAATTGAAAAAAAAATAATATTAATAAATATTAAACAAATTTTTCTAACCAATTGAGTCTTTAGTAATCACTAATCACGTTTAGCTCTTTTAGTTTAAAAATTGGAGTGAATTGACTTCTTATACAATTTAAAGCTAAGATTATTATTTAGACAACCTCATTGGTTTTTATTATATTTTAATTTTGAAGCGAGTTATAAGAATTGTAACTTTTAACATGTACCTACAAGGCTACATACCATTTACAATTTTAAAGTATAAGTAATAGTACTGAACATGTAATTACACAGGTACTAATAACATAGGTATCACTATTTAATGAATTAATATTTAAATTGTGAACTCATGGGCCTCCACACGAACATGTTTAGTGGGGCATATTATTTTCTTAAAGAGTAAATAAAATATTTGACATAACTTACCAAGCGGTAATAACAATGAAGGCGTATCTTCTTTATGTAGTCGTTTTGTACCAAGTATTTTAAATTGGGGATCAAAATGCATGTCACATTGTCACAGACTACATATTTTTCGTACGCTTCCATTATAGAAAGATTATTCAGTTTTTTATTGCTACATTTTGAAACCCATATATCAAACAAATGTGGATCTTTTGGGAACCTATGCTTGATACCTTTACGGCTTTTGCAACTATTTACAACACACATTTGTGACGGCATTATAAAATGATTCGTAACGTATACACTATTACACTAAACTTTTATAAAATAAAAACAATAAAAAAAGTAATGTATAATGAAATAGTATAATGTGAAAATATAATGTACCGCATGTAATTCGTTACTACACAAGTACAAAAGAAAAAAGAAATAATATTTGTCTTGTTTTGACTTTTGGTCTACTACATAAATAAATATAAATATTATGTTTGGTTAGTGCTGTTGGTAGAACAGTTTATGAAAAATATGGAGTAGTTGATAACAATTGTCGCTAAAATGTTGGTCATAATAAGGCGATAGGAGTTATCCCCCTATGACAGTGACGTATCCACGAGAAGAGAAGGTATAGGTCTGGACTTCTAAATCTAGAATTTATTCTTATCAATCGACACTTAATGTTCCTAATGTACCCATCTTAAATTAAATACTATTGTTACTAATTAAATATTACTTTTAACACTTACATTACGAACTTAAGAGGACGTCTAACCCGCATGTGTTGTCTCCGTCTTACACACGTACGATCTAGCAAATTATCGATTGCTAATTTCAATAGGGTATTGTCAGTTTTGATATTAGAGTGGATCCACCTATTATCAAACTTTTAGGTAGCAACATTATCTGTGTTCTCTCGTTGGTTTTTTACGATATTTTAATTTTTAAGTGAGTTATGAACATTTTAAAATATTCATAATTTGCATACCCATAACTCACTTAAAAATTAAAATATCGTAAAAAACCAACGATAGAACACAGATAATGTTGCTACCAAAAAGTTTGATAATAGGTAGATTCACTCTAATATCAAAACTGACAATAGGTACCCTATTGAAACTAGCGAACGAACATTTCCTATGTCGTACGTGTGTAAGACGGAGACAACACATGCGGGTTAGACGTCCTCTTAATAACTGAAGAACAAAATATGCTATAACGACAATATTGAAATTTACCTTAATTTATATGCAAGACACAAGTTGCAATATTTATGTTAGGTAAATATAAAATCAAAATGCAACTATTAGGTAAGCGTATATGTTCGTCATACATATACTAGGTAATTATAATTTTTAATGCAAGTGTATATACATATTATATGGTATGCACATTGATTAAGCATACTTAATCAATGCTGGTTTCCACAATGCATTTATTTAAAATGTCGGTTGTCTAATTGAAAATATAATTAAACATTATTTAATAACCAACTTTTATTTCAGATTACTATACCTATTTATGTTATTATTATATTTATAAATTCATAATTCATATTATTATTTTATTTTAGATGTTTTAGATTCTGAATGGACAATGGACTAATGGAATAAATGGAGTGATAATCAACGTATTTATTTTACAATGATATGTTTTTTTTCGAGTCAGTGTACACGAAAATTAGTTTAAAAATGCTTCAAATTTCAACTAACTTGACTTTTTTGAGTTAGCCATTAAACATTTTTGTTTTTTAGTTTTTTTTTTCAATTATAGTTTATAAATTATTTTTCACTTGGTCAAAAAACATAGAAATGTAATACGAGGTTCTTCATAAGTTGTTAGTAGTGTAATTAAAAAAAAAAGTTGATTGTAAATTAAAATCATGAATATTTTAAAATTATTTTATCCTGAGTTAGAAATTCATAAAAAATTTTTTTTCATATTTAAGGTTTGAAAACTTAATTCGAGATTTTTCACAAGTTGTTCTTCTTATAATAAAAGTTAAGGGGAAAGTAACATTCATTTTTTATGATTGATCTTATAAGTTTTTAAGACATTAGAATCATTAGATATACTGTAATCGACACTCATCGTAGATAAATTATAAAGATTTCTCGTCGAATGACTTTTGTATTTTATATTGTAATTCAAAAACGATTAAATATGCTGTAGATTCTAGATATGCTTAATTTTTTTCACCAAATTTTTATTATATAATTTTCTAGAGGTACATAATTATATATTCAAAATATTTGATTCTTTTTGAAATATTTAAAGACATTTGAAATTTGAATTTATTTTTTCTATGAATATCGTTAAAAAAATTTTCATTTATATATGAAATATATATTGCAGTGATAAAATGTGGATATCATATATAGTTATAATTCTTAATACGTTTGGTGTTCATGATGTGATAAGTCAATAGTCTATAAATAGATTATTGTAAATGAAAAAAAATTAAAATTATTATTAGGTTCATTGGCCCTGAATTTTTGGGACAAAAATTGCCTTGATTACTTATAATATAACGACTATTGAGTAGGTGTCCTCTATCAATAACATTTAAACACACTTATGACCATAATATTAATTGTAAAAATGAAATGAAATTAATTTTAAATATTATATTGAAGCATGTATATTTCAGACCATTACTATAGTTAGTAGTTACATTGTAAATAAGTTTGTAGTAGATCATTAAGTCAGTTAGGTTAACTTAAAAGTGAATAGCAATATTATATTTTAATATAAATATATACCTTGACACTAATGCAGTAATCAGGCCCGATTCAAGTGCTTAAACTCACCTAAGCAAACTTGAGTTTTTCCGCCGCTTACATGTAAATAGTAAATACTACATCATATTTTTTTTTACATAAACGTTACTAGAATAGTCTTAATTTGAGTTCATTTTATTTATTTACATAAAACTAACAATTATTTGATTAATATATTAATATATTAATATAGACATGCAAACTCCTACTAATTTAAAAATAGCTGTATTATAATTTATAATACAAAAAAGCGGGTAAGTCGTGGATGTCGCTCTGCTGTACAGTAGGTAACAAAGGGGTTACTGTAATGGATGGAATTAAATTTGAATCCAATGATATTATATCATTGTATACGAAAAACGATTCTGAGCGGAGACGGTTTATCTTTCTAGGATATATTATAGATTATTAAAAATTTGTATGAATTTCTAGCTAAAAATAATTTGCAAATTTTCGTGATTTTCGTGATTTTTACGTATGTTGTCAAAATTAAAATTTGAATGCTTGTAAAAAAAAATTGTGACTGTATTTCTTTTATTTTTCAACTGCTATTGTAAAAATATTTTAGGATCCTTGTATTAAACGTATAATACTAAATTTTAATGTATGGTTATTTTGGGTATGGTAATTTTTGGACATCAGTAGCCTGAATGTTTTAGATTTACAAATTTTGTACATGCACAAAAATGCTGGTGAATAGGTAGATAAATAATAATAAAAATAATATGACTGAATATTCAAATATTTAAAGAAAATATTTCCCCATTTTCCAAGAATAGTTTATGAAAACGCGTATTACGACCACTCGCTATGTACCGACTAAATGTCCTTTATAAGACTAAAAATAAATAAAAATACGTAGAAAATTCCAACACTAATCACCGTGATGGTTGCAATCCGACTACCTGTTACTGTTTATTTGAACTCCTAGCTATCTAATGAACTAAATAGAAATTGTTTGTCAAATAACAGATGGTTAGGTATTTTATTTTTGTGTTTCAATTATTTTATAAATATCCGAATTCTCGTGATTTTTAATAGGTTCCTAAAATGTGACCATCATCATATGAAATGAGAAAGAATAATACAATATAAGGACCGTTTTGTCCTATGAAGTGATTTATTATTTTATTGTTACACCCCTCCCCCACTTCCCCACCAACATAATATTATAATTTATGCTTTAATATATAAAATATATAAATAAAATACTATAATTTATTGTACAACATTCATTATTACGTAAGTAATGGTATGTCATGTGTGTGTGTGTGTGAGTGTGGTGTTATTAGGAGCAGCGCGCGTGGTCCGCATAGCACAGTACGCGCAACCGAAATGACGAAGGGTGCTGTGCGCACGAATGTACCGAGAATCAACAAATATATTAATATTATTTCCATATAAGTCCAACCAGCCGCCCGCCCGCCCGGTACCGCGAATGACGACGAGTAGGTACGGTGAGCAAATACGGCGTATTGATTATATTATTTCGCGAACTCGTCGCGTCGTCGCCGCGCGTTCTCTGGCGAGATCGCGAGCGAAAGCCTACCGCCCGCCCTCCCAGCTAGGGGCACGCGTCCGTCCCCGCGGTACGCTGCCTCCGCGGGCGGTTACGCGGGAAATGAGAGGAAAAAGAGGCGGGAGAGCCGGCGGCACCGGCGACAGGGACAGAGCAGCAGCGTCGTAGTGTTACCCAGAACACCGACGGACCCGAAGCTCGCTTGGCTCACTCTCTACCACGTCCTCTTACGGATATCATCTCTCCCATCCCGGCGCTCTGCATTGGGCGCCACCGACAATAGACTGTGTTGACAATAATAATATACACTGTTATCGTCATTAATTAATATAATAGTTTAAATTACAGTTGTATTGTATTCGAACGGTGTAACCGGACAAAACCGATCCCGACATGGACATGAATCAAATTTTGAAAGACCTTCCTAAGGTACGTACATCATCATACCTGCAGTATTTGTGAAAACGACGGATGTACCTTTAAAATATAATATTATAATGATCTATGACTGTTGCGTGTATTTTTTTATATTATGATTAATGCATGGGTAGGTTAGGTACCTATCGTGTTTTACGCGCGAAATACGACACGAATCGACAGTAAGTTGATACACAGGCAGCTGGCAGCTGCTGGTAATAATAACATTACTATCGTTGATAATACTTATTAATATGTGATAAATACTTTTAATAATTGCGTTTATTTGGATTGGGTATACCTAGGTAAATGTATATTTTATAAATATCTGATTGTAGTTAAATAATCTGTTCAGCGGAACCATCTAGTACAACGCCTTGTACATATTATGTATATTATACGAGTATTATACTGTATAAATTTATATATTATTATTTAATATTATTATTGTTATTATTAAATTTTAAATGTTTATATTTATATAAATATGCTATTTTTAAAATTGCAAACTGCAATGAGCGATACGCAGTGTATATTGCATAGGTAGGTCGTAGGAACATCATAAAATAGTAAAGTGGTTGAAATAAATAATACTAATCGATTACTTAAAATACGAATAAAATCAAGGCCGTTTACTATTACTTCCTATAATATAGTAGAAACGTTTTATTAAATTACAACAAAGACGTAAAAAAAAAACCATTTACAAAAGATAACAAATTAAATCGTTTATTATATTATTTGGTTGCGCGTAACTAATTTTTATATTTATCACGCACTAGAACGTTTTATTTTAAGGTGTTAAAAATTTTAGTTCAAGTATAAACGAATAATTACAATAATATGATATAATTATGTAACTACTAACTAGTTATACAATAATTAAAGCAGAATTTTTTCTTTTTAATTTCAACTATAAAATTATAATTTGTTAATAATATGTTCAATAAAATTATTTAAATCAGTTATGAATGAAAACTATAGTGCTTAGTTTTATCACGTTCCTCGTGATATTCACAGAAGAGCGCCTAACAAAATTTGTACAAACAAAAGGGCACCGCTGTCATATAGAATTGCCATATCAAATTGACTTAACTCCTATAAGGAGCTCTATTAGCCATATTCACTTGCCTTCCAAATCTTTCAATACGATTATCCTCTACACAGCACGTTATCCGATCTTTAGCTGTATTTCTCCAGTTCCGTTTACTGGAGATATTTTTTTTACGTCATCTTGCCCTCAACATCAACTCGGGCGTCTTCTAAATTCCTTCTATCTTGCATGGCTTCTTTCGTAAATTTTACGTTTGAACAATCTTTTCTATTAGACATATATGATATTGATATATCATAATATATATACCTATTAATAATTGTACTCTTTTTAACCGCTATTTTTTTTACATTTTTATATTTAATTTAATTTTATATCGATATAATATGGAACTCTCATATTCTACACAGCCTTGTGGCTTTGGAGATCATCCAACTATCCCAACTATCATTAAAATGTAATTTTTTATTGGTATTGTCTCATCACGTTGTTCGAAAAAATTCACATTATTATGAAAAACATTATCGAATTTGTTAAGTATGCTGTCTAATATAGTTTTCATTTAATATTTATTTATTCAAAAAGACAAAAGGTCAGATTTTAAAATTTTCTGTTTATACTTGGTTTATTGAATTATCTATTATATTGACAATAAGCAGGCAGTTGGCTAGTTTTGCAGGTAGCTATTTTTAATCAAATGTAAATAGGTACAAATCAGAAAGTGTACATAATATAAAGGTTTAGTTTTTATCTTGTATTATAAATATTTGAGTTACCTAAGCCATGTAAATCTTTTAACTTTAAATAATAGAGATATATTGATATATACAATATTCAAATAACTGTTCAATTTCACGGTACCTATAAAAATATCAAATATTCTAATCTAATGGTATCCGTAGATTTTATTATGCATTACCTATTTGGCTATAATATGTGATAGACAGTAAAATATAAATATAATCAACGTCCAAAGGGTACCTTTAAATTAATGTTTGCAGAACATATATTATAAAAATAATTATTTAATATTTTTTTAATAGATCAGTTATGTGGATGCTAAAAAATTACAAAATTTAAATGATCAATGTGTCGTACTGTACCTACGTCTGTTTACCTATAGGCATTAGGCACGTGCACGTAAATAAGAAATATAATACCAATAATATGTCGTAGGTATACATCGTAAAGTGAAACCTCCACTAAATAAATATAATTAAATAGCTATGAAAAACGGACACTTCCAAATAGCAGATATTTTTTAAAGAACCTACTACAAACTTTCTATAAATTGAAACTTCTGAATAGTGGACATCTCCGAATAGCGGAAAAAATTCTAGCGATCAAGAGAGTTCGGTATTTAGAAGTTTCGCTGTATAAGTTATAACGAAATGTGTATATTGAATATTAATTTATCATTAATTTTATTTAATATATGAATATTGCAGTAAATGGTATATAATTGAGAAATTTAAAAACTTATTTTTTCAGGAAATGCGAGCTATGCACATCAAAGGAGAAAGAGCAAAACGTGAATTGGCTGAATTGGAGAAAAAGGAAAAGTATGCTGTAAGGAAGTTGATGGAGGCAACATTACAAAAGAAAAAGGAGAATGAGGGTAACATTTATAAATACTTTGATAGTCTGTTTTTTTGTTAAAATAATTTACAGTCTAACTGTATTATTTTTTGAATGATCGAAATTATTAAATAATAACTGATACTTGTATGTAGTACTAATATATAGGTATATACTACTTTTATATTTCAATAAACAATAAGACATTCAAAACACATTTGATTTTGTTTAAATATATCGGTATGATTGTATGACAAAAAAATAAAAATATAATGTATTACTGTATGAGGAGATGCTAATACGTTCGGTCCAAGCGTCCATTTACATATTTTATTTACCAACTTGCTCGAAATGACGAAATCTCTGAATCTTCAACAGTTTCATTTTCAACAGTTTCATTTTCAACAGTTAAATTAGTTGAAGCTATTTAGACACTTCAATATGAATTTAATAATTACTTTCAATTTTCGAGATTTCAAACGATACACAAAATGTTTTCAATTACTCGCAATCATTAAAGAATGATTGATGTTAACGATAAATTGTCGAGTTTTAGATGAAAATAATAGATTTACTATAGGTATTTACGGAGAAAACTGACAATATATTGTTAATAAGTTTATCAGCCCCCTCAGCCCTCCCCCTGGCTACGCCACTGACAGATATATATAATATGTATATATATTATATATACATATACATCACATATATAACTATATTTTATGATTTATCGGTACTGGGTTGAAAAATTATTTCCAACAACCTACAATATTAAATAAAAATGTTAATTTTTATTATATTTTATTATATTTTTTATTATTATTATTTCTTAATTGGTATTTTGATAATAAAATCAGAATTTTATTGTATCTTATATCGCATCGCATCATAAATTATTTTATGAAATACTAAATACATTGACCAAAAATGTATCGCGATACAAGATACTCGATACTTCATATAATTGTAATGAGGTACAAGATACAATTGTATCGAAGATACAATTGTATCGAAGATACTGCCCAACCCTGATTACAATATTAAATCAATAAAGTATTACCTAGTTTAATTGTATATTTATACACATTTATACGGTAAGAAATAATTTAAATAATGTATACATATTTATTATTTAGCAATGTTAAAAGCGGCTCAAGAAAGCTTGGATTGCTTGGTTCAAAAACTTAATGAACGAAAGGCTAAAAGCGAAATTTTGATGAAGAAAATCAATCAAAAACGCAGTAACTCGCTCATGGTAGACATGCAGGATAGAGAAGCAGCTCAGTAAGTTAAAGATT
The DNA here is from genome assembly GCF_037042655.1 of Diuraphis noxia. Taxonomy (NCBI): domain Eukaryota; kingdom Metazoa; phylum Arthropoda; class Insecta; order Hemiptera; family Aphididae; genus Diuraphis; species Diuraphis noxia. The sequence continues at coordinate 64,291,006 of NW_028301711.1, forward strand.
AGTAACAACATATTATATTTATATTGATAGGTAGGTATATTATCAAATATTATTATCTCGAGGCAGACCAAGGAAGAGATGGCTTGAAATAATAGAAGAGGATCTTAAAACTGTGGGAGTTAAAGAATGGAAGGAAATTATACAAGATCGAGAGAAATGGAGGGACATAGTGTTGGCGGAAAAAACTCTAAGGCTATAGTCGCTGACTGGCAATTTTCAGTTGCGCGATAGTAATCACGCAATCGAACGATTTGTGGCAAAACACAAACTAATTAGTTGGTCAAACTGATTAGTTGCATGTGAGCTCATTGTCACATATCACTGTGGAAGTCACCCATGCAATTAAACTATTGCGCAACTGAAAATTGCCAGTCAGCGACTAGCCTAATAGAGTTATAAAAGCCAGTTATAATGATGATGATAATTTATAATACCTATATATACCTGCACGGCTGCACAGTGACTATCGTTAATCGAAATATCATGTGATCAAAACTATACCTACTCTCATAAGATAAAATACAAATTATATATTTATAGAAATATTAAATTAAATTTTTAGTTTAAATTTTTTTATGAGAGTATTATTTTTTTAGAAATCATGCTGAGATCACAAAGCAAATGATGGAAAAGATACAAGAGCAAACTGAAATCGTAGAAGTAAAGATCTACCTATATAATTTATATTTTTTATTTTACATATTATTTGACTTGACTGAACTGTATACTTCGTGTTATAGAAGCAAACTATCATATTGAAACGTTCACATGGATCCAAAGAATCATCCAAGTACTATCGTTCTAAGATCAACAATTTGAAAGCAGAGATTGCGGACAAACAAAATGAACTGGATTATGTGTTGAATGTATACACCGGGTTAGGCAAAGCGTAAGGAACAATATTATTTATTCCAAACTTTAAATTAACTACTTAATTATTTATAATGTATAACATATATGTTGCCGCCCCAACAATGTAAATAGGTACCAATATATATGAGGGGTGGAAATCAAAAACGTACTATTGCTGATTTTTCAGGAGAAGCGATTTTCTATATCCCCTTGGCCCTTTGTGACCCAATGTCAATTAACTAAAGTACTATAAATGTGAAGTATGAGTTAAAGCGATTTAAAAAAAAATTTTTAAGTAGGTATAAATCCTATTTTTTTGTTGTATAAAAATGTAAAATAATCCAAAACGTACCTTTTCCATTAATTTAATGGAAATAGTTCGTTTTAGAAAATTTAATGGAAATATTTCGTTTTGGAAAACCTAATAAAATTCACTCCAAAATGTGCTTTTTCCAAAATAAAAATATAATTGATATCTAATTTATTGTATTTACATTTTAACTTTTTTTACGATTATTCTAAAATAATATGCTTAATATATGACACGTAAATAATTAATTCTAATGTGACATCTTCAATTTTTTTGGTAGTTAATAACTCTTATGATATTAAATTACAATAAAATAATATTGATCTTAAGTTTCTGAATAATAAGTAGATATTTAAATCAATGACTATAGTGGTATACATATTTAAATGGTTTTTAGCAAAAATAGCTGTCTTGCTACAGCTACAGCTGTTGTATTTTGTTGGTTTTTCTAAATCAAAATAATTATTAAAACTAAATGAACTTATAATATATTATAATATTCAGTAGGTAAATTAATTTGAGAGTCAGAAGCTGTATTATTATCTACATCTACTGAATTTCCAATATTAATTTTCATACCTACTGTATAAATATACTAAGAATATGTGTCTATACTCTATGATGCATACGAATTAAATAGGTAGGTTATTAAAAAAAAATATATTAATTTAATACTTTTTTAACTACCTAGGTATGAAGTGTAGGTACTGTGTAGATATACATTGAGTAGAATTTTGATTTTTGTACCTAACTATTATACCAGGTTGACAGTGCATACAAGAAATTATAAATAATACATACTTTACCTAAATCAACTTCATTAATGTATCTAGGTAATAATTGTTTAGTGTCTTAACTTATATTTGACATGTTTAACAGATAGTATAGATTATACTACCTATAAAGTTATAGCTTATAAAAATATAAACCATAGGGTAAAGAATATAAGCATATTATAATAAATTAGAAGTACCTACAGTATAAATTATCTACTAATATACCTATTAAAATAAATTAATGAATAATATGTATACTTACGTTCATTTTAATTGCAGCTTCCGCCAGTTTTCTAGATCTTTTCTTTGTATTCATATTTAATAGTTTATTAATATTATTGTTATAAAACAATGGGAGTGTGTGTCGTGCGACTAAGCGAGCAACAAACAATAACTGCATCGTGGTCATAGTAAATATTAGCTGGAACATTACACATTCATTATCAATATAAGCATGCCGTTTATAAATTGATCAGTAATTTTGAAGACAAGGAAGATTTTTTAAATTATTTAATAATATATTATTTCTATAAAGAGTACGTAACAGTGGTATTTGTTGTCTCCGCCTCACCAGTGCGTAATATAGCAAATTTACACTCAGCAGAACACTTGTAACTCCTTTAGCTTATAAATTACAGTGAACCGACCTATTATGAAACTTGATGGTAAGAACATTATCTGTGTTTTTACGTTGGTTTATTACGCACTGGTAAGACGGAGACAACAAATACCACTGTTACGTACAACGTACTCTTATAAAAACGACTCAAATGTGTTTAATAATCTAGGATTATATTTTTAATTTAATTTCAAACTTAATGATTGTGATAATAATTTAATATTATAAATTAGGTATTAATTATATTTTAGTACCTTTTGGATTAACTATTTTATTTCCCTGTACCTACAACACGGGCAATAGATTGTACGTTTTAACATAACGTAAAAAAAAGTACGTTTTGGAATAATTTACGGAAATAGTTCGTTTTGGTATAGTTAATGATTAGCGCCTATTATTTTAACATGGGCAATACTGCAATAGCACGTTTTGGCGTAAAACTGGAAAAAGTACGTTTTGATTATTTAAATATAATTTTCATGCATGGAAAAGGTTAGTTTTGGATTAAGCAGTCATTTTTAACAGCTGATTTGACCGGGATAAATATACTATTATTTTGGTCTATTCTGACAACACCAATCGATTTTTCGACGTTTTTTTTTTATAAGAATCGATATCTAACTCGTTTTTATCAATTTTGGCAATAGTACGTTTTGGATTTCCACCCCTCATATATAATTAGGTAATTAAGAAATAAGAACAACACCAATCGATTTTTCGACGTTTTTTTTTTATAAGAATCGATATCTAACTCGTTTTTATCAATTTTGGCAATAGTACGTTTTGGATTTCCACCCCTCATATATAATTAGGTAATTAAGAAATAAGAAGTAACGGGAGAAACAGCTGGTCACACACATATATCACTTGTCGTATTGTTTATTTTTGTTAAAGTTATAATTGAAGTTTTGAATGTCTTGTGAGTTATATAACATGTAAATTACCTATACACCTATACCCATACCTATCGGCTATCATACGTCGCCACGCCGTCTACGCGAATTAAGTAACACGGCCGCCGTAATATTAATAATATTATATTGTCTTCCTCCGTCCGTTGTCGTGAGCAAACCCGCGAACGTTATTTTCAAATTTTCGGTTTATTACGGTGCGAATCGCCAACATTTTTATACTGTTTTTTTATTGTGTGCGCTCATCGCTAACAAAATAAATATAATATTGTTTATTACAGTGTGTGTTGATTGCCACTGATTATTATTATTTGTATCAGATGTAGCCTGTAGTGTAGGTATATTATAGGTTCTGGTATAGCGGCCGCTGGCCAGTAGTGCTCCGATTTAACCAGTGGCGTAACTATGGGGTAGCGAGGGGTAGCGGTCGTGACCCCAAACATTTTTATGGGGTGGCAAGAGTATCATTTTGTTACCCCAAAATTATTTATATAATTTAGTAAAAAAAATCCGCGTCAGTGTGTATTTACTATTTATTTATCTTTAAATAGTTATCAAGAAAAAAATACGTTATTTGTGAATTTTCGGGGTACCACACGATTGCGTACGATGTTTCTTTTTGAAAACACAATTGCGTACGTTACACGATTGCGTACGATTTACTGTGCATCGTTGCTAAATTAATGTTTTTATTTTTGATCAGTAAAATTTAAATTTTGGAAAAATGACTTAAGTTATGGTACCACTTAAAAATCTCAATTTTCGATAAATACCTATGTTATAATAATATAGTACACAAAATAAAATAATTAAATGTTAAAATAATATAATAAAAAATAGTTATTCAATAATAATAAAAAAAAAAATTATGGAAGTAACCCCTGTTCTATAAGTTCAAAGCAAATGGCAACAGTGCTTCAAAGCTGCAGACAAAAATCGTACGCAATCGTGTTTTACCGGAATTTTCGTGTTATAAAACTGTATAATAATAGTATAATGATAAGTATAATATAATAATAATATATAAGTATAATGATTATTTCAAAATAATTTAGGAGGAAATTATGCGTATAAGTAGTACTCATCACTCATTATGGTGAAGTATTTAAAAGTGTTCGTTACCCCAAATATTTGCTGTTAGTTACGCCACTGGATTTAACTGTGGGTTTATATCATATTATTATTTATTTATTATTATATTCTGTCGTGCCATAAGGGCCGTACTTTATTTATATTCATATTAATTATTTTATATGAGTATCAGCTGTTAGAGCTGTGCTTATTATTATTTGACCATAAGGGCTGAGCATTTATATTAAACCTTATCCTGTTGGGCCAGAAGAGTCAAATTATTACATTTTTACTTGTCAGCCACAAAGGCTTTGATTTATTAATATTATATTTTGTATATCTACGACCTACCATTATTGTGTTGCTGTTATTTTTATATATTTGTACGATTATTATTTAATTTGTGTATTATACAGCAAATAATTATTTACCTGAAACGTGTTACCATTTTATTATTAGTAATTGTATATACACACCCACACGGCCACACTCATACACACTCTTACACCAATACACATTTTACACAACACGCGCTACACTGCTCGACAGTATTTGCCCGGCGATCCCGACCACTGCTGTCTGAGCTATTACACCACTACACATCCAGCTTTCTCCTCCATAATTTTAAGACCAAGGAGTTAGTGGGGCGCAATTATAAGTTGGTGACCGGGCGTGCGTATTATCATTATAATGCTCCCGGCCCGTACAATATAACTACAGATTTTAAATTAAAATTGCAGTATAGGTATTTAATTTAGACTACTGTGGCTCATAAGTCATCTGACGTATATGGAATACAATTAATCTAGTATTTAGCCAAACTCTTTAAAATGGATTTTATTTAATCAGTTAATTTCATCATTTAATATTTTATTATTCTAAGAAAAAGATTACCTACATTGAAGCCACTTGTAAGCTACTAAACTGAGTTACTGAGTACTTAAAGTTACATTATATAGGTAGTATAGGTATTTTACACATTAATGAAAATTACATTTTTTTTTTATATATTTTATTCTGCGGTCACCTCCAAACGAAAAAATATCTGATTTGTCTTTATAAATTCATAAAACGATTACCTTCAAGTAAATTATTCAAATCTATTAAACACATTTAGTGAATTATTAAAACTGTATCATTTACTATAATAATAACATTGCCATACTTATACACTTCCATAAAATTATTTTATTAATACCTACCTATAATGTTTTCTGTAAGTAAAATCTTATTATTTTGAATAATTCGACAACTTTTCCAATTAATGAACTTCTTGATACAACTTTTTACAATTTATTACATAATAGTACTGTGGTTTATTTTATAGGTATAATTTGATATTATATTTTCTATTATTTTATCTAATTCACAAAATGTCATGTATTTTTTCTATGCATTTTTAGTTGCCAGGAAATGCATCAAAAAAATGCCAATAAGACATCGGAATGCAAGGAAATGGATGAAAATGCTACTGCAATACAATCTAGTGTTGATTCATTGGACGACGATTTACAGAAATTAACTTCTGAATAAATCACTAATGAAAGAAACATCCTTTTAAAAATGTTGTTTTTTTTTTCATACAAACTTGTACGGTAGTTTCCCTATTTTATTTAACATTATTCTTTAGATACGATTTTAAAAATCGTGTGTGTTTAAAAGTGTGATCGTATGTGTTGTAATCGAATATCCCTTCATAAATACTATCTATATAATATTTTCCAATACTTTCTTTCAATGGCAGATTTGAATAAAAAAAATTGGAACTACCTAACTACCTATCAAATGTATTGTGTTCTTTGAATATAATAAAAACTGTCATTAATTTATGTGCTGTTTGTTAGATGTTAATAATTATAAATTACCTTCAAACATTTACCTAGAAATTGCCAATATCGTAAAATATTTGAGTAAAAATATTTTAAATACCATCTATTTGCAAATACCTACTTGAGTACATTTAATATATGGTGCTAAAAATGGCTCCCGTAGTCCCGTTTAAAAAGGTTTCAAACCAATGGATCTAATGTATAATTTTTATATTTACCTATATATTTTATGATTTTTTTTAAATAAAAACACTAACACTTAATAATTTTTATAATATCATATATTTTTTTAGTTTTTATTCACATTATCAAATATCTTATCAACTAAAAATAATTTTATAATTTGCATAGAATATAAATTTAAGTTAAATTTAGTTTAGTCAATTTTGGGTTTAGGATACAAGTTGATCCATCAAAATGGCTTGAAAAAAATCCATGAACCCGAATATAATATTTAAATTACGGGTTGCCATTTTAAAAAATGTAAGTTTTATTGCGCATGCGCAAGATACATGAGTTAAAAACATTGTAAGACACAGACTTTCACGATCCATTAGTCAAGTTTAATTTCCCGCAAACAGAATTGAAAAATATTTACATGGTAATGAGTGGTAAAGTGGCCCCTGATTTTTGGGACACACGGACACGGTGGTATATTGAAATCAAATGCCTCGGCGAATTAATATTATTATAAATAGTCTATATTTTATACTTTATAGAAATAATACAAAAAAAAACAAATCCTTTTGCTAGTTGTACATAAATACTTCGTACCTAGTTCGTTTTAAATGCAGCCACGCAAGTTTATAAGTATCACTATTGCAATATGTTTTGTGTATGTTTATGCATTTTGTAGTGGTACAAAAATGAACCACCGAGCAGTAAAGTGTATTATTTTATTGTGGATTTGTGGATCGACGACGCTCGACAGTCGACGATTGTCAGATTATTTTTTATCTAGATTCTAGACTGGTACACGAGCGTCTAATACATAGATAGAGGAGCCGTTCCGTATCTCACACATAATAATTATTGATGCACAGAAAGACTACTTTTGACAGTGCTACCTTCCAAAAAAAAAATAATTGTAACGTTTATTTTAATTTTTGACATTCTGTTGTCATTATTGCACATAATATTATCATGAAAGATTATTAATTTTGGTAGTTACTGATAATATAATAATATAATGTTTATTACCTTTACCGGCTTTACCTACTCACTTGATCCGTTGAATGTTGATCGTTTCTTATTTATTCTGGTTGTGACTTTGTAAGTGTGACTTAAGTGATATTTGTTTAATTTGTCTGGTCTGTGCCACCGTGCCCCGTTGCTGTTTATTTAGATATTTTTTCTATCCCTACTACATACCTACAATGCCTAGTTGTTTTATTTGTGGTAGAACTAGAAATGCCAAAACGAAATCTGAAAACATCACTTTTCACAGGTAAGTGAAACCTAAGTATTACACCAAGTGTTTACCAAGTATTCAAATATTTTTCACAATTCACAATAAGTATTTGTATATATTTATAACATAGAGTGTATATATATATATATATATACCGTGTGTCCCAAAAAACAGGGGCCACTTTACCACTCATTACCATGAAAATATTTTTCAATTCTGTTTGCGGGACATTAAACTAGACTAATGGATCATAAATTTCTATGACTTACAATTTTTTTAACTCATGTATCTTGCGCATGCGCAATAAAACTTACATTTTTTTTAATGGCAACCTGTAATTTGAATATCATATTCGGGTTAATCGATTTTTTTCAAGCCATTTTGATGTATCAACTTGTGTCCTAAACCCAAAATTGACTAAACTAGAGCTATGGAGAGTTAAAAAAATTAAATTTATAATAAGTTCCACATTTTAATAGGTATAGGTAGGTAAATAACAAAAATAGAAATACCAATGCTCATTATTATTTTAATAGATACTTAATTATAGGTAATTCTAATGGAAACAAAAATACACTTCTTCTTTTTTGGCCTCGGCCAATTAAGACCATATGCAATTTCATAATGTGTAATAATAAAATAAGATAATAATTCATAAATAGTAAATAGTTAATTAATTTAATAATAATAATTTTGATTGTTATTGTTGCTTGGTGTTTAAAAAAAAATAATAAGTACGTACTACAGTTAGAAAAAAAAATTAAATTAAATTAATTTAATTTTTTTAATTCTCCATAGCTCTAGTTTAGTCAATTTTGGGTTTAGGACACAAGTTGATACATCAAAATGGCTTGAAAAAAATCGATAAACCCGAATATGATATTCAAATTACAGGTTGCCATTAAAAAAAATGTAAGTTTTATTGCGCATGCGCAAGATACATGAGTTAAAAAAATTGTAAGTCATAGAAATTTATGATCCATTAGTCTAGTTTAATGTCCCGCAAACAGAATTGAAAAATATTTTCATGGTAATGAGTGGTAAAGTGGCCCCTGTTTTTTGGGACACACGGTATATGTAGTGTATATGATCCTACTATTCCAGATTTCCCACTAAAAGTTTTATTTTACAAAAATGGCATGAATTCATTATTAGCAATAATCGAAAGCTGGAAGATATCAACAAAAATAGTCTTATATGTTCTTGTCATTTTACTCCGCAGTCTTTTATTGTACACAATAAAAACATAATATTACAAAAACACGCTGTACCAACAATTATAATAGCAAGAGTTAAAGGTGTAAGTATTTATTTAATATATTTATTTTAACTTTAAAATAATTTGAATTTGTGCTATTTTGCTTATTTTCTATATCATAGGCAAAAACTATGTTTTCTGAACTTAAAGAAGAGATACCCCAAGCAACCTCATCTATAAGTAGTAGTTCAAATCTTCAAATGAAAAGGATCTTGGTTAAAGTAATTATATTAATTTTTTTAACTTGTTTAATGACTACCAAGTTATAATCATTTTTTTTTCAGGTAACTGATAATAGTGAACGTGAACATGGTATTCTACCACTAGTCAATCTTGAATTGGAACAATCTATGGCAAGCGTGTCATCAGATGTAATTAATTCATCAACTAATACAGCAGAAGTAAAACTACTCATAATATATACTTAGTTTATTAAAATTTATTATTTAAACAAAAATATATTTTTTTTTAGATAACTGATAATAATGAACCTATGAATAGTACATTAGAATTCGTTGATAATGATTTAGATCAATCTATGGTAAACGCATCACCAGATACATTTAATTCACCAACTCCTACTATAAAAGTAAAGTCAGCTTATTTAACTGCATCCAAGACTTCTATTGATGATACACCAAGACGATCATTTCTTAAATATGGAATTCGTCAGTTATCAAATGAAATTCAGATCAAAAATAGCAAATTAAAAAAATTACAACAAACTATTCGGCGTCAAGACAAAAAAATTGCTACCATGTCAGAAATCATCAAAAATTTAAAAAATAAAAATCTTTTAAATGAAAATGATTCTGATGTTCTTTTTGAATCTTTTGGTAAATATGCTAATTTAATAACGAATTGGTCTGAAAATAGCTTAGGGAAAAAAGTGCCTAAATATAGTCCTGCTATTAAACAATTTGCTTTATCATTACACTTTTTTTCTCCTAAAGCTTACCAATATGTTAGAAAACAATTTAATACAATTATACCACATACACAATTTTGTGGTACAAAGTATTATGACAGAGTTGATTTTGGCAACAATTTGGACAGCGATTCTTTAGATTTAGTTAAACAATGCTTGGTGTTTATGGTGGTTTCTATAAATGAGGGTTGGAAAATTCCAATTGGTTATTTTTTGACTTCTAACTTAACAAGCATGCAAAAAGCTGGACTGACAAAACAAGCTTTATACCTTCTAAAAGCCACTGGAATTAAAGTAGTTAGCTTAACATTAGATGGTTGTTCCATAAATCTTACCATGGCATGCATTTTAGGTTGCGATTTAAATATTGAAACACTTAAAACTAATATTGTAGTAGAATTATCTGACAAAGAAACAGAAAATATTTGTTTATTTCTAGATCCTGCTCACTTGATCAAGCTTGTGCGAAATGCTTTCGGCGAAAAAAAAATATTTCAACACAAAAATGATTACATTAAGTTTGATTTTATTGAAACTTTGTTTTTATTGCAGGAACAAGAGGGTTGCCACTTAGCCAATAAGTTAAGAAAACAACATATTTTTTATTTTAAGCAAAAATGAAAGATAAACTTGCTACACAATTATTTAGCAAATCAGTTGCAGATGCATTGAAATTTTGCAAAAATAAATTAAATATTAAAAAATTTTCTGATGTAGATGCAACAGTTGTATTTATTGAATTATTTAATTCGGCTTTTGATATTTTAAATTCACGTTCTATTAATACTACTGATGAAAAAAAAGCTCTTTGTAAGGAAAATTTTCATTATATTACAGACTTTACTGAAATGTTTACAGAATATGTGAAACATTTAAAGATTAGAGAGAAATTAATTTCATACCAGTACTAGAATCAAATAGAAAAACAGGGTTTATGGGTATATTGGTTTGCTTAAATTCTTTATTACAATTGCATTATAAATTAATCGCTGCTGGTATACTTGAGCATTTTAAATTGTACAAAATAAGTCAAGATCATTTGGAATTATTTTTTGGGACCATAAGAGCTCAAGGAAGGTATAATAACAACCCAACTGCACGCCAATTTCAATCTGCGTACAAAAAATTTGTTATTAGAGTAAATGATATAGGATCTTTTAATACAGGAAACTGCATACCACTTGAAAATATTGACATTTTAAATTATTCAAGCTCAGATCCAATCAAAGTAATAAATTTGAGTAGTAATAATTATAATGGTTAATTTGATTTAATACTTTCTGAGCAAGATAAGTTAGAAAATGATGTAGTGGAATCCTATATAAACGGTCATGATTATGTTTGTAAACCCAATGAATATACTATTAGTAATTTTTCAAAAGAAGTTACCATTTATATAGCTGGATTTGTTGTTTACAAATTAGCATCAGCTCTACATTGTGACATTTGTATAAAATCATTATGTGCAATTAATATAGGAGCATTTTTAAATTCTTTAATAACTATGAAAAATAGAGGTGGTGATCATGGTGGTCTTATGTACCCAAGCGATGATGTTCTGGAAATTTGTTTTCAAACTGAAAAGCTCCTGAAGATATGTAATTTTGAAACAAGGAATATCAATACTATAGATATTCAATCCAAAATTCTTGGCTATGTCTTACACCATCGAAAAATATTTAAATCTTTACAATTTCATAGTGCTGAGAATAATTGCCCTTTCTCAGATCATCTTGTATTATTAATAAAAGCTATATCTTATACATATATAAAATTAAAAGTTAATCATAGTTTAAAAAATCACAATGAAAAACCATCATTAAGGACTTGGTATAACAAATTGATACTTTTCAGAGGCCAGTGAAAAAGATATTGCAATTAAATAATTATTTTTATATTTAATATAAGTTTACAAAAAGAAATTATGATCTATGTCTTTAAACTTTAAATCTATTCTGTATTTCTGTTTATGTAAATAATGTAATATGAATCATGTATAATATGTAATTCTTTTTGTACAATAATAAATGAATATTTTATATTGCCAATAGGGCAATAGTGTGTAAAAAGTAGTCGTTCTTTGCATCAACTGCATTGAACTATAATGATAACTGGAATGCTCACCCGCCATAAGACTAATGTAAACATAACCGAGATAGCCTGTTAGAAAAAGACAGCAGATAAAATTATAAAAATGATGTTGCCATCTCTTTTTATCACACTTATCAATATGATTGGTTACCAATAAATAATAATATTGTTGTTTTTTCTTTGTTTTAAACTTATTCATCATAATTTAATACTGTTAATTTGTGGTGTATGGTTTTATTTTTATTATGCTTTAATGGTTGTATGAATGCTTTTAAATGTAATAAATCAACTATTATTTTTCACTATGATTTCTTATACAGTTGAAAATTTTGCTATTTTATTTTATGTAAAATATTTTTATTAATATATAGTTTTATTGTCATTACAGGAAAAATATCCAGCTGAAGTCAACTCAACATATATTACCTAGTTAACTTAACACATTATATTATAACTTAAAGGTTAAGACTATAGTTAAAGTATCTACAATTTCTTATAGTATCATTAAATAATTACTTATTTTAGGAAATTTTGGCCAAGAAGTATAACAAAAATCTATTGAAGATTCTGTTTACTGGATCTTTCCTGTAGTAATCGTTGCTATATATATTATACATATTATACAATATCAAATTAAGTTAGGAAAGTAGTAAGAACAATAATTGAAGTAATTTGTAGGTACAGCTTCAGGTAAGTAGTGTAAGTAACTTTTCTTTTAATTACGTATATTATAAATACCTACTATGTTTTTATTTTAATAAAAATCAATTTTTTGTCATTTTATATGCTTATAGTTATGAATTAAAACCTTCTAACTTTAAATTTAAAACTTAATATTTTATTCCCAACATTTAACATACAATTCCTCGCAACTTCCTCTACATTTATATGACAAATGTAGAAGTCCACAAGAAAAGCATGTTTCAATACTTGTTAAAGGTATTATAAATTATAAATTATAATTATTTATATTCTATCAGTTTAATCATAAATATTTTGTGGAATTTAAAAAATAAAATATAAAGATACCAAATTTTAAGAACCAAACTTAAGTCTAAAATAATATCGCGGATCGTGGTAAATTAATTTAAGATATTAGCGCAATGCGTAAGACAAAGATAGTAACACCATTAGTATGTCCCATCTCGTTCTAACATTCCGTTTCGGGCAACACTGCTTGGTGAGCATTCCAGTTATCATTATAGTTCAATGATCAACTGAAACTCGGATAGCCGCCTCTATCTTACTCTATGGTCTAATAGAGACACCAGACGACCAGACAGTAAATAAAGGCCGTGGATAGAGACCCGGAAAAATCGGGATTGTTGATAACAATCTTATCAGTCCCGGACAATTATTTATCATATTGTGCATGCGCGGGGACCTAACCTAACCTGCTGAAACTTGAAAACTATTTTTTTATTCAAGTATGTTACTTAGTATATCTTTTGTAATTAATCAATCAAAAATTATATCTAAAATTTGTTTTCTTAATAGTTATCAATTATCATAAGCAATAGGCATGAACATATTATAATAAAAGGTATCTATAGGCTTGCTAGGTACATCTGCATTTATAGACCATGCCAAGCATTTCTATTATTGTGGATAGGTAAACATTTTGGATGGTGGCAAAAATAGTAGCGAATATAGTGATTAATTGTAAAATAGGAATGCACCACCTGCAAGCTGTGTCTGTGCACGCCAATGTACAGGTTAAATTATCAAAGTTAAATAAAGGACCATACAAAAATATATTTTTTGAATAAATAATGTAAATAAATCATTATACATACCTATAAAGATACTATAATATGTACCTAAGTACCTATAATATATGTTTCTGTGTTATAAATATATTTAGAAATAATTTTTAAACACAATTGATTTTTTATTTTATTAAAGTACTGTGTATTACAATAACATATTAAGATGTTCATCGTGTGATACTGTAAAAGTCTCTTGCATACAACTAAAAAATTTTACATTTCTAACATCATAACATTCATAATTAATTCCATTAAACTATTATATAAACATATAAATATAATTTATACACCTTTATACAAATATAATAATTTATGGTATGTTTAATAATGTAAAACAAATAAGCTGGTAACCAAATCTCTATTGACATGCAAAGTTCTCAAGAACATTTTTAATTTGAATATTCAAGGTAGTACCTATCGGTAGATAAGTTATTAGTTGTATTAATTATAAATTAAATATAAAATCTTATTTAGTTTTATTTAAGACAAATTATTAGATAGAAAATAGAAATGTTTGCACATTATACTAAAGAGTCAGATTTATGTAGTTAGACATTTAAAACATCATGTATATTTGAAATATCCTATAATACTTTCAATACTTAAGACCTAAGTTTCTGGTGAGCTTAATTCTAAATAAAAATAAATTATTTTATATTTTTTATAAATTTAAACCAATATATTTTATAACTGTTGAATGCATAAATTTATTGCAATATTAAATAAATGCACAACTCAATTTAGTTTTAATTTATAACATGTTAATAAACACATTTGTTTCATACAATCTTAACAATAATTTAATGTCTATACTTCATTCCTGACAATCATAATTAATTTCAAAAATGATCAAATGGTTATCCAGTAATATCACTCAGTATGTCATCCATCTGAAATTGACAAAGATGAAATATACAAATGAACTGAAGAAAACTTAATTGAGTGTCCATGTTATACATTGATATCTTGGTCTATCTGGAACTTGGAACCCCTTCTTTGCTATTTACAACAAAGAAACAAATGAATTTAATTGTAATTCTTGTAAATATATTTTAAATGTAACCATATAGAACATATGTGTGACTCAACTACCACAAATTATGTGTTATTGATTTATTTTGATAACACCTTGGATGACAAACAGTATCTTTCCAATATGGCATACTGACATAGTTAATATATGTGTAGTTGTATGCATAATATATTAGGTACAGTGTGAACTTGTATTATTTTTCTATGTCATAGGTTATTTTGGTCATAAATAATAATTATATCACTATACTTACTATATTATTATACTATATTCCAAATAAGTTTGGAAAAACTGTGCAGCCTCTGATGATAGGGCGCTGTGATTGGCTAGTAGTTAACAACCGCTAACGAGAGTGAAACTCGGAATGTTCTATCGTCAGAATATTGAATTTTTAATACTTGTTAAGTGTTTCTTTACAATTTAATTAATATGTTCAACTGTCTGTACTATTAAAACTGGATACTGGTTCAACAAAATTTTAACACCTACAAATTAAAAGTTTGTTAAAAATATTTCAAAGCACCATATATTTTCTCTCAGACCTAAGATAAACATAACAACCAAATTTTCGAACAGCAGATCCAATTTTGTAATGTTAGCTTTAATATTAGAATTAACATAGAATCAAAATTGAAAGAAAAAATATTTTACAAGTAAATATTTATTTATATTTTAATTTTAAATGAAATTATGGGTATTTAAAATTTGTAACATATATTTTACTTTGTTATTTATTTATCATGACTAAACGGGCTGAGAATTTTGGACACAAATATCAATTCATGCACACATTTAAATATACCATACTAAAACTGTATCACATAATATCAGACAATATAATAATATGAACATACAAATAACTCATTTTTAAATTAAAATATCAATAAAATTCTCTAAGGTTCCCACAATAACATTTTTAGCTTTTAATTTTAGAATTCACTTTAATATTAATGTTTTTATAACTTGAATTAGAATCTTTAAAATGTATACTTTGTCTGTAGAAGTGTAGAATTGCCTTTAAGAAAATCATCATCTGAAAAATTGTCAATTCATTGGCTGGACTTCCTAATTCCTAGTAGGTGGTACATCATATATTTCAGTTTTGAGAACCATGATATAATACATTGTGTGAACTAAAAACAGTAACAGACAACAGTAAGTTAACTTAAACTATTAAGTGACGTTTAACAAACATTTAAAATTTTAGAGACCTCAGATATTTACTTTCTTAAGTGTACCGTGAGTAATAATTCATTATTGAGTAAGTTTCTGAGTATTAACATTAAGACTAAACCATTAAACTGCTAAGTTTAATGTCTATAAAGACTACTAAGACTATAGTCTGTGGCAGTCCTGGACGGATCCCACAAAGATAATTATGGTGGTGTGTTAACAAAAAAAAAACACTTTCGTTTTTGATCGCAGATGTGCGGTGGTTGTTTTTATTTTAACAACAAAAAACAAAAAAAATATGTGTGATGAGGAAGTAAAGTAAAAAAAAAACAAAAAGCACACAATAGAGAGCACGATTGCACGGGGAGGGTACGACACGGGCGAGGACGATCGGTGCGTGGTGTTTGTCACTCAAGCGCGGTCGTAAAACTAAAAACTTGCTACAAGCCGGTTCGCGGTACCGGCGGTCGACATTTCCAGGCGCGCTTATCGCGTGTTGGTGTCGGCCGTCGTCGATTGGCGGTTGACAGAGAGAATAGACGGCGCGGGTTTCCGCGCAAAGGCCGTTTGAATTCAAACGGCTATTACGCGGGACGCGTCAAGTCATTGTTCATTAATCAACATAAACAATAATATTAATGACCTAGTCAGTCTTTGATAAGAATGTGTACATCGGATCGCCTATATAAGTTCTGAACATATTAGAAAATAATATATTGGCAGTGGTTGGATACTTAGATGTATAGTATAGGCCAGACGTATTCAAACTTTTTCATCCCAAGGCTCCTTTGAGTCTTCACAAAATGTTGACGGCTCCCACCCAAATTAAAAATGACAAAGAAATCAATGTTTATATGAATGTAATTTATATTTTATACTAATTATTTATTTACCATATTACATATATCAAAAAAATTATAAATAAGTAGTTATTGTAAAAAAAAAATATAACAAAATATTTTATGTTTAGTCTTAGGAAATATAACTCAATAATATTAAATAATCAATATTACTTATTACTAGATTATTAGTGAGATTGATGCGCTTGCTTATGCTTCATAATATGTTCAAACCGTGGCTCAAGTTTGGAAATAGCTATTCTCATCTCCTTCTCAACGTTCACTTTTGATCGATATTTTGTTTTAATTACAGCTAACGCAGAAAACCCGGTCTCACAGAGGTACGAAGTTGCAAAAGGTGTTACATTTTTCAAAGCTTTGGTGGCCAATTCGGTGTATTTTAGTTTCACATGCGTCCAAAATTGTGTTAACGACGATGATCCGAACATGGTCTTCATTGTGGAATCTGATGTTACATCGATCCACTGTTCTTGTTCAATAGATGACAAATTTGTTGGAAGACAGCACTGAAGGGATCTTTGATCCAACTTTGTTGTTGAGTATTTTGTGGAAAATAGTGTTCGAAATTAATTTTGAGGTTAGATAAGTGGTCAATGAACTCATTTTTGACGAAGTCATTCAAGTTCATATCATTTTCTTTTAGAAATGTATGGAGCATAGGAAAGCAATCATTAAAAGCGTTGTCTTCTATTTTAGTCTTCCATAAAACTAATTTTCTTTGGAAAGCCGTAATTTTATCAAGAAGCTAAAAAATGTGGGTTTCATTTCCTTGTAACGATTTATTTAATATATTAAGCTTTGAAAAAATATCGAAAAGATATGACAGTTTTGTAAGAAAATCAGTGTCTTCAAATTTGTTGTGGTATTCATGGTGGTCTAAAAGAAAAATATGAAGTTCTTTTCTAAGTTCGAATACTCTTGCCACTACATTTCCACGTGAAAGCCATCGAGAATTGCAATAGTAAAGTAAGGAAGTGTGCTCAGCTCCCATATCAACACACATTTGTTCGAAACATATGGATTTCAACGGACGAGTTTTGATGAAGTTAACGATTTTAATAGTTGATTGCAATACCTCATCAAGAGATGGGCTGATAGATTTTGAAGCGAGAGCTTCTCTGTGAATTGTACAATGAGTATACAGCAAATGGGGCTTTTCTTTTAATGAGGGCTTGAAGTCCGTTGTAATATCCTGACATCGAACGAGCTCCATCAGTACAAATACCACAGCACATTTCCCACATTAAATTATTTTCCATTATGAAAAAATCGAGCATTTGAAACAAATCTACTGCTCTAGCTTGACTTTTAATTCGGTAAAAAAGAAGATCTTCGTGAAAAACGCCACCATCTATAAACCTCACGTAACAGATTAGGTGGCCATCATTATTATTATCAGTGGCTTCGACCAGTTGTAGAGAAAAATCCTTGCCTTTTAATTTATCTATCAACTGATCGTTAATATCTTCAGCCAAATCAAGTATTCTGCGACTAATAGTAGTATCTGATAATGGTATGTTCATTAATTGCTTGGCAGCAGCCTCCCCAAGCATAATTAATACCATATCCATTGCTGCCGGTAAAATGAGCTGTTCTGCGATAGTGTGTGGTTTTTTACATTTAGCGACCTGATAAGCAACTTTGTAAGATGCAAGCAGAGCCTTAGAAGGGATCTTAGCATGCTTGGCAAAGGTTGTCTTTTGTTCACGCATTGCTTTTAATTTTGACTCAAAATATGTACGTGGTTTGTTTTTCAAAGTTTCATGTACCGTTTCCAAATGACGTTTCATTTTATTAGAGAGCATGCTTTCAACAGCCATCACTTTGAAACAAATAACACACTGTGGACGTTCTTTATTCTCCACTACCGTATACGTAAAACCATAATATCCATGTAACTCTCATCATATTTACGGTGTTTTGATTTTCTTATAGTATTAGAACTATCAAAATTCCGGATTATCACGTTTAGGTCTGTTCAAAAATTTATCCATCCTGATACAACTCTAAAACTTAACTAACACGAGAAAACTATCACTTGTGTACACGTAAACACGTTAATAGTCAATGGATAAACACAACTCGCGACTAATACTGCCAAACACGACATACGCACTGATAATTTAATGATGGCAGTCGATAGTATCGCTATCGCTATCGCGACTTACGCGACCAATTAAAGCTATATTTAGTGAATGATTGTTATAGAGAGTAGCCTGTAGACAGTGTAGACAATAAAATTCAATGTTTCCCAAACGGTGTGCCTCAATGATAATAATAAACGTTTTTCGTAAAAATATTTTATTAATTAAAAATAATTTATATTAAAAATATTTTAAAATATTTATTGGTTTTCAATTTTATGACGTGGCTTCCTTCGACAACTCCCGCGACGCACAGTTTGAATACCTCTGGTATAGGCAGTATAGCACGGTAAAAGGAGGACATGTCGCACACACCGTTTCATCCCCGTAAAAAAAAACGAGTCCATGGCATAGACATATTAAGAATATATTATTTCTTAAATGTCTATGGTCCACGGACATTTCGTCCCCGTCTATTATTAGAATAGGACATTTGGCACACATGAATAATTATGTATACTAGTATACTTATTTCACGGAAAATACCATATACTAATAAATAATAATATACCTTAGTATATTATTCGTGTATTTATTTAGCTACCCATGAAACGTTTAGTCCCAGCCTGGGACTCCCAGGTATTTTTAATCCCCAAATACAAATCGCTTTTTTTAAACTTAAAATTTCATTTATTTTTAAAACGTTCAATTTCAATATAATTTATAAATTATATTAATAAGTGGCGATGACCACATTAGAAGTAGGTATAGACAACCAAAAACACATTTAATTGACTTTGACTTTATTTGAAAATTGACTATGACAATGTTATCCAAATACAATATTCACCAACCAACAAATGTTTTTGATAACTGTACATTTGTAAATGTACCTGTTATATTTTTATATAGGTACTTCCTTTTTTTTAGTTTATTAATGTAGAACGTAAAAACTTTTTTTTAAATGTTATAATATAATGTGGCTATCCCCACATATTAATATCAATTATATTGAAATCGTGCATTTTAAACAGAATTGAAATTTTAAGTTAAAAGTAAGCAATACAATTTGGTGTAGTACCAAAGTTGGATTACCTAAATTTGATTGGACTAAATACTGTGTGTTATTTTTACCTATCAATCCTGAAGGTAATCATTGGAATTTATTTATTATGGACTTCATTTTGGGCTGTGTGTTTTACTTGGATCCTATGCGTCCAGAATCAGGTGACTTATACTTACCTCAATTAAAAAAAGGCGGGTACGTCGTGTATGTCACTCGGTTGTACATTACAGCATATAAATACTTATAAATTTAAAATTTAGTTATTGGCACTTCAAAACATTTTTTAAATTAAATAATTTAAAATTGAATTTACTTAAATTTGTATTCAATTTTACATACCTACTAAAAAGTTAATGAATATTATATTTATTTTAGTTATCTCGACATTTTGAGAAAGAGGGAAAATTTTTCTCAATCCAATATAGATGCAGTGATAGATGCATTTATAAATGGTGGATTAAGTAAAAAAGCAGCTGCTCAAAAATATGGTATACCAAGATCTACTTTACAACATAGACTTAAAAATCCAAATTTGAAAATTACATGCGGACCACCAACAGTACTAACTCAAGATGAAGAAGATTTATTACAAACTTGGATTATTGATAGTTGTAGGAGAGGCTTTCCAAGGCGAAAGGAAGACTTATTAAATAGTGTTCAGAAATTGCTGGAAATTAACAAAAGACAAAATCCTTTTAAAAATAATTTGCCAGGTATTTTAACAATATAAAATGTTAGGTTGATATACACATATAGAATACTTAGGTATATGTATGTTGTTTTGTAGGCTTTGGATGGTACAAAGCATTTATGCGAAGACATCCATCAATTTCTGTACGTACTAGTGAACATGTCACATCAGCGAGTGCATGTATCAGTGAAACAGATATCAAAAAATGGTTTTCTGAAGTCCATCTATATTTAGAAGAAAATGGTTTGAATGAAATATTAGAAGATCTAACTAGAGTGTTTAATGGAGATGAAACTGGCTTTTCATTATGTCCCAAGAATAAAACTGTTCTAGCTCCAAGAGGAGTAAAAGACATATATGAGGTAGCTATTGGTAATTCTAAAGAAAATATTACTGTTATGTTCTCATTCAATGCTGCAGGTTCTATGTGTCATCCTATGATTATTTATAATTACCAGAGAATTCCTCAAGATATTTTAAAATCTGTGCCTCCCCAGTGGGGAATTGGTCATTCTGATTCAGGATGGATGAAATCAGAAGTATTTTATGAGTACATAGCCAATATATTTCATCAATTTTTGATTGAAAAAAGAATAAAACTTCCTGTTATATTATTTGTCGATGGGCATAAAAACCATCTTACATTTCAATTAAGTGAACTATGTTCCAATTTAAGTATAATTTTAATTGCACTGTATCCAAACTCCACCCGAATTTTGCAACCAGCTGATGTGGCTTCCTTTCGACCACTAAAATCTGGCTGGAAAAGAGGTGTGTCTGAATGGAGAAACGAAAATGGTTTATGTTCAGCTGTCACTAAAAAGGACTTTGCTCCTATTTTGAAAAAAGTTATTGATGAATTCATTAAACCAGAAACACTAATTAATGGTTTCAAAGCCTGCGGTTTATATCCATGGAATCCAGATTCCATTGATTTAAAAAAATGTCTTGGAAAAAAACAATTAAAGGAAAATATTGACGAAGGAAGTAGTTTTCAAATACCTAATTCTATAGGCCTTGAATAGTTTTGTGATATTGTAGGTCCTACTTATGCTGAGAAATTAAAAAATATTAATAATGTTAATGAACAATATTCTGATTCAAATGAAATGCATGTTATAAATAAGATTTACAAATTGTTAAGTGGTTGTACTGATAATGTTTTAAATGATAATGAGAACTGTACTACAAAAGTCTGTACAAATAATTCATTCAAAGAAATTGATGACGATAATGTAATTTTAGTTCCTGGAGAAATTAATGAAGATAATGTAATTTTAGTTCCTGAAGAAATTAATAAAAGCTTTTGGGATAGTAGTGATGTAGTTGAAGATATGATATTAGAAAAGAAAACTAATCAAGAGGAGATGACTAAGAGCGTAGAAGAAACCCCAAATTTGTTCTTAAACATTATTAGTGAAAATCAGAATATCCAAGATGAAATGGAAATAGAGAGAACTTTAGAGACACCAAGAACTATAAATAAAAATATATTTAAAATATCTCCTCTACAATCATGTCTTGTTTGGCCAGTTACTCCTAAACGTTCTACTGAAAGAATACCGTATGTTATATCATCAGAAAGTTGGCAGAATATACAACAGACTAAAGCAGAAAATAAAAAAAAGATTGAGATGGAAAAAGAAGACAGAAAAAAATATAGAATTGAAAATAGGTTGAAGAAGAGTAGTTTAACTGGAAAAACTCTTAAAAAACAACCAACTCGTGTCGAAAAGTTAAAGGTTGCGAGAAATATATTTCCTGAAAAAATCATTAAAAAAAAATACCAACTGAAACTATAACTAGTGGAGCATTAGTTGAACAAATTGATAGCCATAAAAATGTTGTGTTACTTAATGTTGATGATGATGAGAGTGTTAATGATGTAATAACACTTATGTTACAGTAGGACTATGTTTTAGCTGTGGAAAAAACTTAAGTGAAATATCAAAAGGTGTTGATTGTACTTTTTGTTCCCATATGTACCATTTGAAATGTTTAACCAAAGATGAATTCTGTGATTTAGCCATTTAGGTGTAGGAGAATCATTTCTATTTATTTGCAAACCATGCCAAAACAAACTTAAAGTAGTTTATAAGTATAAGGTTAGTAGGAAATAAGTTCTAATTTGTTTAAGTAATCTGGTCAACAAAGTAAATGGACGACTGATTGTTTTTATTACTAAAATGTATTTTTAAAGGTTGACTAAAGTTGTCTTAATTTTTTATTTTTTCTTTGGTGGTCTTGTACATATCAAAAGTTTTGAATGAAAAGGTAAAATATTTTTTTTTTAATTCAGTAATCTGGTCAATGTTAGTTGTAATGCTGATTGTTTTAATGATTTATAAGAATTTTTAATTTTTATAGACTAAATTGTTCTTATTTTTTAAATCATTCTATGAGTATTTAATAAAAAACCTAGCTGTGCGCAATGATAAATTTAATAAATGTATTGTATTTACAATTGGCGCTTGTTAACTGTTGTGTCATATTTTTAATTGTTTTTATAATTTATAAGTATTTTTAATTTTTAATGCTAAGGCCTTCTTCACGCGAGGCAATTCCTAGACGACGCGACGGATACTCGAGTATCTTGTAAATCACTTCCTATATTTAGTACTTGAAACTTTGAAAGACACAAACGACGCTACTCCCAAACGACGCGTATCCTACGCGTATTCTACCAGTCTCTCGCGACTTGCAAGGAAGGTCGCCCGTCGTCTGCGTCGCCTGCGTCTCCCGAATATTATATTATTATACAAATGTTTTCGAGTGTTAACCAGTTTTTGAATTAAACAACTATGGCTGAACACGCTTTCAATATAAAGTTTGTGGGCGAAGTTGAAAAAAGGCCAGAACTTTATAATTACACTTTGCCTCAATATTCCCGTAAAGATGTTGCGGAGAAGGGCTGGATGGAAGTCGGGAAGGAAATGGACTTGCCAGGTAAAAAAAAATGTTTAATTGAATGAAAATATAGTTAATAATGGTTATATAATTACATATATTATGTATATTATATTAATATTAATTATAATTTTTAATTATTATATAATACCTATACTCTATAGGCAATATATATATATATATATACAATATATACCTTTACTCTATATGTTTAATTCGGGCTAATCTATTATTTTTATTTTTAGTTCAACTATTTAATTATATACGATTCATATTAATAATTTAAACGCGTGTTTATTTTTTTCAAGTTATAAATTATCTACAATATTATACTATCATGAACCATTATAAAAATAGTCTTATTTCAAAATGACATTAATTGTGAATTGCTCTTATCGTTCTATTATTATTCGTATTTGGTACGTCTGAACGATACGAACTATATTATTGTATCGTACTTATTCTATATTTAAAAAAAAAGCGTGTAATAACAAAAACAATTTAATATAAAAAAAAAATAATAATAAGTAATGTAAAATATTATAAATCATTAATAAAATATATTATTATACAATATCAAATACAATATTTCCACTGCCAAGGAAGAGACGCTTGAGGGGTGATAAAGTAGGATGCTAAATAATTTCTTATATCGTTTGTGGAAGAACAACTATTTATTACGATATTTGGAATATTATTATCGTTTTGTAAAGGTAAGACTGCGACTCCGCCTGTGACATTTTCGTCATGTTGTGAAATGCGGTTAGCATGCATACCTTCATGTATACCTTCTCTTTATCTCTTTTTCTAACGAAATTGTGAAGAACACAAACACTTTTTATTATATTATTAATTTTCTCTATATCTCGGCAACGGATTGGACTATTTAGTACCTGGAATTGTTAATTGTAAATTGTTCTTATTTTTCAAATCATTTTATGAGTATTTAATAAAAAACCTAGCTGTGTTCAATGATTAATTAATTTAATTTATAATATTAACTATTATTTAAACTTGTTTGTGGATAATAGGTGTACAGTAAAAAGAACAGATCTATTTGCGATTGTAATTGTGTGTTAATAGATTTTTACATTAGGTATACTCAATAGTATCATAATATATTATTAAGATGTTCTTTAGTAATAAGACTTACCTAACCTACTTAAAATATTATTTTAAACTCTAAAATAAACCGACTTTTTTTGAGATATTTATAGACAACGGAAATTTTCAATTTTTCTGAATATTTTCTTTTGAAGTGTCAATAAAATTTGTTTGTTCCTATCAAAATACTTTAAAATTTAATACAAAGTTCCTCATAAGTTATTCTTATAGTGATTAAAAAATTATAAAAATACATAGGCACAATTTTTTTTTATTAGCATTTGAAGTTCAAATATTGACTTAATACGTAAAAATTAAGGCAATTTTCAAATTACCTTAGATAGAAATTCATAAAAGTTTTTTTTTTTTAGATCAAAGATTTGAAAATAAATACAAGGCTCCTAACACATTGTAACAATAGCAGTTGAAAAATATTAAAAATACATAGGCACGATTTTTTTTTTATAAGCATTTAAAATTCAAATTTTGACTTAATGCGTAAAAATTACGGCAATGTTCAAATTATCTTAGATAGAAATTCTTAAAGTATTTTCGTTTTATATCTAAGATTTTAAAATTTAATACAAGGCTCCTAACATATTTTTACAATAGCAGATGAAAAATAAATTTCAGACCCTGACCTAGCTTACTGTCAGCAGTCACTATAACTTATAAGTTATAACAATTACTTTTATATTTGAGTATTTTAAAAACTAAAAACACATATTATAGGCATCTACTGCAGATCTACTTAAGATATTTTATCGGTACTTGTAGGCTGTATCTAAGATTCTCAACAGAAACTAATCAATAAATAATGCATGTACATTTATATTACATATATTAACATGTTTTATACAGTAATTGATTTACTTTTATAATATTATATGGGGCGTGTGCTGTGTGGTAGATAGGTGCAGCCTATAGTGGCGTTTGGGTTTTAAATCTGCGGAATACCTTCAGAGCTTGGAAACATTTCTTCTGCTCTATAGATGAGCGGAATGAATTTTGCTGGTCCGTAATATCTGCTTACAGAATAGTATTCATGAAACGGCGGACGCACTAGCCGCGGCACGCCGAAAACCGTTACAGTACTCTGCTTGAGCGTTTTAGCGTCCAAAAACTTTTTCGTCCATTTTGCAACGTCGCTGCGTGAATAGTTCTGTTCGCCGGGTGATGGACGATCGTTGTTCTTCACCGTGTTTTGGGTGTCACTGGCGAAAGAGTGCGTGTCATAATCTACTTTTGTGTTTGGGTCCATAATAGTTTTCATAATTGCTGTTGCCATGGTACTTTTGTGAGTTGTAGACTATTTTTTGTAGGCGCCTACAGTATGGCTATACTACTATCAAATACTTATACAGAGACAGGTTGGAAAAATTCAGTCCATCGAATTATTCGGCCCACTTGCAAACTTAATATCAATAACACCTACAAGGCTACAACTGGCTACATTTCTAAAGTCATATACTATGGCTTGTGCAAGACGCAAGTACAACACGTCTTGGACTCCATTTTTTAACTTTCAATTTTTAACACACATTTTCAGTCAGCAGTCTCATGGTCATGATTTAAGGCCTAAAATTGTAGCGGACCACCGAATTTTACACGGTGATTCGCCGGACCAACTTCAGCCCTGTACTTATACCTACATCTACGCAACAATGAGCGTATCTATATTATGCCTTCACTTATACCTGACAGTTTACATATTTTATGTGTTTGGCTAGGTACCTGCAGGATATACCAGGGCTGGGGATTTATTGATTCCGCCGAAATTACCTTCTTAGGAAAAAGGTTTATATTGATTCCGCCGGCTACTGTTTACAAAATCTACATATTGATTCCGCCGTCTACTGTTAATAATATCTACACATTGATTCCGCCGGACACTGTTCATCCCAAAATTGTATGTCTATTTTAAAATGTATAAATGTAACTAATTTTGATCACATGTCTAAATTGAATAAAACTATAATAATTATATAATTCAAAATGAAAATGCATAATCTAATTAATATGTGAATATATTATAAAATGTATAATCTAAATTTTATAAAATTATAATAATTATATAGTTCAAAATAAAAATATATAAATGTTACTACTTTTGAACAAATTTGGTCACATGTCTAAATTGAATAAACTGATAGTAATAATTGTATGTAGGTATAAAATTAAAATATATATCAGTAACTACTTTTGATAATATTTGGACACGTATTTTAAATAAGTGAACTTAGCAACTTTCTAATTAGACTATACGTTTTAAAATAAATATGCAATGGTGAAGGGGGGGGGATGAAAAGTGTCCGGTGGAATCGATGTGTAGATATTATAAACAGTAGCCGGCGGGATCAATAGCCGGCGGAGTTGATATAAAATCGGCGGAATCGATATACGCCCACCAGGGCTAACCTATAGACGTTGATGGTACATTTATACTTGTTGTACACAATTTTCGATCAAGTTTCGTCCAGTTTTGAACTTAAAATATTTATAAAAATAACTATTTATGGATTTTTTTAGTTACATAATGAACTATTTATGAAAATCCTTATTTTAAATTTTCAAACGAGCTATAAAAATTGAACATTTTATAGTTTTAAAAAACAAAATAATTAGAAAATTTAGATCAATTTCGTAAAAATTTAAATTCTAAATAGGTACTTACGAAAAAAATTGGTGCTAATATATTTTTAAAATTTCTCTTATATAAAAAAATATAAAAGAATAGGTATAAAATATAAAAATATAAAAGAATACAAAAATATGAAATTTCAAATATCATTCAAATAATTAAAATTCCAAGTATCTACATTCTACTGTTACTATTTTTTGAATAATAATATAAGAAAATCGTCGAATGATACTTTATTAATTTATGGCTGGTGATAACTTCAAACGCTAAAAAAATAAATAAATTTGCTTTTAGATAAAATTATTTTTGTTTTTGTCAAAAGTAGGAAAATTTAATGGTAATTTAAAGTTTTGTATTAATTTTTTAGATCTTGGGTGTAAAAAATATACGCATATGATCTAAGATAAACATATTATACATTTTTGGATTTGAGTTATATCATAGAACATAGAAGCGACAGTCAAACAGCTGATCGATTTGTTTTCATTTTTCCGGAGGTTCAACAAGAAGTTGGCAGTGGTGGCTCACCGGCATGATGTTGTAACCGTATTGTAATTTAAAATCTGTAGCATGTTGCATGCACAGATATATAACATTTTTTATATATATAGTATTTTTTATATATCTGTGGTTGCATGTTTCGACTGTTATTACTTTTTTCTGTGATATTGATAATTTAAATTTTTAAAAATTAGGAAATACATTAGGCATTGCGATACGGTTACAACATCATACCGGTCATCCGCTGCCAACATCATGCCGAGCCTCCAGCTCAAGGTCAACAGAAATATTTTTCGGTGATCAATGGGATTTTGATAGCTGTCGCTTCAATTATGTACTATGACTGCTATGGTTATATCTTATATGTATTACAAAATGATTATACAATTACCAACTGTGTGGGATTAATTACAATGTTAATTAATAACAAAAGCAATTAATAAAATAACTAGGTAATTAACTATTTACAAACAAAAAATACGGAAGAAAGTTTAATTATAGTTTAGAGATGTGACAAATGTGTTTTTAATATTTCTCTATTAGTTTTGTGAGAAATCAGTAATACATGTTATCCATGGTATTATACAAAAAATAAATAAGTAAAACAATTTTATTTTATATTAACAATACATAATAAATATTATAAACTAATTTTTGAACTGTTAAAATTAATAATAGTTAACAAAGAAATAACTAAAACTAATATTAATAAACATTTAATCGTTAATACACTTAGCTGCATGTGTTGCTTCCTATCTTACAAACACCTAACATATACCATTCGCATTCTGTAGAAACAGTTTTGTGTGTCACTTTAATATTTGAGTGAATTGACCTTGTACATAGGGTTATTAAGATATTCCAAATTTTAAGTGAGTTTTTAATATGTAAAATATTGCAATCAAAATTATCGTGATTAAGATAAAATATTAAATCTTTTTATCCACAGGTTTAATAATTGGAAAATTCACTCTAGTATTAATTCTAACAAGAAAAAATTGATTCTGATGAACACAAATTTGGTATTGTAAATGTTTAAGATGGAGATGACACAATTGGTATGAAGTCATCATAATTGTACTTATAACAATTTTAACAAATCTATTTGACTACAGTCATTTTAGCTAACTATTTTACGCCATAATAGTTTCATAGGTAATAAGTTATTTCGTTCTTGTAGTTTTTTATCAAATACATTGAAATCTGCTTTTCGAAGCTTTTCCAAATATATATGAAGTGGAACAAATGGTAAGTATATTGATTTAATATGTTTATTTTCCTTCTTCTCCAAATTTTTGGCCTAAAATTTATTTCTAATACAAATTATAATATTAATATGGCTATTAAAAGTTATTATGTTACCTTCATTAGATGACTGTTAGCTCTTGAAGCCAATTCATAAATTGCATCACGAACATTCTGTTCACTTGAATTTCTTATGATATTTTCATAGGAAACCTTATATTTTGACAAAATGTCTTGAGGTATTGATATACGACCAGATTTTGTATTAAAAGGAATACCTCTGATAATGTTTATAATTCCTTGACATTTACCTAGATGACTTACAGCATGATCAACTTTCATGTCCTTAATCCCTGTAATAATATCAAAGTAAGGATATTTTTGAATAAATATTTACTTAGTATAATAGTTTTAATATACTAAGGTATAATATTTAGCAAAAATAATTATTAATAATATAAACAACTTTTAAAAATTAAATTAGATATTTTTGTTATTTAATTTAATACTTATTTATAATAACATTCTCATAATATAAGTTTGATCAATTTATAATACATACATTTTTGTATTTTGTAGCTTTTTTTTGCGAATAGATTATCTTTTTCATTTGTTTATTGTTGCCAAAAAATAAAAATGCAACGATAGAGATAAAATTCTCTTTTGCCTAGTAATGAACATTTGGTAAATCTACTGTAAGTAATGTACTCATAAATAAACAATGTAAATAGTGGTTATGCCCTATTAAGTTATTTAGTTATTAATTACCATGAAAATGCACAAAGTACTTAGAAACACAGTATTCAATCATTAAAATACATTAACTTTGTACAGTTCAGAAAATATAACATAGCCATAAGCTGATAATAAAATGTAGGAAAAGGTTTTAAATGGTTAAAATATTATTTAAGTATATTTAGATATATACAGTGTGATCAAGATTTAAGGTAACACTTAACATCTTAGGGTTTTCGAGAGGCGATATGGATGAGTACCTCAATACATATTTTCAAATAAATTTCAAATTTGTAAACATTTGGTGTGCACATGCGCAATAAAACTTACATTTTTAATAGAAACGCTATTTTTTTCTACATATTTGAATAGATTATTATTTTTTATACATTTTTCGTTTCAAAAGTTTATTTCTATTTACAAAACTGACCAAGTTAGAGTAACCTAAAATTTGAATACATACATAATTTGTGTTTAATGACATTTTCATTTATAACCACTGTAAATAATAAAATAAGTGTGAAATTATTAAACATTATGTTTAGAGTATATTTGTAAATCGTATTAATTAAATGTGTAAAAAAATATATATAGAGATTATAGTAATATTAATATTATAATAAAAAATAAAAAGTATTAACTAAATTAAACTACACAAAGACTTCTTAATATTTTTTGGATACAGATCTATCTGTCAATCTTTAGGATTTACAACCAAAATAAAGGTAGCATGTGATATTTTAAGTGAGGACTAAAGCAAGGCGGAAACTTTGAACAAATTTTTGAGGTGACTTGAATCATGTTTAGAAATTAAACACAAATTATGTATAAATCCAAAAAAACTTTTGAAACAAAAAATGCAAACCAAGTGTTAAAAAATTTGAAATTTATCTGAAAATATGTATTTAGGTACTCCTTATCGCCTCTCGAAACCCCATGTCAATACAAGGCCATCCACCTGAGATGTTTAGTGTTATCTTAAATCGTGATAACACTGTATATTAAAATAAGTTAAGTAACTTTGGTTTAACAATACTATTTTTATTTTAGTGTTAGAATGTCATATTATTTTCTTATGATCATTTATAATGTTATATAAATCAAAATTTGATAAGAATATTTTATTTATTTATATTTAAATACTATTAGGTTTTTTTGCCAATTTGTTGTAATATATTTTTTAGTTCAAAAACAGAAGTTGTTAGTTATTACAGAAATATTACTTTCTATATTATGACCAACACTGATAATGAGGGTAATTCAAAAAAAAAGTGAATACAATTTTATTACATGAAGTATACAAAATGCAAAAAATACAAACCCATTGCTTCTAGAAATAAATAATATACTGGTGAAACAGAGTTTTCAGCATAAGTCTCTAAATCTTCAACGGTTTTCAGAGATGAATTTAACATATAATTTTCTCGAGATGAGATCAAACGTTTCAAGTATATTATACTTAATTTATGCGTTTTTGTTGCCTGTAACAATAAAATAAAATAATTGTTATTGCTATGTATAAAGATAGTTACTCTTACCGTATAAAGTTCGATGAGTACAGGATGTTTTGGAATTTTATTTTGATATATTTCATTCAAAGATGACTCCCAAAATTTAAATCGCATTTCTCCGATTTTCATATCACTTATTTGATCTTGAATAGTTGCTACCTCAATATTAAATGCTCTAACAGCAAAACCGGTTCTTCTAATATTTTTGTGTAATAATAAGGTGCATAAATAATTTTCAAAATCATGTTTTCTGTAAAACAGTTGAATTATTATTTTTATTAATGTCAGCTTAACATTTGATTTTTCAATATTTCACATATTCATTATAGGAAAACACTTTGTATTCATTATTTAAAAGCTAAATGTTTAATTTAAGCAAACATTCACAATTACGAAATGTTCTTACTGATAATCTATTGCCCCATAGTAAGTTTATATATTTTTTTTTATACAGTTATAACTTATTAATTATAACACAATCAAATTAATAATAGTTTATTAATATTTTAATCAGTTGAGTAAATTTTTTAATATGTTATGCTATGTAACTAGTTATATTAGTTCGGTTACAAAATAATAAATGCAAAAAACTGTTTTGATATAATAGTTAGAAGATACCAGTGCAATATGCCTTTATTTAATTAGGCCTATGAGCAACACAGATGAAATTTTTACACCTAAATTTGTTTTCATGATTTTTGAGGGTATGATATAAATTTTATATTTTATTATTATTTGACTTTGAAATCGACTTTAAAAATAATTTGTTTTTTGTAAATTCAAATAATATTTGAGATACTATTCATGAATATTATTTTTGTAAAGGGTGATTTTACTTTAAGCCTACTCAAAAACAAAAAGTTTCTGCGTGAATGTGTATTAGTAGTCTATGTTGTGTAAGTGTTAGAGTGAGCAAACAAACAGTGCGCTTACAACAGTACTAACAGTCCTCTTAAAGCTT
Organism: Diuraphis noxia; assembly: GCF_037042655.1. Classification (NCBI taxonomy): domain Eukaryota; kingdom Metazoa; phylum Arthropoda; class Insecta; order Hemiptera; family Aphididae; genus Diuraphis; species Diuraphis noxia. The sequence continues at coordinate 64,323,343 of NW_028301711.1, forward strand.
GTAAATGTTTGACAGAGATGGTAATTGTTTAAATTGTTTAAATTGCTAACATCCTCTAAGAAAGGTTATCAATATTTTGTAAATAATTATTTAGAATATCATTGAATTACTAATAGATAAAATATTATCAATTAAATTGCATTAACAGTTACATGTCTTCAACAATGTCGGTGTTATATAAGCGTATGCAATTCCTTATTTGTAATTAACATCAAGAATTAGTATCAAGACTTAAATCCAATAATATGTTGTTTAGATTAAGAAATCTAAGTGTCATAACAGTTTATAATCATGGGATACCAAATATAACAACAATGGTTAAAACATAATTAATTCAAATTAGGAACTTTAATTTCATCATATACAATATTTTTTAGGTATCAAGTTATGTATTCGACTTTCATTATATCTTGTATTCAATTGAATCTTAAACATAACATTTAATAGATTAGCCTATTTCATAGACATAAATAAAAGATTTAACCAACTTGTTTGTTATAGTGTCTATGATATATATTTTTTGTTCACATTTATATCAACATAATATAGAATTTTATAATACAGTGAAACCTCCCTTAACAGACACCTTTAAATTGCGGACATCTCCAAATAGCCAAATAAAAATTTATTTTACACTTTGTTTATGGTTTAATTAAAATTAAATATTTTACACTATAAATATAAATTTGATAGTAAAATGAAAGATGTAACACACATTTTGAGACATATAAGAGGTAGGATTTTTAACGGGCTACGAAGTGCACGGGTTCTGCTAGTATTACATTATTTGATGAAAAATTTTTAGATCAAAGTCTTAAAAAGCTTGCGTGTGGAGTCATCAGGTCCTTCTGGAATACAAATATTTAACATTTTTATTTAAGATGAAACTAAAAGCCATATAATTATACTATTTTTTTTTTACCCTTATATATTTTTTAAATATACTTAATTGATATTATATAGTACGTTGGTATTTTACTCTAACTCAGCACAACGGTATATAAAAAAACAACTCTACCAGTACATGGATTTGATAAAACCAATTCAATTATAAACCTCAAAATTTATTTTTTAGAGCAGTGAAAAATCTCAACAGAAAATTCATTAGATGGATTTAAAGATAAAAAATTATTCTTCAGAAATAGTTTTACATTATTTCTACAGCATTCAAAAAATCAATATTAACTGCAAAATAATGAAAACAAATGAGACCATTTACTTAATTTATTAAAATATTGATCATTTTGGATAACTTTAGGTTTGTTTTAGTTTATGTTTAGTTTGTTTCAAGCAATTATTCTTCATTGCATTCAAATTTAATGTTACATAAAAACCATCCACAATATAATATACATTTAAGCAAGTGAGTCTTCATACAGCATTTTTTAAATAATAATAAATAAAAGACATTATTTCCAAAATACAAATGCAAACATGCCATTAATGATACATTAACAAAATTAGCAGTAAATTGTAATTTATACAGAAGAAAATAAGGTAAAACCTCAAATAGACGGGATCGTTCAGGGTCATGAAATTTTTCCGTGTTAACGGGGTTAAAAAAATTGAATTGAATTAAATAAAAGATTAGGGTCGACATAAACGTAACGTTATACAATTTGATATTGAACCAAGCAACTCAGATAATAATGTTGTATAGTGTATACTGTATACATATTGATTTTATTAGTTTTTAATGTTATCGTACACACTCTTACTATTCATTGTCTACGAGTACCGATAATACGAAAATAAATTTATGACACGAAAATCATGTTATATTTCCCTCTTAGTGAGGGTTTTCATCAACTGTCATTACAAAAACGTGTGTCCGATTTGGGCTTAGCGAGGTTTCCGTCTTAGCAGGATAAAATTATATGTAATTTGAAACGGGACCAAAAAAATGTTCAATAATACCGGAGTTTTTCCGTCTTAGCGAGGTTTTACTGTATATTAATTCAAAATAATTGTACTAGGTAAAAGTATAAAAGATATACATTATAAACATATGGATACAGCATCCTTATATTTACATTTTTTGACCCAATATAAATGAGAGAGAAATCATAGTTCTCATACACAGAAGCTATGGTACCAGTTGTGCTGACTAACAGATTTTTGTATGATGCTGCGATTCATAAGTTTAATATCATTGGTCATAAAGTAATGTTGGTAAGATACTTCAATTTAGTCTTGTGCTGTTTTTAATTAATTTATGTCTAGTAATAGAAATTAATTAAATTGTTTCAATTTAATAACTTTAAAATGGTAACACAATGTATTCTGTTACTAATTAGTATCTAATAACACTTATTCCAGTATCATTCAAATAAAGTATTGTGTTTATACTTCCCAAAAATATTTACCTAACTAATTCCAAACAATATTTTCCTGTAGAGTTTTTTCGTACGCAATTTATCGTTTGTACAAAGCGGCAAGACAATTCTTTAATACATTTTCTTATTAACATTTCGTAATTAAATTGATCTAAGTGATCATTGAATCTTTATGATAAATCAAAATTTGAAGATTTAAATGTATATTTCAACGCAATTAGAAAGAAAAAAGTTATTTCCAAACAAAAATCGTATCAAATTAAAAATTTTTTATCATATGATAAGAGCTGATATCAGCACGTGCCCATCAACAAGACACAGTGTAGGCATTCAAAATGTCAATATTAAAATGCGTATTATGTAAACTTAAATTAATAAAAAATAAAGATTTTTTTTGTATAAAATAAGTTTTGCATTAAATTAGCGTTTAAAAAATTTTTTTTTTATAATTCAATTGTTTTTGGATACGTATGTACAAAATTTCAATAACGATCCATAATATGTTTAGTGGGAGAAAAATTGTATAAAGGGAATTTTCTCGTTAATCTTTTGTCGTTGGTCAATCATCTTCCTATTGTGCATTAGACGGACGACGAGGGGTTCTGTGACTTGCGGACCAAAAATTTTTTCCTTCGTGTTCGTACTCGAGTTATTCAAGTTTATCGATTATTCATAGTTTCTAGTTTACAGTATTCTTGGCGAACGATTGATCGTATTAGTAATCTTATCATAATATCATGTTGTGTTAGTTATTCAATCGCATTTGTGATGTTGCCCGAAAATGGTTTGTATAGACGAAGTAGTTGCTTACTTCAAAACACTTAAAAGCTACGAACGGCTTTGGATGATGTGTAGACTCCAAAGCCACTGTCTTCCAATTGAATTGAGGTACCTCGGCACTTGTTTAGATAACTTGTCTAAAAGAGATATTCACATATTGAAAAAATTGGAAATTGAAGCCAACGATCCAGCCAATGTTAGTGAAGTAGCTTGCAAGTGTATTTGCGATAAAACTGTTAGGGCAGCGGTTATTAAGTATTTATCTGTATTAAACACTAATAGTACAAAGTGTTCGGAACTAATTTATAAGGCGCTAACAGACGAAAAAGGTTTAGAACGCATATTTAAGTGTCCAAAAGCGTTCTTTAACGATAAAAACGCATTTGAGGAGCTTATGGTATTGTACACATTAGCTGTAAATCATCCAGCGTTTATATTTGAACAAAAAACTCAACTAGATAGCATATTCAATTGTATTAAGAAAGAAAAAGAGAGACAGTTGTCCAAAAAGAAAGGCGGTGATCTAGACAAAGAATCTTCTGATATTTTAGAGGTATGTATATTTCATATATTAATACACCTAATTAACTTTTTAGTAATATATGTCCATATACCTACATAATATGCAATTAGACAATTGGAAACTGAATAAGTACATTTTTACTAAGTATTTGAATTTTAAATAATAAATGGTAAGTGGTAAAACTGTACTTTAGCAGTAGAGGCATGAATAGCTATTTTATGAGTCGGAAACCTCATGCCAAAGTGGGAGTCGGTATTCCGTTAATTCCAGTCTCCAAGACCTAGACGGTTATATGAGTTTATAGTTAATACTCACATAGTTACATACGACCCTCGTTTAAAATATGTGAGAAGTTGATTGTAAAGTGTGAACAAGCTGGTGGGTAGATACTTATTTCACACCGCTACTTTACTGTAGTATATACATTTTAGGTTATTATTTTAATAATTAGGGAGGTAAAAAAATTTTTTATACATTTAAGTTAAGGGCTGTAATATATTTGTACATATTTTTAGTAAAGCCTATATTGAAAAAAATGTGTATTCTCATAATTAACCTGCTATTGCAATGAAACTCGTGTATTGTGCAATCTATTCATTTTAACATTCTTAGTATTGAATGTAAGAATGATTTTATTAATTTTAAAAATTAATAGGTATTATAATTTTTTTTTTAATTTATTATTTAGTTACTTGAAGATAAACTACTTATTTAATTTTATCATTATTTATATCTTGATTATTTTAATATTTATTAACTAGTGTACATTTCATCTTATGAACTACAATAACTACTTGTAAGATACATATTTATATATTTTGATTGAATAAATCATTTTTGTAAAAATATACCTTACAAACTAGTTTTTTTAATTATTGTCTAAAATAATACGTTGAATTTAACTATCTATTTAAAAATTAAAATTATATTTGTTTTTACTTCTTTATGTACCTTCTTATTGTTTATGCAGCAAACATATGACCTTGTCATATTAACATAAAAATTGGACTATTTTTAACATCCACATTTGGCTAAAAACTAATTCGGTTATTTTCATTGTCAATGATCATGATTACTATAATACTATAACATGTATGTATTTTCATCACAAATAGAAGCTAAACATATTTATTTCATATAGGTAAAAACTTTAAGCTTGAATTATAAACAATAATTTTTTTTATTAACCTACTTAAAGTATAAAATCTAAACATGTATCTATTTTAGATTTAAAAAGATTGTATTTATATTTCAATATTTTGAGTGTAGTTAATCTCAATAAAATTTATTTTATGTTCAATTTTTCGTTAAAAAACTTCCTTCACCCAAGGTAATATTAACTATTTAGATGAATAGGTGTTTAAATCCCTAGGCAGGTAGATACTTATTATTTTAAATAGATAAGTAATTATTAAATACCAAGATATTATATTTGTTTTTTCTTGTTTATTTGTACATTTTTATCGAATACATCTTTTACAAAATTAAAATACATAAAAACAAAATAATTTGTATTGGGTATTTGTGTCAAACATTTGTTTCAAAATTTTTAATCTACTAATAAATTTATTAATTACCCATTTATGATATTCAAAAATAAGAACATTAAAATAAAAAATATTAATTTTGTTCAGGGTTATTAATAATATTAAGGTCACAAGTTTGGTTTTATTTATTTTATATAAAGTGGTACCTACCTGGTATTTTTTTATTTAAATCTCATAAGCGTAACTTAATTAGGTAATATTAATTTTTAAATTGTAAAAGACTTGGCAGATTCATTATATTTTAATTCAATTGATAAAATGAAATGGCTTATTTTATTGTTTATTAATTTTACTTATTCACAATTGTTCACATCTTATTTAGGCTCTAGGTATATTTTATTCTTATTACTTAAGCGTGAATATTTTACGCCATAAAAACTAATTAAATATTCATTAAAAAGTCTTAAGTATGTATGTATAAATATTTGCACTTAATACAGGAACGTAGCTAAGATTAAATAATTAGGATGGCATACCTAGTTATGGCCAACAATTTTACTTTACCCTCCTCCCCCCTCCACACTAGACACTAATAGAATTATGTTTATGTATTGGACATAGGTATATTGTTTATAATATGATAAAATTGTAGTTTCTGAATATAATAATTAGTTATTAAATTATTACACTGTACATGGATCACGATTCGCGACAACCACAACCACAAGTCTTCAAACGTCAACTGAATAAGTATAGCCGTATTGCTAGGTAAAGTTGTAAAGAAGAAAATAGTACAGAAATAGAGACACAATGTTATTATCACTTTTAAATATTACAGCTGATTGCGGTTGACTGTTGTAATAAAATAAATTGTACTAAAATACTCTATGTCATATATATTATATTATTATTTGTTATAGTTAATTAGACCTTGGCGATTAAAATTATATTTATAGATTATAAGTAGGTATCTATAGTACCTAGCATAATATATATTATTAGTTATTAGTAATTTACATAATAATTATCCAGGTACCCACTAAGAAGTCATGTCGCAATGGGAAATGCTGATTTACTGGAATAGGAATACCTGCTAGTTCTTGCGACTTTATAATAATAATAAATATAGATGCATTGTTGTCGTCGTTAATACGACAAATACGACTAGTATATATGAACAATTTCTATTCTGAGTTTTGATATCTGGTAATCTGCCCATAGTGTTTGAAAAGACAATTATGTAAAAATAACAAATATGATAATAGAAATATTAAAATACGTTTAATTTTTGTACCCATTTATTTGAGCCTTGGGTATTTCAAAAATATTTCAATGTAATGGAGTGGCCATCAGGGTGGCCTGTAAATATTTTGGTTGACCGGGCCACCCCAGGCCACCCTTTAGTTACGTGCCTGACTTAATAATTAGCAAACCTGACATTTATTTTTTGAATATTTAATTAAAATAAAAGATATAAAATTATGGAATATATAATATGTATTTATAAATTTTTTTTTTCGTATGGTGCTGAGAGTAATCACAAAGGCCTAGTTTGAACGCTTATTTGGCGGAATTTCTTGTGGGCACCTGTAGGTTTCTGCCATGTCTGGGCGGGAGTGGAAGCCTCTCTCTCCAGACACCGTGACTTCTTGAAGAGGGATACTGCCTATGACTGAGGTTCGAACTGACGACATTGCACATTCCAGTCGACGCCTTAGAATGCTTAGCCACTCCATCCTCATACTATATATAAAATAAAATATAAAATCCAAATATCGCTGACTCACTGATTACTGTATCTCAAAAACTATTCAACATACAAACTTGAAATTTGGAGTAGTTATTTATATATAAGTTCATTTAATACTTTCACCATGCACTAAGAATGGATTTTTCAGAATTTTGATTTTAAGGGTTGAAATCAGCAAAAATAAATTTATATGTGTAAATTGTACATATACATATATTTGTGTATTTATATAACAAGTTATTAAATAATAACATTAGTTGGCTGATAACGTTTGGTGCAGGTTGGAACATAGAAATGTCAATTATTATTTATAAATGTTAAAATATTATTTTAAATATAATTATTGTCGTTTATTCGGTGTAAGCTCTGGAAATACTTACATTTTTGTTTACCATCTGAAAGCTAAAATAAGTTTCACTATAGTTATACAAATATTCAGTGGCGTCGAAGTCCTAAAAATCTAGTAGGGCGAAAAATATTTCTAGAGGCCCAACATCTTAATATCGGAAAAAATGGCATACCGTGTTGAAGAAAATGATCAATATGAAGCGGCCCTATCTTAAATTTTCAAAATATGTCGGGCCATGGCCCGACCTTAACATAGTGTTCGGCGCCACTGCAAATATTTGTAGGAGTTTTTAAATCACCTTTTAAGAGGAAGCCACACCCGCTGTGTTGTCTTCGTCGTACAAGTACGTAGCATAGCAAATTTTACGCTCAGCAGATTACGTTTATCTCCGTTATTTTAAAATTTAGAGTGAATTGACATATTTAAAAAATTAAAGGCAAGATTATTGCCGAGTGCATCTCATAGGCTTTTAATTATATTTTAATTTTAAAGCGAGTAATGAGTATTTTAAAATTGTAAATAATTTTTATATCTAAAAATACTCATAACTCGGCTTAAAATTAAAATATAATAAAAAGCCTATGAGATGCACTCGGTAATAATCTTGCCTTTAATTTTTTAAATATGTCAATTCACTCTAAATTTTAAAATAACGGAGATAAACGTAATCTGCTGAGCGTAAAATTTGCTATGCCTATGTACTTGTACGACGGAGACAACACATGTGGGTTTGGCGTCCTTTTAATGCATATATTATAGATATAAGACATAAATAATATAGGTATTATTGTAATAAAAGTATGCATTATTTAACTGTTGTAGATTTTCTATACTTAGCTATATTAAAATTAATTGTGGTTTATTATTATTCTAAATTTTTACTATATTTTTAAATTAATTTAAATAAATATGATACATATGATAAATGTTATAGATTTAGTATCAAATATACCATTAACAATTTTGTTAATATCACAGGAAACGAGCACCAGTATAAGCTGTTTTTTTTTACGTTTTAGAACATCAACACCATGATTCCACCACCCAACTATATGTATCAGCAAACTCAAGGAGGGCCAAATTATCCTCTCAATAGAAATGGCTATTTATATCCACGTCATTGTAAATACAATTTTGATTAAATAATTTAACTAAAAAAAAATGTAATTCACTTATTTTTAATTTAGATTATCCGTTTCCTCCTGTGAATGTTCCACCAATGCAAGTTTGTTACGACTATCCACCACCAACCGCAGTTCCAGGTATAAGAGGACCCCATCAAGCTAATTTTTCAAAATCTCCAAGTCCAGTTTCTTGGCCTCCACGTACATTCCAAATAAATCCACGTAATCAGCAACCAAACATAAACTCAAAGCAAAGGCATCCTACTCCATCAAGATATCGTAATCCTCCAGATCCTAGCTATCCATTTTCACAATCATGGAACAACTGGAACATGTATCAAATGTCACCACATAATATGTATGCCAATTATAATCATACTCCAGGCATAGTAAGTAATATTATAAATTAAATTAATGTACAAATACTAAATTGATTTTAGAATCTTAAACATTTTTTCATATGTGTATACTAAAATATAAGATAATTGATACTCAAGGATCAAAGTGGATTTAGGGTTAAACGTTATAGTTAAGGCAACTAGCTCTAAAACTCCTTAAAAAAATAGTATTATTTAGGTATATTATATTTATATTAATTTATGTTGCTGTAATCTTTCTTTCAATTATTAATCTGTTCATTTTTGTTAAATGGTTATTAAACTAATTTCTTATTATAATCCTTAATGTTGTATTAAGCAATTAAAGTTATTTTCAAGTTTTCTAACAAAAATGTTAGTATACAGTATAAATTAAGTAATAGGTACTCAATTATCACTTAAAATGTATAACCAAATTAATTAAGTCAGTAATTCTTTGCATATTTAAATTAGGTTCCTTCTTTCTATCCTGAAAATGCTATGAGTCGTAACTACCAAGGACATGGGACAAAAAGTAAACATTCAACTGTTAATCGATATCAAGATCAATGTAAAAGCCAAATGCCGCCACCAATGCCTGTGGTATTATGATATCTAAATTGTGTTGCTAAAAATATTATTAATATTCATACTTTTATTTTTATTTACAGTCTACTTCTCCAAATAATGTTGATGCTGTTATTAAGAGTACCAAGCCTCTTCTAACAAATACTACAACAAACTCTACAAATGAAAATGAACCTATTCTTGAAACACATAACCAGATGCCATCATCATCAAAATCTTCAGAAGATTGCAGTCAAAGTAGCTCTTATAAATCTATTAACTCGTCTATTTCGGATAAAATGTCAGGAGCTTTTCCTCAACATACAGTTGAGAATAACTCAAATAATGCAAATTCAAAGTTAGTTCAATCTGAAAATCAATGTCAAAATACTAGTTTAAAAGAGTTTATCTCAAAGCCTACTCTTGAAAATAAGATGAAAACAGACAAAAGTAAGTTAAAAATTTCTAAATTTCAACCAACATAATATTCACTGCCTATAAATTTACAACAAATGCTTTATACTACAGATACAAACCAACAAACAATTACTACATTAGGACTTCCTAAAAGTGAATCCACAAAAAATATTGATCTCTCTCCGCTTTCAACTGTGTTGGATGATGAAAAAAATAAAGAGGAAGAGTCTACTGTTATGTCGAATGAGATAAATGAAGAAAAATCCACGTCTAGTTCTGATCACAAACCACAAAATACAAGTAATATATATTTTATTATACAGGGTGATTCTTTTATCATGAACCACTTATTATTTCAAAAAGTATCAATGTTTTTGAAAATATTTTTTAACAAAGTTTCATGTTAAAAAAAACAATGTTTTTATTGAAAAATTATGTTTTTTAATATTTTTTATCCTTATAATTTTTTAAGTTTTTTACTTTTTCGAATGACAACCTAGAGTTTTAATTTCATATTCCAAAGCAGAATATTTTTCTAAGTATTTTGATACGTAAAAATCTAATTTTGGACGAGTAGTTTATGAGTTATAAGTATTTAAAGTTTAAATTGGCAGAGTGGAGTGGTACGAGGTTACCCCTTAAAATGTTTGTCCACTACATCACTTCTCTAAACTTAAAATTCTTATAACTCATAAACTACTCATCCAAAATTCGATTTTTACGTATCAAAATACTTAGAAAAATATTCTGCTTTGGAGTATGAAATTAAAATTTTAGGTTGTCATTCAAAAAAGTAAAAAACTTAAAAAATTATAAGGATAAATATATTTAAAAATATAATTTTTTAATAAAAACATTGTTTTTATAACAACATGAAACTTTGTATAAAAATATTTTCAAAAACATTGAACTTTTTGAAATAGTGAGTGGTTCATGATAAAAAAATCACCCTGTATATGCATAACAAATTATTTTAAATTTCTTTCATCTTTATAGAAATTCAAGTGCAACTTGAAACCAACACAACAAAAGTATATGAAGTTCAAGAACCAACAGTTGGTGCTGCTGCAAAACCAATGAGTACTTTCACTACAACTAGTTCATACAATGCGCAAGCCAGTAAATATTATAAAGGGCGTCCAATACAATCTCATCCGAGGACTTCACGTGACGGAAATATAAATAATAGTTATAATAGGTGATATTCAATTTTTATAAACATAAAATATATTTAATTATACGAATACTTAATATGAATCATATAAGAGCTAATAGATAATTATTGAATTAAGCTAAATACTTAAAATTAGAATTTGACTTAAATACTTAAAATATTAAGAGGACGCTATGCCTGTTTTTTTTTACTCTAAGTTACTAGTGCATAAAATAATAAATTTATACTTTGAAGTTCATGTATAACTTTGTTAGGTTAAATACTATTGAAATCAACCAATCATGAAACGTAATGGTAAGAACATATTCTGTCTTTAAGTGGGTTTTTAAATGGTTATTAAGTTTGTATATAAGTTATTACATTTTTAATTTATTTTATATGCAAAACTTGTTAACCATCTAAACTAGAAAAGCTTTTATGTGTTAAGCATAAATTTGCGATGTTATGCATTTTTAAGTCTAACACAACAAATACATAATACATAGTACATACTTAGGTACTGAGGTACAAAATCATAAGTTTTTTAGTGATATAATAAGATAATATTGTTAAATTTTTTTTATTCAGCCAAAACAATTACAATTAACAAGACGTTACACAATTATTTGTTGCCTCTATCTTACAAGTGCATAACATCGTAAATTTATACTCTGCAGATCACATTTAGCTCCGTTAGTGTAAATATTTAAGTGAATCGACCTCTCATGAGACTTGTTGTTATGAAAATTATCTGTGTTTGTATGTGTGTTCTTTTACGATAGTTCTATTTTGTAGCAAGTTAGGCGTATATAAAAAAGTGTAAATTAAAAATGATCATAACTCACATAAAAACTAAGTTATAAAAAACCTACATACAAGTACAGATTATGTTCCATCAAGTTTCATAATAGGTCAATTTACTCTAATTTTTAAACTAGTCAAATTAAATGTGATCTGCTAAGGGCAAATTTTACATGTTACGCATTTGTAAGACAGAGACACCAAATATGTGTGTAGCATCCTTTTAAATATTTACAATCAAATACATTAATAATAGCTGATAAGTAAACTAACTGTGCTATAAGCTCGTATTTGAATCTCGTTTATTGTATAGTAATAAATGATAATACTTATTTTAAACTATATTGATTAATCCATTATAAAGTATGATTAAATTATTTTATTTTTTTAAATAAATAATGAAAAGACTATTTTATTTATACATATTTGAAGAGATAGGCTGTTTATAATAAGCAGTGCAAAAATTAAGATATCTAAATATCAAGACTATGTATCAGATTTATTATTTTTACTAACTAAATATTTAAAATTAGGACAGTTATAAATATACCTGGTTAATATCATGTCATTTAAATATTTTTTTGGTTCATTATATTTAAATAATAAATAAACAAATAGTAAGAACTCACCAGTATAGTACCTAAAAGCCTATTTGAAGTCGTTAATATTATAAATATACTTTAAAATAACTAAAAAATACACCCTGTTTATTTTTCTGTTCACTACATTTTATTTAAATCTAATGTACCCAATGTATTTTCAAGATAAAAATTTCTGGATAAATTTTAAATACATTTTTTTCGCATGTCTGGTGGCTGCATAGTTCCCACATGAGTATATAGTACCGAAAATGTTGCCCTTGGATTAAGTTATTAACTTAAATGCATAATAATTAAAATGGGTTGTTAAAAATAAAAAATAAATTTTATTTCCTTAAATTATTTTTAAAAAAAACATTGATAAATAGATTAATGTGTAAATATTTTGTTTTTTGTTTCAGAAAACCTATTGCAGGAGCATCTGCTACATCGTCTTTTAATGAACCTGCAAGAGAAAATTCACATAAAATGCATTCTAAAGTACCTAACAATGGTCAACAATACTTTACTATGGCGTACGATAATGGATCAAGTGCTCTAGGTTATAATGCTCAAGCATATTATGTTCATCAATCTCAAACTTCTCAACCGATGTCAGGTTTTTCTCCTATGCCACGTCAATATATACCACAACAACATGTTGTTCAATCACCTGAGTATCAGCAAGTTTATCAACAACCTACTGAATTTGTTTATTATCCATCTTCTTCACAAACATTTTATACTACTACGCCTGTTTTAATGCAACCTCAAGTATTGGCTTATCATCCTCCAAAAGTATCATGCTATAATTGTGGAGGACAGAATCATACAGGAGCTGAATGTACTGAATTGACAATGGAAGAAATAACAAGTAAAGGTAGATTTAAAAAAATCAAATACTATTAAAACATGCAAGTAATGATATTTTTAACATAAAACATACATACATAAATACAGTAGCATATTAAAGATTTTCAAGTAACATTTAACATTTCTCATATTTGCTATTTTAATCATTACTATTATACTTAAAGGATTTTACAACCAATTGAAGTTAATTTGTAGTTAATTTTACTTTAAAAAATTGGTTATAAATAATAATTACAAAATAAGTTAATTATATTTAAACATTAATTATAAATTAGTAATGGGATAGAAGTTATGCAAAGATAAACTCTTTGAAAATATGATTTTGGCCTCTCATTGAGAACCAATAATTTATGATAAGGTATCAATTATTAATAATTACATAATTATATTTAAATGCAATTAACTTAAAAAGTACTTAAGATTTCTTAAGCTTAATAGTTCATAATATTCATCATCCTAGTTCAATAATAATTTTCTTTTCACAATTAATTTATACATTATTTTCTAATGCTTTTATGTCAATTGTTGCCTTGAATTTACCTAGTCTATACACTTAATATGCTATATTCTTATACATTCCGAAATACGAAGGTATGTATACAGATGTTTACAGAGGTTCAAACTACAATATTACAATAAGCACTAACTTATGAACAATTGGTGGTAAAATATGCACCGAAGTGAATCACCTTGAGGGGCCGCTATAAGGTTATAATTTGACCATGACACGACGAGGGAAGAATATGAAATACCAATCTATATAATATTAATCAATTGTATACAATACATTATCATTATCAAGAGGTATACTGGCAGTAGTCCGGCCCAAATAGTGGTGAAATATGGTGGAGGTGTAGGCTATATATATATATATTATTTTGTTGTAAATCTTAAATCAATATTGTTAATATTGTTATGATATAAATATTAAGTACTAAATAGGTAAAATATAAATTAGGTTATTATAGATAGGTGAATGAGATTTCATGTACAGTAAAACTCGCTTAAGACGCTCTTTAAGGGACCAGCTCTCTAGAACGTCTTAAGCGGGAAAGCGTCTTATGCGGGAATGAAACAAAATGATGTGGTTGAAATATCGAGTTTATTTTTTTATTATTAAACATAATTTAATGAGAAATTCACTTATAAATTAATTATAATTACAATATACATACATATGTACTTATATTTTTGTGCCACTGAATTTAATTTAAAAAAATATTATTATTACATACATATTTTATTATTGTTTATTAAAAAAATGATCGATAGCGCTTTACGTTTTATACCACTAGCCATAACGAAATTACGGTTATACACATGCGAACGAACAGCACTCACTAAATCTCATAATACAATGAAATACAGTGAAACTGTTATAATAAGTAATGATAAAATAGGTATAGCGATAAAATAAAACCATAAGAATACGTATAATACTAAAAATTCTATTTTTATTTTCACAAAACTACTAAAATTTATCGTAATCTGCTGAAAAAAGAGCGTTTTACCCGATTAGACAGAGAAAAACTGAGCGTCTTAACAGGTGATTTTTACATTGACTAGTATAGGAAATGTCTAGGGACCGACTAAAAACAGCGTCTTATGCGGGAAAGCGTCTTAAGCGAGAGCGTCTTAAACGAGTTTTACTGTACTTATATTTTGTGTCAAACATACATCACAACATACATTATTAAACATAGTTGGCTATCTACAAGTTTTTAAATCCTTATTACTTACAAAAAACTGTTGCATATTAATTTATTCCATTTTGTTTTGTTTTTAAAGTCTAATCTACAAAAGCACTATTAACTTATTATATTAATATTATACATAATACACAATTCACATGTGTGTTTTAAAAATGTTGACCATCTGCAGTGTGTCATGTACAGATAAAAAATTGATTGCGACTAACGTTTTGGTAACAAATTAAGCTATTAAGCTGGTAGGTACTTAAAAATAACTTCACTTAAATTTTGCATTATAATAACTATTAAGTTGAGAAAAAACATTTTTTTTAAATTAAAATATTTAATAAAAATCAAATAATTTATTTTTTGTTACAATGAAAACATTTTAGACATAACATTAAAACTAGCTTTTAAGTCATCAATAGTATATGAAATTTATTCAGAATACTCAACATGGTCTTTGTTTTTCTTTTTTTGTTTGTTTGTTTACGATTAGTCTGACTAATAGTTGACTAATTTAGTCAACTATTAATGTAAAGTATATATAATAACAAAAATTTATTATCGCATTCAATTGTCACAGCTGTTTCTTTCTTTAAATACAATCTGAAATTTGAACATCATCAAGTTTTCACATGAGTTTTTCAACACTCATAATTAAAAGTGCTTCTTAAGCGGATTGGAAGCGGTGATTTTCTGTCTTTGTCTAACACAAATGTAACATACAATATGCCTGATAAAAATTAAAGTACTTCTAGTTGCTCGATTTAAAATATGTAAAGATTTTTGAATTGGTATACAAGTTTACTTTGCATCGGTCGAATCATATTTTTAATATATTTAATAAAAAAAAATTGACAAATTTATAAAATTTAAAATATTTATTCTTATCAAAATATTGCTACAATTGAAAAAGTGCTTAGACTGATGCAAAATAAACTTGTATATCAATTAACACATATTTACAATATATTTTAAATCGAACAACTAGAAGTACCTTAATTTTTGTCAGGCGTATTGTATGACACGTATGTTAGACAAAGACAGAAAATCACCGCTTCCAATCCCCTAATTATCTTGATTCATATTAGTCTTAAGTATCGTTTTAACAAACTTTAGTTTGTTGAAAATTCTCTCACAATTTAACTTTAGTGACTGATAAGGTAAGAAAAAATTGATATTTAGCACATAATTCTGTATATCGCCACTAGGATTTTTTTCTTTAATGCATTTAAAATGTTTTGACACAATTGAGCTGTAAATTGTAATTCGATTTTTTCTCTCTCGTTCTTTGGTGGCTCCCCCTTTTCTTTTTTTAGAACTCATATTACATGAAAATGTTAATTTGTAGACGGTAATAAAAACAATAAACGTAAATACAAGGAATGATGCTCTATAATGCATGTCTAAAAACGGATAAGATTGTCGATGAAGTGTTTGTAGGTACTTTGTCACAGTCGTCTGTCAGCAAGACAGCAGTCGATAATGCTGTACAGTGTACGCACTAAACGACTAAACTATTAATCGTTATTTTTGGATGATATAGCTAACTCATACTAATTACACTAATATGAATTCACACAGCAACAAAATTGTACAATAACAAACACGTGTCCCGAGTTGAAATTAAATTACTATCCTTATTACCTTGTTATCAAAAGTTTTAAATAGAAGTAGGTACCGCTGAACTAGGCTGAATTAAATTTTTTATTTCTTTATTGTTGAAAACTTTCATTTATAACCATTTTATATTATCTAAAAACCAAATTATAAATTATAATATAGGTACAAATAGATTTATTTTGAAAATCATTATTATTTTATTTTAGTTAAAGTTTAAAATTTACATCGTTCGGCTTGCTAACCTTGGAAAGCCGGCGGCCCAGTAGGACTATTCCCACTATCCCACCTGGCCAGTCGGCAGTGTCTGTCATTATCACCCCAATACGCCATGAGAGATGAACATCAGGGATTCCATTTAAAAACAAACAAATAGTTTTACGCGAATCTGAATCGATATGTAGTTGGTGTACAACCTCATTGTTTATCGCACTGAAGTTTGAATTTCAATACAATTCATCGAAATTCATGAAAATAATTATATATTTCTGGTAAACGGAAAAAAAAGTCCCGGTAAAAAAAGTCCCACACTAGGAAAAAAAAGTCCCGACGTAAAACGTTCCACCTTTAATAATATAGACTTGATTTTAAATGATACCTTTTATTTGTGCACCTAAATGATTGGCCGAAAACATACTGATAATCGTATCGATATAATACCTAATCGGTATAATGATAAAATGTTATAATAATTATAATGTTATAATGAAATAACATATACAATAGTCAATAATATATAA
This sequence comes from Diuraphis noxia, assembly GCF_037042655.1. Classification (NCBI taxonomy): domain Eukaryota; kingdom Metazoa; phylum Arthropoda; class Insecta; order Hemiptera; family Aphididae; genus Diuraphis; species Diuraphis noxia. The sequence goes on from NW_028301711.1 coordinate 64,340,491, forward strand.
ATAAATATAAAATATAAAATACATAAATATAAAATTATTATAATAATACAATAGGTACATAATATACTAATCGCACCTCTTTCTGATATTGTGACTTACGGCTGTTAAAAAATCTAACACACTGATTTTGTCCGCTTGTATTTGTATACATAAGTTTTTTAGACGTGTTTCTATTGTCCGAGTTTGTCCTAGTTTTCTAATAGTTCTTGAATCTTCTATAGCATCTAGAGCTAATTTCGCATCATCTGCAGAAATTTCCATTTTTATTTTTCGAATTAATTTCCATATCGTCGGATGCTTATGTCCACAGAGTTTTGCAAAACGGTTATTCCATCCTTCAGTCATATTATTGGTTCGATGTCCACCTACTAATGTCGTATTATGTACATTCCACGTTGAAGGTGAAAATATAGGTGGAACTTTTCTAAAATGTAAGGTAGAAGCTGAACCTACACGCCTATAGGAACCATTTACATAATATGAATCGAAATAAGTTAATAGGTCTTCAGCATCAGGTGGCATTATTTCTTTTAAACATGCCATTCCGTCCAGTACTTTATCCTGTGGTAGGAAAGCTAATCCATCAAGCATACCGCAAAATTTTCGAAAATTACCATATTTTTTATAAATTTCTGATAAACCAAGTTTTTGAATTTTCCTATGTGTCGATTGACACAAGTGATAAAAACATCCATTAATTGTAATATGGGATCCAAAAATATTTTTTGCAGCATTTATGACAGCTATTTCAAAATCTAAATGTAAATATAACGGATTTGGGTATAAATCACGAGTCTCACATTCTTTTAATATAACTCTAAATATCTCTTCATATGTAGATTGATTTTTTTTCTGCAGAATGCAATATACTGCTGTAACAATTACAGAATTTATTTGTACACGAATGACGTACAATTGCTTGAAAAATTCAGGCGCGAGGCCAAAATTTCTGTCGACAAACCAGGTATCAGATTTGGACAATAACAATAAGTAATTATCAGTGGCAAACATTAAAATTCTATTATTGGAATTTGGGCTATTGTCATACAGCAAAAATCTTTCATTTCCATATTCCCGATACTCTCCTATAGTGAATAAAATATACCTATATGTTTTTGATAAAATTATCACCTGAAGAGCACCTAGTAGTGGCGCAAATAGGGGGATATGCCTTATAAACAATATTAATAATAGACTATACTATACTATAGGTCTATAGATAGTAGTTCTAAATAATTGTATAGTTATAATTTAATTACACATTATTATTGTTATTATTGTTAATGAAATAAATCGGTTTTTTTTATAAATTTGTAATACTATAATATTAATTGGTACTTATGTTATGTACGACGTGTTCTATGTATAATATACTTAACTAGATACTTATTAAGTCAGAACTGAAGAGAGAAGAAATACAGGTATCTTTAAAAATATGTACTTGTACTAATATATACACTATACTAACATATTATAATTTAAAAAAAAAACTTCTTAGGGCTTGAGCTATTTGCGTCACTGGTACCTAGGTTATTTTATTATTTTATTATTATATTATTTTTTTATTTACCTTCAATAATTAGTTCTTTTGCACTAGTAGGTTTAGGTGGGTCATTGAATGCCCTGTGGTTTCGAATTGTTCTTTTTAGATATTCCTCTCTTGGCAATTCAGCGAGTACACTTTGGGGAATGTTAGATACTATAACTTCCGCGAAAATTTGAGCTGGCGAATCACTTGTTAATTTAGCTTTTTCCACTATTAAATTTTTTATTTTTGTCGCAGAAATAAAATGTTCATTTCTTTGATGCACATGATCATTATTTACTGAGATAAAAATTGGATTATTTATGTTTAAACTAGTTTTTAAAAAACACGGACACTTCATAGAGCTATTTTTCAAACACCTCCAACGAATAAAAGTAGAACATTCTTTGTGGAAATTAAACAAAAATCCCAAGTACGCAACCTGAGGGTATTTTTTGTTCGAATTAATTAATTCCATTGTTAAATACCAAAAAAATCAAACTAGATGAAAACAAACGTATAAACGTGTAGGTACTCTTTAGATGTAATCCAACAGACTGGCAACAGTTTCTTATACCTGTTTGGCATTAGGGAATTTTTCAGTTTACCAAATATAAGATCAAAAGATATGGGTAATAATGATACATAATATGTATGTATGTGTGGTATGATAAAAATAATAATACATTATAGCCAATATATATATATAACTATGATAAAATTGTTCGATTACTATTATATTTATTATTATATCAATATTCAATTATATCGATACGATTATCAGTATGTGTTCGAGTGTTCGACTGCCAATCATTAGGTACACAAATAATGAAATAAAAGGTATCAGTTAAAATTAAATCTATATTAAAGTTGGGACGTTTTACCTCGGGACTTTTTTTGGGTGGCTACTAGTTGCGTCCCGCGGTAAAAATTTCTTCCGAATTGCGGCCCGAGTTTTTTTTGGGATGCATACGAATTGCGGCCCGAGTTTTTTTGAGTTACCTATGAATTGCGTCCCGGAATTTAAAATTAAATTAATTATATGTATGTAATTATATTTTATTATGTTATAATATGCATTGATTTTCATTCAAATATGCAAAAATATGCTAACAAAAATGCATGTTAATTAAATTTATTTAATTTAAAAATGACAAATATATATAATTCATTAAATGAGTAATATGGACAAAAAAATGTATTAAATATATATCTATTTGAAATAATTGTTGTATACCTAATGTAGATATTTAGCTATGTATTTTGTATAAAGTAGGATGTTGCATTTTGAACATTCACTCATCTAAATTAAAAGTCATGAACAATAATAAATTAAAACAAATTAAGTATATTTTTTAATATTTCAAAGTTACCTGAAGAGTTACAGTTGACTACTAAAGACTTAAATTTTCAGTAAATATACTCTAAAATCGAGAAAAACTTCGTTCTACATCCGTTGAAGATATCAGGACGTACTAATAAAGTATACCAAGTCACTGCATGATAGGTCTTTCGGTTAAGATTAAATTATCTAGAATTGAAAAAACCCGGGCCGCAACTCGTCTGTACCCAAAATAAACTCGGGCCGCAATTCGGATTAGACCTTTTTTCGTAAATATTTTCGGGATGCAACTAGTATGCAGCCCTTTTTTTTCCTAGTGTGGGACTTTTTTTACCTGGACTTTTTTACCAGGACTTTTTTTACCGGGAATTTTTTTTACGGGACTTTTTTTTCCGCGATTCATATTTCTATCCAGAGGTGGTTTGAATGTATTATATTTAGTGGTGCAAGACAATATATAGAATATAGACACCCACTCACCAACCCCCCCCCCTTCATCATATAAATTACAAATAAATATTTTTTTATAAGTTTATAATTATAAGGTCCTTATATTCTTAACTCGACGCTTTCAACAGTTTCAGCCACAATTAGGTACTTTATAATTTTTTTCATTTATTGAACATTAAAATTAAACATTGCGCACATGCTCAACTAAGACCACCCACCCCTCTAACATTGATGGTGCAGTGCACCAAAAACATTATACTCAAACCGCCTCTGTTTCTATCTAAGATTTTAACGCATAGTACACGATCTCTCGTAAGTTATTAAATTAACGAGAATTTGAAAATTTTTAATTTTTTAATTTTTAAAATTCCGAGAAGTGCGATAAATGTACTTGTTTACAATAATGTGTGTGTGTGTGTTATGTTTATGTGCAAACGATAGGTTAACTATGAGTTGACATAATAACACAGAATCGTTTTTCCTATACTAAGATAGAATATCATTAAATTTTAATTCAACATCATCCAATATAAAAGTATATAACTCGAAACCTGTACATCAGTGGGTACAGCAGAGAGACATCCACTTATCATCCGACTTCTATTGCATAAGGATTTTAAATTTAAAACAAGTTCCTAACAAACACTGTACAGGAGAAAACTAAAATAAATATACATATATTATATCATATTTATATATATGTTACAGGTCTATACGAACATCATTATGGATCCTCAATGCCAGATGGCAGACCCCGGAATTGACAGTTATACTGGTGCAATTATTATTCATAATTACAACAATCAGGATGACTTGAGGTAAACGTTCATCAGCTTAAATCTAACATTTAAATTGTTACCTTAATAAATATTTGTTTCAGACTTCAAGGATGGTGACCTATCATACCCTCTCCTATAGTATTAATTTTTATTTAATTTAAATGATTATTCCTTGATTCGTTACCTGTTGTTTCCAAATATATAAGACTGGGTAATGCTTTTCTTCCATATTAGTATTTTTTAAATTAATAACATTAGCAGTATGATAAAAAAATTAATATTAAATCAAACACTTGAAATTTATAGCGACTTAGTCGTTTCCTCTTATTTTAAATTATTTTCACCAGTCACATTATAATTCATTCTCGATATTATTTCTAACTTATTGAACCATAGATCCTATAAGAATTTCTCATCATCTCTCCACCCTTAAATTATGTCTTATCGCGAATCAAATGTTTTCAACAAAACAGTTGTGATAAAAATTTTAATTTAATAATTCTATGTGCAACATTCCCTTTTTAATTTGACACCACTTGTATAAACTGGTACCAGTGGTACCACCTTTTCTAAATTAACAGATTATAATTATATTATGTAGCTTAAAAACGGAAAATATCATTGCATATTATTATCATGTTTTATATTATAATTATAAATAAATATAAAAAAATATTTTGTTTAAAGTGTTAGTATCGTAACATTTTTGTTTACCAAATATATTTATGTTTAATTTTTTTTTTTTTAATTCATATAATGTTTTGATGTATATTAATCATTTTGGTACCTAGTATAACTTGGACTGAATCTTAATTATTTTCTGTCGGGATTTAAGTAACTTATTAGACCTGATTGATGCCAAAGTTACATTATAATTCAAAGGACCTTTTTTCTGGGTTTCATAAAAAATTAATAAAATTATTTTATATTTTTAATAAGTCATTTTTTATGAATAAAGTTTTCGAAAAATTTCATGACTTAAAATGGATCCCTTAATAAATCATAATTTATGTGATAATGTTTAAAACTAAGACATTTTATTTATAAATCTTATGAAATATTTTGTGAAAATAATTCTCTAAAATGTTTGGAACATTTAAAAGATTAGTTTGAAAATAATATTACTTCTAGTCATCAGAGAATTATATTGAATATGATAAATCATTTTAATTAATTAAAATGTGTATTGATTAACATTGAATTGTTAATGTACTCACTAAGATGTATTTAATTATATGCAGTGAAATGAAAGATCATTGTTGTGAACCATATTAATGGTTAAATATATTCTTAAAATAGCAAATTCCTACCTATTTTCATAAAAGTAAATGTGTTAACAAATTCATTAACTAACTTTTATTATGAATTGATTTATAATATTTAAATGTATTCAAATTAAAACATTTACACCAAGTTTAAGTTATAAGTTTTATGAGTTTAACTTAATAATATTAATGATATATTTCCAACTATAAAAAAATGTTTCGTTATTAGATACTCATAAAATATATATGTACATAATTGCACTTTTTCTTATTATATAATGTATAGTTTTTAATTCAATAGAATTTAAGGGTAGAAATATTAAGAAGTTAGTTGTAAGGAATTTAGAATAGACTGTATTTTGTATTAAACCTTAAAATACATTCCCTTTCCAATTCATATTTTCAATACATTTATTATATAAAACTATTTATACAGTCTGAATTTTTATTACTTGATATGATAAATTTCGGAATATTTGTTCTTTTTATAAGTATTAAAAAGCTGTAAGATTTTAAATGTGAAAAGTACATTGAACTTGTAACTAAAAATGTAAAAAGATTAAATTAATTTAATAAATATTCTGAAATACCTAATTATTGTCTTAATTTAAAAAATCTGTCAGTATTTACACATCCATTATTATTATTATTATTATGATTATTATAATTATTCATTATATTACATTTTTATTATAAATAAAAACAAACTACTTCCAACTGTGTTATGATTATTTAAAGTCAATTAATTTTTATTTCTTAAATTGAGCCTTAATAGAAATATTTAATAAATAAAACTATGTTATTATTTTAAATGTACATAACATAACAATAATTTCTACTTTTGGTAGTGTAAAAATAACTAATAAGTATGAATATGTTGTTTACATTTAAGTCTTGTTTATGTTATTCTATAACGTAACATAAATTAGTATTAAAGTATTTATACGAACATTTAATAAATTATTTAATCTTAATCGGCGGTTCTAACTCAGAGGCAATTATTAAGTAATTAGGGGCTGTTAGAGATGGAATATAAATTAAGTAGTATTGATGAAATGAGAATCGAATGCTACATAAAATTAAACTATCATAAATTAGTAATGTCATAGCCAGGGTGAGGGTGAATGTAATAGGGCCAAGTGCAATCAAAAAAATAATAAAACAGTAACTCAGGTTAAGTTCATTTTTCAATGTAATGTAGTATAATTACATAGTTTATTACTATCACATATTACTATATTAAAAAACATTGCATTTTTAATGTTTTAAAATTAATAAATTTATTAAATTGAAAAAATATAAGGTAGGTATCTATTTTGTTTTAAAAAACTTCTATAAAAATATACAATGGATGGTTACTTGAAATTTGATAAAATTATGTGATTGGTTGTAACGTCACTGAATTTTGAGGCTCTTTTCTACTTATTATACAATTAATAATTTTTCCATAGTCTCTATCAGGGGCGGACTGGCCAGGTGTGCTAGTGTACCGTAGCACACCGGGCCGGCTCAATATATGGGCTGCCGGGGGCTCATGAACATCAATTGATAATATTAGTATATTAATAATAAATGTATTTTTAAATGTTAAATACCAAACAGTTTAAGACTACCTACTGCTATCGGTTGCCGGCTATTAAAACGATACAGTAATAACTAATAAGTTAATATCTCGTAGTCCAACCACAGAATAGATGTAATCTATTCCGTGGTCGAACTATGTAGTTTATAATAATATAGTGTACAGGCTCTGATTTATGCATGTGCAGGCGGTGCACTAGCACAGGGCCCCCAAATTTAAAGGGCCCCTTCCCATTCCATACTTTGCTACCATAAATAAAAGATATTTTTAATAAGTAATAACTAATAAAATGTCTATTATAATTAAATAAATGGATTGAACTTTTTATTGTTAAATAGGGTAAAGTGTACAGTTATTGGCACTGCTATAGTTATTGGCACTAAAAATTTGTTTTATTTGTAATTAATGTTCATTTTGAGTGCCTTATAACTTTTTTTTTTATTATTATCTGGACAAACTGTTGATGTTTTGTTATCAGTTATAGTTGATTACTACTTTTTTTTCATTATTTATAAATTACACCGGTTTCGAGCACTCCAGAGGATTTCCAAAAACAGGTACAATATTATCCATTTTTGTGGTTAACTACACTTAGAAATTAAGCTCTTATTTAGTTTGTAGCTATTTTATTCAATTATAAATGACATATACTGGTTTCTAAGAACTTTTTTAATATAAAAATACAGTTTTCAACACATTTTTTTTGTTATTATTCATTATAAATGGTATGCCAATAACTGATTATCATAATTGTCAAATTTTAGTAATTGGCATGGGGTGCCAATAATTGATTTTTTCAATAATATTTGTATTTCATTTATTGACACATCTATTAAAATGTTATTTAGTTAGGTATTATTTTATTAAAATTTAAATGAATATTAATTTTTAAATAATAATACATTTTTTTAAATTTAAAATTGTTTATTCAATATTATTTAACTTTTTTTCCTAGTAAAAATGCCAAAAAAAAAGAGATAATTTTTCAAATGCTAATTTGGAAAGTGCATTAAATGCAGTTGTTAATGAAGGGCTGTCTAAAAACTCTGCTGCAGCAAAGTTTAAAGTATCTAGGTCAACATTGCAGCACAGGCTTAAAAATCCTAATTGTAAAATTACTTGTGGACCTGCAACCATACTCTCTAGTGAAGAAGAAACGGTACTTGAAAAGTGGATACTACAAAGCTGTAGAAAAGGATTTCCCCAACGAAAAGAGGATCTTCAACTAAGTGTAAAACAATTTTTAGACAAGAATCAACGTTCAAGTCCATTCTTAAATAATTATCCAGGTAATTTATTTCAATCTAATATTATAAGATAATATATTATGACCCTAAGAAAACAATTTATTTTCCAGATTTTATTTTATTTTATTTACTTTCCAGATTTTTCCTTGATAGAATTATCATTTCTACTTCGTGATTTACAATGGCAGCGAAGGTGGATCAGTATGTCTATTGTATATCCGATATTGTTCATTGCTCGTAACACTATCTTAAATCTATTAATGTATATCGCTAATATGTTAACCTAGTTATTTACTACATATTATGTTAATATCGTTTTTATAAATAGCTAAAAATGTTGTACATTAGACCTAAGTTTAGATGACTTTGTCAGGAAAAATTTAAAAATAATAAAAATCATGTTATTTTTTTATAAATGTTATCACATTTTGAAAGCTGCAAAAAAGGGGTTATATGTAGGCAATATTATATACGAATACAAAAAATTTTTTCCTGCTAAGATCCATTCGTGTCATAGATAATATATACATAGATAGGACATACCACGTATTCAAGTGTAATCTAAGAGCATACTAGTTACCAAAATGGTTAATTAAAATTAAGGTGTGGTATCAACCATCGGTGATCACGAAAACGCAATTTTTGGCGCACATCGAAGGGAAAAATGTGGAAAGTTATATTATTTATTATTCGTATTTTGTATTAAGTTGCTTATAAGTTATAACATGTTCGATAGTTTACATTTAATTGGTCAAAGAAATATTAAATAACTCAATGGTAAAAAAAAAGTGTACAGATATGTTTAATGTAAAAATGATAATAATAAATGAAAACAATTGGGTACATTATTGGTGTTTAAATAAAATTAATTTGCTGAACTTTGATCTAATTTTTATTTTTGTTCATTTTTTTTTATTTTGTGAAACATTTTGATGTCCAAGTATATGTATATCACTATTCTTAATATCAGTTGGCATAGGTACTGCCCATATTTTTTTAAATATTTTTATCTGCAGGAATTTATTTCATAGATTTTTATATATACATTTTCACGACATGTATATCTCAATTATTTAATGCATAACAAAAAATGACCTTTAATACAATAAGACATTAAGACAATCTAACACGGATTATAAAAAGATTAACGAATCTCTACGTTTTAATATGAAATTTTTACAAAATAATTTGAATAAAACTAATTTGTCGTTAAAACAAACACAAACAAAGATGTCTAAAGAATTAAAAATGATTTCTCAAACTAAAAAAATGAATAATGAAACAATAGCAAAACAATACATGTCTTCAATTTTTTCATCTAATCAACTGGACATAATATTGAAAAAAAAGAAACTAGTTGATTGGACAAGAGATGAAATATCTCAAGCTTTTACTTTTAGATATTTAAGTAAATGTGCATATGTTTATATTAAGAATGAACTCCATTATCCACTTCCAGGTAAATAAATTCATAATCATTAATTTTTTGTCAAAACGTGCTAATTTTTCCAAAACGTAGGTACTATTTCCATCCATAATGCAAAATGTACCTACTATTTCCCATGTACTAACATTGTATAAGACTGAAAATGTATTGATGCAAAACTTGCTTAACGTTTTTACAATTACTTTAATTTATTTGTATGCATAACATTTACTATGTCGAAGAGAATAAAATTGATGTGTCTATTTAGATGCTACCGCCGGTTCCCTGTATGTTATATATTTTCTTAATTTAATTGAATAAGTATTAGTAAAGTGTGATATTATTAAAAATATTTTTTTTAATATTTTTATCTGCAGGAATTTATTTCATAGATTTTTATATATACATTTTCACAACATGTATATCTCAATTATTTAATGCATAACAAAAAATGACTTTTCCTGAAAATATGTAAAACGTAAATACTAAATAGTACGTTTTGCATTGTCGCCCTACAATTATATAAGAACTTGAGCGTTGGCCAATAAAAAAATTTAATCTTAAGTTTCAATTTTTACGAAATCTAATTTATTTTAGGGTTATCATCTCTTCAAAGATGCGCTAAAACAATAGACATGCGAAATGGAATCCTTCATGATGTTCTAAGAATAATGAGCATTAATGCTGATAATTTGAAACCTCATGAAATGCTTGCTGTTTTAATGTTTGACGAAGTAAAGATAACATGTACATTGGAGTATGATGTCCTCCACGATCAAATTCTTGGGCCACACAATCAAATGCATGTAATAATGGCACGTGGCATTGCTTCACCTTGGAAACAACCTGTTATGATTGATTTTGATACAAAAATGTCAAAATCAATATTGTTTAATGTTATTCAAGAACTTGATAAAATAGGATATACAGTTATTTGTTGTGTTTGCGATTGTGGTGGAGGAAACGTGGGGTTGTGGAACGAATTAGGAATTAACTATGAACAACCCGTGTTCCAAATTCCTAGTGGAAGAGAAGTTGTTTGTGTTCCAGATGCACCTCATCTATTAAAACTTACCCATAATTGGTTATTAGATAAAGGTTTCTACTTCAGTGATGATGATAAAGTTATTAATAAAAGAACCACTTGAAGCATTAGTTAAAATTATGTCAGCAGAACTTAGTGTATGTCACAAATTAAGTTCAGATCATTTGACATATGAAGGACCACAACGCCAAAAAGTCAAACTGACAACTCAACTTTTATCACACCCAACAGCAACAGCATTAAAACATTACAAGCCCATTCAAAATAAAAAAATGAATGATGATACAGCTAATTTTATTGAGTTGATAAATAATTGGTTTGATCTGGCAAATGTATCACACCCAAATAACAATCATCCGCCGTTTAAAGCACCATATGGTACATTTTTGGAGGAACAAGATACACTTTTTAATCAGCTCTATGATACAATTTTTACCATGAGGTGTAATAGTAAAAACTGTCTTCAAATATTTCAAAAAGGTATTTTAATGTATATTAATGGGACTCGTTTCGTTATCTTTTAAAAATAAAAAAAATATATGATCTGAATTACTTATTGACTAGTAAAATTAATGTAAATTAATGGATGCTTTAGAGAATTTATTCTCACAACTCAGATCCAGAGGAGGGTTAAACGATCACCCTACCCCATTAAATGCACTATATAGGTTGAGGATGATAGTTTTGGGAAAAAATCCTGGCATTACTTGTATTTCAAATACACGTGACGAGAATAATGAAGAATTTTTATTGTCAAAAATGTTAAAAGATGCATATATAAATATAACTATAAATGATAATGACAATTAATGTTTAATAAGTGATACAAATGATAGTAGTGATGATGAGACACTAAATACATCAAATTCACAGGAAGAGCAATATCACGAAGAAATGACAAAAGATGCAGTAGAGTATTTAATCGGTTGGGTTGCCAAAAAATATAGAAAAAAGTATCCTGAGCTTGGATCAACAACGACTGTGTTAGGTAACACTTGCCATGATTATACGCTGTCAACATGGGTACAGCATTTATCTTATGGCGGATTAATAGTTCCAAGCATTGATTTCAAAAAGCTAATACTACGTTGTGAACAATTATTTATAAAATTTACAAAAGGACAAATTCCCAAAGGACGATACATTGTAAAACAATTGACGAATAAAATTTATAATAGAGTAATAACAGAATAAAAATATAAAATTATAATTCAAACATATTATATAAAACAAAGAATAATCATACGAATGAAATATCTTAATCAAAATTAAATTTATATTATGCAAAAAATAAAAAAATCTAAAATAAAGTTACAAAGACAAAATAAACTAAGAAAGACAATAACATAATATTATTCATTTATTTTATTTTTATAATTATGCAGTATGACGATGACGTATTGAACAAATTAGGTACTTATATTCAATAAATTTGTATATTCCTATAACATTTCGATATTATTTAGTGTATATTTTGTATTATGTATAATATCATTATATTAGGTATATTATTTATACTATTTGAAGATATTTGTTTATTTAGATTGTGAGTGGTGATTTTACAATATGTTTTTGATTATATATTTTTTTCTTTCTGAAAACAATAATTAGTTATTTATTAATTTATTATATATATTTGTATCACTTATGTATTTTTTTAGTAGTTATTTATTTCCTATTGCCTACTTAGCAGTGGGCCGCTTTTTTTCGAATGTTTGTATATTACAGTACCTATCTATACCTATTTTAGATTCTGAGCAGAGCGAGGAATGTATTGGTTTTACAATGATATTTATTTCTTTTTATTCTGTAAACACTTTTTCTCCCTCTAAACTTGCTCAAAAGTATCAAGTGTAGCATCTTTTCTGAAAGGTAATGTTCCTGAGCTGGTACTTTAGAGAGGTAATTTTTGATTTTCGAAACGGTACTCGAAATAAAAGCGGTTAAAGGAGAAAAAACGTACGATTTCACAATTTTATAATATTAAATAATTACGGACGACGTTTTCTACCAGAAATATTGCTTCAAATGAAAAATGACATGAAATATTTTTTGTTGTATTTTGTTTCTTACGGTTTAAAGTTCGGAAAATTTTAGCCATTTTCGAGCGATTTATAGACATTTTAACTTGTCATAACTTGTAAAAATTCATATTTTTAAAGTTGAAACCACCTCTCAACTGATATAGGCGAAATATATACGCGAACGAAGTAGTTTTAATATTTGAAAAACGAAATATAAAATTACCTCGAATAGATATATATTAGATAATAGATATATTAGTTATCCTTCTGAAGTTGTTTCTTTTCCAAAAATTATGACCGCGACACCGCTGCCACCAGTTGTTGTGCTCGTACGGGTTGTTACTTGTTCCGTTTGAACGTTGTTTTTTCGGTAGTGTGAGGGTTCAATTTTAGGTGAGAGAACAACAAAACAGTTTTAAAGGTTTATATACTAATATAATTTTATTGTGAGTCGAAATATTTAATTCACTGTTTAATTTATTATTATTCGTCGGAACGACGTACAGGTTTAAAAGAGCAGAACGACTGACTCTAAGGTTCCCAAGTGGGTGCCGTGTAGTTACAATATTTCGGGAGTCGCCTACACAATAGGCGTTGCCCGTAGACTACAATAATATACTCTTATATTCTAATACAACAGGCTAATACTATATATTAATAGCTAATGCGTTCATAACACCATTAAAAACGCACCAGCTGAAGGTACGAAGAACAGAACATCGTAGTTGAACCAGCGATTTCGAAGAACACCAGTTAACGACCGAACATTGGGCAATTAAGGTGGATAAGGTATTCACTAAAGTAGAACCATTTTCGTTGTATTATCGTTATCGCTTAAACATTTGAGGTATAAAAATAATAAATTGTAAGCATACTTTTTGGTATTTTTACGTTGTTATAATAAAACTTAAAAGAGACTTTTAAATTTTAATTAAGTTCACATGCCTCATGAGGACTAATAAAAGTTTATCTTTAAAAAAAATAAATAATACTCATTATTGCTCTTCATAGAATCAGAAATTAAATATTTATATTTTTTCAAATATATTTCCATGTTTATTATTTTAGGTATATTTAAATTATTTATAAATATTATAAAGATTTATTTGAACCAGAATATTAATTATTAGATCAAAAAAATAACATTAAAAAAGTTTTTATCCTCCCCCAACATAAATGCATTTTTTTAAATATAATTTTTTACGAAAAAACCGCTTACCTACCTAGTCATATTTATGATATTATACAATTTCAGTTCAAAATAGTATTTGACCTGTCAAAAGTGAATTTTTGTTAGCCGAAATGTTTCAATACTTCCATGTTGGGAGATAACAAAAACCTGACAAAATTAAAAAAATAAAGTTGGTAGGTGTATTATTACATGTACAAATGATTTTCATATGTGTTTAAGGTATAAATAATTGCATTTAAAACATTAGGATTAATATTTCAGTATTAATTAAATAACTCGTTGTAATATTTTTTGTAATTATTTTCATTAAGTTGAGATTTACAGAATTCCGTGATCACTTCTTCCGTCGCAGTCAAATTCACTGAAATACAAATTGGTATTAGAATTTTTGATTGTATTCATTTTCATTAGGTACATTGCCCTGCCTCAAACTTGTATATTTATAACGCTTATTTAAAAGGAATAATTACAGCAAACCGGGAAAAATTGTATTCAACACACTATAACTAATTTTACTATGAAAATATTGGATGTTTCTTTTATTGTAAAATTAATTATAATTTTCAAATTTCGCAATACTTTTTCCAAGACCGAAAAGTTTTATTCAGATGAATTAAAAAAATAAACCAAAAAAAAAACATAAATATACAATTTCACACCAAATATAATATTCAGTAATAGCTTATGTATCTCAAGTAGAACTTGTCTTTATTACATCATTTACTTAAGCTGAAAAAACTATAAGGTTATTCTCATCTAATGATGTGCTTAGAACTATACTTAGAACGCACGAGTTGCGTACCGTAAAAAAGGTATACACTGATAATAGATTAGGAATACAAGTATTTCATATAATATTTATAAATTATAAATCTATATTATAAATTATAATATAGATATGTAAGTAAAATAAAACTATAATTTTTTTTCAGGAAGATTATTTTTTCCCTCTTGCGGAATCGATATACTTTATTCCCTAATATAAAAAGGTCTGGCGGAATCGATGAAACCCAACGAATTACCTCCCAAAAAATCCAGGACGCAATTTGTTTATTTTAATCAGAGGTCTACAACTAACAATGAAATGAATAATAATTATAAATACAATCATAAGTTAATAAAACATTTTTTTATTTCGAACGTAACATTAGAATTTGTAGAAAAATCCATTGTCGTAATCATACTATACAAATATAACCGAAGTTCATGCATTTGCATATTAATCTTGCTCATATGTATTTAATGCTAGGTGACATAGAAATCCATTTAAAGGTTAAGTATGGTTTAGTATGTGAAGTTTTATTTTGTGTATTTAAAGATTTTTTGACTATTTGGCATAGTTATCCTTTTTTCTATTTTATGGTGCATATTTAGTGTATTTTTACCAACATTTTATGAAAATGCAATAATTTATATTTTTGCACTGTGTTTTATATTGATACCTCTATAATATGATAATTATATATTAAAAATAACACCAAGACACCAGGTACTTTCCACGGCGTATACGTAGTTGGCGATCAAACGCCAATCCGGTTTACGACATCACATCGCCAATCTGAATACATTTTGCAATTTACTTTATGCCAATAATGTAGTTTAATTTATTTTTATATGTTTTTATATATAGTAATGATAATAGTTTAATAATATTTTTATAATTAATTTATACACATTTAATAACTTTTAAATTTGTCAAGTTTTGAAGTAACATCAAAGTAAGTACAACGATATTTGAAAAAAGTTAAATTTTACCAGACCATTTGGGGATTCATTAATTCTCACAATATTTAATATTCATATATCAAAACGAATATAATATTTGTAATGTTTATATTTTATTGAAATAACGCTAGATTAGTAGATCATATTTCATTAATTTTATAAAATGTCCTATAGCCGGGGCAAGTGAAAAAGATATGAAGTCGAAGATTCTGTAAAATGAGAAAGTCACATAAAAAAATCAGAAAACCAATCTGTATAGTAAACATATAGTATGTAATTTTCCAATATTGAATGTGTTATTTTCATATACATTTTATTTTATTTACCTACTTTGTCATGAATATCTGTCACTATAAATACATATTAAGGAATGGTGACCAGATTTATAAAATACAAAAAGTACGTATATAATATTATCTTTTACATATTAAATTTATGAAACAATATAAAAACATAATAAACTACATTATTTTGAAACATAAATCATAAAATATCAGCTATCACAGATTTTTAATTTTCTTAAAAATGAAAAATAAACCTAATATATCGTTTGAAATTATTATTAGTCATACTTTACTACTTCGAATTTTTTTCTATACTACGCTGACATAAATTTTTTTGAATTTACGAAATTTTTTTATTTTCACACAGAGAAAAATCAATTTTCCGGGAAATCTACCAGAGCAATAATTTTTAAGCTAGTCAGGAATTCATAGGAATTGAGTACTAATTATTGGCACAAAGAAAATTGCGAAATTCAAATTTGGGATGAAGGCGGGGTGATGTAAGTGTACGGTTTATCGTTTCACAATACGCGCAATTAGTGTGATAAGAATATTGTTATCAGGAATGACATTTGGTTGCAAACAATGCAAACAAACATAATTTAACATGGGATTGTATATATTTTGTATAATATGAAAAATTATATTTTTCGTTTATAACAATTTAAATTATGTAGGTTATACTTTGTATTTACATTTAACTGGGTGAGTAAAGTCAACTTCAATACGGTTCAGCTCCTTTTTTGTTAGATAAATTTTGCTATACACTTATAAAGTAAGATATTTGTTTTTTTTTTTCAATTTTGGACATTTCTATGGATTTACTGTTAACTTCTATAGTTCTATCATAAATTCTTAGTATTTTTCTTATACCTATACAGTAATCTACAGTTTTATGATGGTTTGTTGCTGGGCAGTTGGCTGTTCTCATAACATCAACAGATATGATTGTAAGTTTTTTAGATTCCCTACAAAGTTGAATGAGAAACAAAAATGGATAAAGCTTCTAAGGTATTTCAAAAGTATTTATTTTATATCTTCTGTCGCTTTAGATTCAAATATAATGTGCAAAGGTTTTTATATACCTGCATTAAGTACTTCATTTTTTTTTTTAAATGTATCTATTTTAGTTAAGGAGAATAGATTATCCTAGTACAGCATCTCGTGTCCGCAGTTGTCATTTTAAAGATGGTATAAAAGCCAATTTTCCTACACTTTTATCCCATAGAAAAAACCAGTTTCTCCAGCACCATTTGTCTGCTGAGAAAAAAAAACGAATAGTTAAAAAGCCAATTGTAAATGAAATTATATTTGATGACAACCCACTGCCAGAGGTCAAAAAGTTTCAAGAAGAGCCAATTGATTTGTCTCTCCGCTCTCATGAAATTGATAGGTATATTATATATTATACAAGGTTATTATTTTATAGTGAAACATTCATTATTTCAAAAAGTATTAATGTTTTTGAAAAAAAATTTTACATAATTTAGAGTTGTTAAAAAATGTTTTTATTAAAAAATCATATTTTTATCACTATGTTTTTACAGTTTTAAAACATCGAATATGGAGCTTGAAAATTATTCTCTTATAGAAAAAAACAAAATATTACAGCTACAAATCAACAGCTTAAGTATTGCATTTTCATATGAGAACTTGTGTCAAAAGACAAAAAGAAGAACTTGTTAAGTTTTACACTGGATTACCTTCTAATGAAATATTTTTGGCCCTATTTAATTTACTAAAAAATTGTGAGGTCCATTATTATTTGAATTGGAAAGTAAATAGTATAAGTAAACCTGACCAACTACTCATAACATTAATGAAGCTGAGACATAATTTTCCTCATATGGATTTATCTGTTAGGTTCGGATGTAGTGTAGCTACTATAAGTAATATTACAATAACTTGGATAAATATTTTACACAACATACTTTTTAGTAAATGTATGAATATAATACCATCCAGACATAAAAATAAAACTTGCCTTCCTAATGCATTTAAAAATTTTTCAAATTGTCGTGTGGTCATTGACTGTACTGAGGTATTTACAAGTGTATCGTATATGTACAGTAGCTATAAACACCGTAATACTTGGAAAGTACTTGTTGCAATTGCTCCAAATGGAGTTGTTACTTTTGCGAGTGATTTATTTCCTGGGTGGACGTCAGACAAAGTGATAACTCTAAGGAGTGGTTTACTTGAACAGCTAGTATCCGGTGATCTAGTGATGGCAGATAAAGGATTTTTAATTCAAGATATCTTGCCTCCAGGTGTATTATTAAATATACCCCCATTCTTAGATACTCCAAAATTATACATTTTTTTATGTTAACTACATTGTTTTGAAACATAAATCATAAAATATCAGCTATCATAGATTTTTAATTTTCTTAAAAATAAAAATAAACCTTTAATATCGTTTGAAATTATTATTAGTCATACTTTACTACTTCGAATTTTTTGTCTATAAAATTGTTTGAATTTACGAATTTTTTTTATTTTCACCCAGGGAAAAATCAATTTTCCAGGAAATCTGCCAGAGCAGAAATTATAAAAAGCTGGTCAGGAATTCATAGGAATTGAGTAATAATTATTGGCACAAAGAAAATTGCAAAATTCAAATTTGGGTTACAAAATTGGTTTCACAATAAACACTATTCGATTGATTATATTGCGTATTGTATTATTTCATTATTACCAATCCAAATACCAAATACACCAATCTGGCACGAATATTTCGGTGATTCCTGGTATATATATTGTTATATCGCATATAAAATAAGAATCCAACTCGTTAAAACTTTTTTGTGGGTCATTGTACATTCGTCCCAAATAATTATCTTGCAAATTTTGAGTAGTTTTCACTTTCCTGAGTTTTTAGTAATATTGAATATGGGTGAATCTAAAGTTGCAAGATCCAACGGTAACTTGAGAGCTCAATGTGATTGTCTCCCTCCTGGTAAAAGCGTTGCTGCTATTACAAAGGTTGCGATTGCGAGGCGATTGTTATCTTTTCTTATTTCGGCTAAAAATATGTTGACTATAAAAGTTTTTCCAGTCTTTCCTGACGCATCAAGAAAAAATAGGCCACCATTTCCGTTGGTGACGTGTTGCATTACAGTGTCCAAAAAGTTTTTTTTAGCGGGAATCAGTGGTGGCTTATTAACCTCCAAAAATGCTTTCAAAACATTTGTGTCGTATGTAGTTTCCCTCAAGATGTCTCTTTCAAGAACATCGATTGCTTGATTGCTTCGCGCATTGGTGATGGTAATCCCAAGTCCATAAGAGATTTATTGTTCATGAAAATACAATTATCTTCAAGTTCAAACAGAGCGAGGTTATGTATTTGGTGAGAGTACGTTATTCAGGATTATTACTTGAACAACGTGCTCGATGGAGAAAATCTTCACTCAAACTTTCTTTATAAATTTCCCAGAGACTATTAGGATTTAAAGGTGCACATGTTATAAGTATTATTGCAAACAGGCTCCGCAGTTGTGAAGGCGAACATGTCAAAGCGGCACCAAATAAAGGGATGTATGACACTTGGGCCCAATAGATTTAAATATACATGATACGAATTAAATACTCTTTTGGAAATTATAATTCAAAAGTTTTTCTAGTTCTTCTGATATCGTTTTAGGGAAAAAATATTTTTCAAATAGATCATTTATAACTACAAGTTTAATTTAACGTTAAAATAAATAAACAAAATTTAAAAAATATACAATATTCCCAATGCCATTTTGGAGTTAGGAATACTCCTTAGAATTTCTTTAGAAATTTCCAAAAATATTCTATTAGCTTTCTTCTACCAAAAAAAACATCTGTTTAGTTTTTCTGGATTTATGTCTTCCGCATACACTTAAGTTAAGAAAGGTTGCTCTTCCTTAAATTTTAATTTATTCTTACATGTTTCTCATAGTTAAAAAATTAAAACACTAAAAATAAAAACCATAAAGTCAACATATGTTACAAAATAAAATGACTACGTACCTGATTGAAGAAGGCCTGAAAAAAAAAAATTATAATTGGTATTATATTAATTAAGAAATATTTTTAATTAATTTCCAGGTTTCGTAAAATCTTATTTATATTTTTTAAGAGACAGAAAAACATAATCGAAAACAATTTGAAAAAAATACCAAAAGAATACTAAAAAATTCAATGGCCAACACTTCAATTTTTTACCATGTTAATAAGTAAGTTATATGTGCTCTTGGATGATCTGTTTTTGTCAGGCCTTTTTCTAGAGCCCGAAAAATTATGACGTTATTCTTGCAGTGAGATACCATAAGACTTATGGTATGATGAAAATTAATGACGCTTTTGGAAGTATCCAAAAGTCTTCTTAATCTCCTGTTATCATTTTAGGATAATAATTATTGCTTATTTGGATTATTTACAACTACAAGTTTATTTTGACATTAAAAAAATAAAAATATTCCCATTACATTTTTGGAATTGGGAATATTCCTTAGTTTTTCTTCAGAAATTTCCAAAAAAATTCTAATTGCCATCCCCTACCAAAAAAAGATATCTGCTTAGTGAGCGGGATTATAGTCCTCTACACACATTTAAGTTAAAAAAGTTGGCTGTTCCTTAAATTTTAATTTATTGTCACCTATCAAGATGTTTGTCATAATTAAAATTGTTGTCAGTATATTTAACAAAATAAAAATGATTATGTAGGTACCATGTATTCCTGAAAAAAAAATAATAATTTTAGTAATTAATTATAAAATAACCAATACAAAAAACTACAATTACCAATACATTTTGGCCTTTTAAATTAATAAATTATGTCCTCTTAGGTTTTCCAACCTGTTTTTGTTAGGCCTTTTACTATAGGTGTAAAACGACGAAGTTATTTTTCAGCGATGTCTCACTTCTCACTCGTAATATTCTCTTAAAAATTTTACCGGGAACAATTAAAGGTTTTGAATTATTAATTTACCTTTCACAAAAAAATAGATCAAAAGTTAAGTATGCAAGTTTGAGTAAAAAAACAGTTTGTAGTTGAAATGATTATTATAATATCATTACACTGTTAACTGGCATTTAAGTGTTTAACTTTAATTAAATTTAACAATACATTTTATAAAAATTACAAATGTTTTTGAAATTTCAGAACCTTTTTGAAAATGTTTTTGGGAGACTATCCTGCTGGGATTCACATTTAAAATCAAAATAATAAAAAATAAGCAGCCGCTTACACATATTCTACGAACAAAACTCAAAACCAAATTATCTATACACACAAAAAATATTATATATAAATCGCTCTTAAGTCAAGATCTTAGTGGTCATATGCCATTCAGATTTGATTAAACCCTCGTAAATCCGCACCATACACGTTCCAATCAATAGCCCTTTGACTTTACACTTCTGCACCCGGGTAGACAATACAGTACAGAAATAGATATCGAAATAGTTAACCAATTAGCTTCTGACCACTATTCTAGATAGAGTGGCCTCCCTTTTCATATAATTCATGTCTCATCTGTATATTTTGTCATCAAATTTACTTATTGTGCTTCACTAGTGTAAATTGTTAGTTTTGTAATAATAAAAACAAAACAAAAAAAAAAATGTTTTTGTAAACTTATAAAAAATATTCCATTACCCTTCCACCAAAAAGAAAATTTTTCATTAATGTAGAATTGAAACCCACTGTGCATATTTATGTAAAAAAGTCATCACTTCCTGTAATTTGAATAAATTTCCACATATGCTTCTTATAAAGGAAAGCTTTCTAAAATTAATGACCATACGACAAACATTTTTTTTTCGCATTGGTGCATTGAAACGACCTTATCAGTCCGAATATGGCTGTTCACTTGGGAAGGGTAGAGTATATCTAACACACCACTATCTCCTTCTCTGAACAGAAATTGTTAATCTATGTGAAGGTCAGTGTTGTGCCATAACTAAATTTATCTAGATAAATTTATCTAGATAGGTTATCGAGATAAACACTTAATATCTTTATCTTATCTAGATAAAAAATAAAATTGACATCTAAATTTCATATAGATAAAATTTAGAGCCATCTAGATAAATTATCTAGATAATTCACTAAGTCCGTAACTAATTACTAATAACTAATAAGTAATAACTATTCTACAATATTATCATTTTCAAATTTTCAATATAATATAAACAACTAGGTAAATAAGAAATTTCATTTGTAATACTATATTTGGTTCTAAAATAGTTTTACATAGCATTTATTAATTATGAAAAATTACGATTTATTACGTATACCTAATACCTATACACATGGGAGATGGAAATTATTTATAATTTTATAATACGGTCAATACGGGAAATCTCAAGCCCACATTACGAAATACGAATGTCGATCAAGGGACTAGGCAGCTGCTGCGCGGTGGTTACCGATCGACGATCGCGGATGGTTTATAAATACTAAAATACAGAAATAATTGTTGATAAGAAAATATCAATAGTATAATGTCTAATAATACGCTGTATACCTACAAAAATTTATCGTTCCCTATCGATTACCACAAAATTATTTATAAATTATGCTATTGTCACTAATCATGTACTATAAATAATTATTATTACCAGACCCCGATTATACGAATTTGTATGGGTATGCTATATTGTACAACAAAATAATTAACTGGTGTGAGATATCCTTCTCGTATTGTACGCAGCGCACACTCGTCCTCAACTTGTTCAGTGTTCCTGTTTCCTATAGTTTTTATAGTTTTGTCTATAACTTAATTTTATTGGAGAAATATTTTATATTTTGTAATGGATCGTTTCTTGATTCAATCATTACCCAACACTAAAAGAATTCGTCTACAAACGGATGAAAACGTTGATGATCCGATAACTGGTACAGACGTTTCACCAACATCGTCGACCGAAAATGTACCGCATCATTCAAAATTTCAATATTTATTTGTTGAATTTTACAAATTGGTGTCGATCAATGGTGATAAAATAATAGCATCTTGTGTTAACTGTCATAAAAACATAAGTGCGTCAACTAAGTCGAGTGGCAATTTGTTAAGTCATTTTAAAGTAAGTTTTTTAAACAATTTCTTTTAAATCCAAACATTGTGGTTAATTTTTTATTGGTAACAATAATAAATAATAAAGTATCACAATTTACAATGAGTCAAGGTATATCTAAATATTAAGAACAAAATGTCAAAGTGTATCATAATATTTTATGTTTATGATTTAGGTACCTAGTTCCCACCTATAATTATAACAATTACCTACATAAAATTATGAATTAATGTTCTTAAAATTACTTGTTTATAGCTTCAACATCCATTATTAATTCCAAAAGTTGAAATAGCCAGAAGTAAGAAAAATTCAAATTTTATTCAAACCAAACTTGTTGATGTTCGTCCAAAAAAAATTAATAAAGACATGGTAATTATTAATTCAGATTTTTTCTAATTTATTTGTCCTAAAATAATCAACAGTATCAAACCAATAGGAATTTGTGGTTATTTTTACTGTAGTTCACTAGGCTAGGCATTAACGAATTAAAAGTTAAAACGTTAAGTTAATTAACTCATTCCTTTTTTTCAAATTAACTTTTAACTTAATAAGTTATTTTATTTTAAGATTAACATGTTAACATCAAGTTAATTTTATTCAAAAACATCTAAATTAAGTTAATTTTTGTCCAAAGAATAATGCAAATTTTTTAATAAGGGTTTTAGAAAAGTAGGTTTTTTGATAGTTAATAATTTGATGTATCATTTTAAATTTCTCCAGGAATTTTCATGAGCGTAAAGAAAAACTATCTATCTAATAAACATTGTTATGTCGGGAATTTTTTATTTTGCAAATTAGAAAATTTTAACTTAAAACTAAGTTAAGTTACTTTTCTTTCAAAGTTAATGTTTAACTTAACAAGTTGACAAAAACAAATAGGAGTAATTTGTAACTTAACGAGTTAAAAAGAAACGTTAACTTGCCCAGCCTTGGTAGTTTAATACTCAGGCAGGCACTACCTATATCACAGAATACAGATTACAAAAAACAAATTTTAATTTTATCTAATCTGTGATAATATTTTATTAACCTTACTTAATTACTTAATTAGTTACCTAATACCTCAGTTTTTAAAGATGCATTTTAATACATTTTTTTCTATGTCATATCATAATTATTAAATCAATATACTAGTCTTTTTAATTACTTTAAAGAATATTATACATATTTTATTTATTATTTTGATATAGTTTTTATTGTACTAGTTGAATGATGAATAGAAACAAAAAAATTAACTAATTAAATTATGTTTACAAATAGAATTCTTTAAAATTTAAAATAATACAATACACACACCACTATGAGACATTTTCTAATAATTATAGTTTTTATTTTATACTGTGCTTTAGACATTAGATTTATTTTATAGAACTACTACAATATTTGTAAAATTTTTAGTATCCCTGACTATCAATTGTTTTTTGGTATAAGTTTTATAATATATTAGGTACTGGAATAATTATAAAATATTTAATAAGTAATCATTTTATATATGTAACCAACTAATAACTCAAGTTAAAATGAATAATTATCGATAATAAATTATATTCCTCCTAACCTAACTCATAATATATGAACAAATAGCCTTTATTATTAGTAATTTAACAAATAATATAATTCCTATTATCATTCATATTCACTTATTCATTTATTGGAATATTATTTAATTATTATTTATTATATACATTTAAAATTACCTTTAATTTAATAAGAAAAGCAATTTTTTTGTATTATTTAATTTTTATCTAAAGTTATGCTCAAAGTACTTATATTATTAACTAATATACTTCCTGAATTTTACACTGTATTTGAAAAATAGATTTTTTTTTTATAGTTTTATTCCATAAAACATATCATTATGAAGATTATGCTCTTTTTACACAATACCTCCAATATGTAAACCATTTAAGTGTTAGATAACACTTTTTTAGTGTGTTAATTGTTGTTATTTCATTTTTAGGTGAAGGATTTAGTGTTTGAATATATTGTAAATGAAATGCGCCCATTAAGAACTTGTGAAAAAAAAAGTTTCAAAAGATTAATTGTAGGACTTACTGGATCAAATGATGATATTGTTCCAAGTAGAAAACAGTTATCAAAACAATTGGATTTAAAATATGAACTATACGTTTCAATGCTAACCAATTTAGTTGCAAAACATGACTATATTTGTGCAACAGCTGATATATGGAGTGCCAATAATCGAAGTTACATGGGTATATACTATTTCTTATGCACATTATTAATATTGATTATTTTATAATTTATTATAGTTTATTTGTAGGAATGACTTGTCACTTCATAGACGAAGAAACATATTTTCGCCAATCATATGTCATTGGTTGTATACGCATAAAAGGAAGCCACAACTATCAAAATATTACTGAGGTTATGATAGAAATTACAAAAACTTACAAAATTGATCTATCAAAAGTAACACATATTGTCACAGATAATGCTTCTAACTTTGGTAAGGCATTCAGAGTATTCTCTTCTCTTCCAACTCATGAAGAAGCAAGTACAAGTGATGTGGGAAATTTTGAAGAAAATAGTTCAGAGAGTTTAAATTTTGATAGTGAATCTGACTGCTCAGACTTGGATTCAGAAAGAGTTAATTTGAATAATTTGTTAAATTTGGAATCAAATCTAGCCAACAATGGTAGTTTTTTTTTACCTCAGCATATGCTATGTTGTGCACATACTTTAAACTTAATTGCAGCCAGCGATATATCTAAAATTTCTAATAATCATTACAACAAAATTTCTAAGTCAACTTTTAATAAATTAACACACTTCTGGAATTTAGCTAGTAGAAGTACAGCAGCATCAGACACAATATATGACATTTGCAAGTGTAAGTTCCCAGTTCCTGTGGTAACTAGATGGAATTCATTGTATGAAGCAACACAAAAAAATTCTAATCATAAAACTAATGTATGTATATTATTTGAAAAATTACATTTGCCTAAATTAAAAGTTAGTGAGTGGGCATTCATTGAAGAATATTGCAACGTAATGAAACCATTAGCTTTTTCCTTGGATAAATTACAGGGTGAAAAGAACAGCTTCTTAGGTTATGTTGCCCCCACGCTTTTAGTTTTAAGAAAATTGTTAATACAGTCAAACCAGTTAACATATTGTAAACCGTTAAGCCTCGCAATTGTGTCTAGTCTCGAAAAACGATTAAGTTTTTTATATAACTTAAGTGAACCAAAAAGTAAAAGTTTTATAATAGCATCAATCAGTCATCCAAAATTCAAAATGGATTGGGTACCTGTTCGGTATAAAGATCTTTGTAAAAAAGTATTTAACGATGAATGCAATTTGATGTCTTCTTTAGTTACTACAAATTCTGACTCTGCAGATGACAGTGATAATATGAATGATCAAAGTTCAAATAATTATTCTCCAGATGAAGAAATAAATGTACAAGTATTAAAATATTTAAATTCAAAAAAAAAAGAACTACAAATGTTAAATAATTATCCTATAGTTAAAAAAATATTTTTGAAGTACAACACAACCCTTCCATCATCAGCACCTGTAGAAAGATTATTTAGTGGTGCTGTTCAAGTTTTGACTTCAAGGAGAAATCGTCTTGGTGATATAACATTTAATAAATTATTGTGTTGCCGATCTAAACAATAAATTTATTATTATTTTTAATATGTTTATGTATATTCGCAAAAGAAAGCATTTTTATACTTTGTTAATATGTTATTTTAATCTTACTATAAAATAATTCATACATTTTTTTAAATATAATATATTAATATGTTTGTATACTGTTTTATATTTATATAAATAAATTATAATGTTATAAACACCTATGTTGTTTAACGATATTTTTATATTTGTACACAAGACAGGAAAATCCCAATAAAAACTAATTTCAAGTCTTAAAAAACTTATCTTAAACTAAAGTTGGTATAATATTATATTATAACTAGAACTGTGTATGAGTATGAGCACAAGGTGGTGTATTAATTTTTAAAATTTATAAATATGTATTATTATTTATTACATTCAATAATTAATAATTATAGTGAATTTGAATTTACTTCAACTTCGTAGAAAATATGGATATATTAAAACATTTCACCTATCTATTAATTAGGTAGATATCACTTCACATAATCACATGTATTGTTTTAT
Source organism: Diuraphis noxia (assembly GCF_037042655.1). Lineage (NCBI taxonomy): Eukaryota > Metazoa > Arthropoda > Insecta > Hemiptera > Aphididae > Diuraphis > Diuraphis noxia. Next base: position 64,367,579 of record NW_028301711.1, read on the forward strand.
ATTTATTATTTATATTAAGTTTAATGGGAGTGAAAATAAAGAGTATTAAAATTAAATACAGATGCGTGTAACAAGATACTTTTTTTTGCATTATTGAGAATATATATATATATTTTTTTTTACTTGTTTGGAATATTGTAATAAAAATACAGTCATTTTAATTTTCAAATAATATTATAAATTTAAATATTGAGATAATACTAAGTAATTTTATACCAAGGTAACTAGATAAAAATTATTTTATCTATCTATATCTAGATAAATTCAATTTCTACAGTATCTATCTATAGCTAGATAAATTTAAGTTTAGATATCTTATCTATATCTAGATATTTAACTTTTATCTAAGCACAACACTGGTGAAGGTCACTCGAAGTGGAGTGGGTTCTTCGTGGTTGGGTGGAGCAATTTGTACGAAACCTGGGTAGATACTACGAAGTAATATTTTTTTGCAATGTACCAGGTTCAAACCCAGTGTTGGTGAGTTGCGGCCCAATCTCTAAGTTACATACGAGATGCGGCCCGAGTTTATGAAAGGTACGTACGAATTTCGGCCATACAATAATGTATATAATATATATTATATACTATATAAACATCATGATATTACGTTTTTTCTATTATAAATTGTCGTACTAATATTAATATTTGTCTTGAAAAAAATAAAAGTAGGAACCTATTCATATATTAATAATATTTATTTTTTTGTGTTGGTAATAAAAATAAAGTATATATGTATAATATATTATACAAACGAAATAACGATTGATTTCTGACTGAATATGCATTTACAATTTTCATTTTGATATTAGAAATTATCCCATTATCGTAGGTAATGCAAGTCATAAGGCAGATAAGACGATAAGAAGGTCTATATTATCTTTATCATATAATACAAAATTATAACTTCCCATGCGTATTGAACATTTCGTTTATCGTTATTCGTTTATTGCTATGTATGTATATCCAAAACCGCATGTGCCATATACATGATAATAATAAGTAAGTAAGTAACTATAAGTAATAGGTTTATATATTATATAGGTAAGGCATAAGGACGTAAGGTACGTTATGTATGTACCGTGCATAGGTAATGATAATTGCTCGGGCCGCAACTCACCCACAGCCTTCAAACCGATGACTCCAAGCGTCATTAATAGCTATGCGACTGTTGAACCACACTGCCACCCACATATTTTATAACATAAAAAATAAATCTTAAGTTTCCTGAATTTGAAAAATATTACAAATAATTTTACCGAGACAAAAAAATTAAGATAAAAAAAATTTAGAAAACAAAAACATATAAATTGGGCGTAACACACGACACTGACTTGCTAATCAGTACATTATTATGTATATTATGTTGTATATTTTTCCATAATATGTTCTGTTTTTTTTTTGTGTGTATATTTGAATTATTATACTATTATTGTATCTAATAACTTTTAACTTATGCTTAATCTGATATTTTAATATTGCCGTTTGGTGTTTATATATTATAAATAAACTAAATAAATTATGTCCCCTAGGATTAACTGTTCTTTTTACGTTGTATACTTGAGGTAGAAAAACTATAAAGTTGTCTCACAATCTCAATCAATGCATTGATGTGTATGTATGAATATCACCAAAACATGATGTTCAATTATTGTTATTAAACAAAACCAACATAGTATTTACCGGATCGCTGACTTAATCTGTTGATAACTTAATTCTAAGCTAACACCACTTACCTAAAATATTTTGGCATTTCGTATAAATATACAAAATTATAACAGAATTCTATCACCATATTCATGTTTTATGGTCAGCCATGCTCTGTTTAGCATTAAATATGTATACACTTTCATTGTTACTTTTAAGGTATATTTTAAAATCAATTTTAATTTTTAATACACAAATTTATACTTACCTTTTGCATAATTATAATACTCATTTGAAAATGCTGTAAAAAAAGCTGCATTGTGACAAATTTCAATTATTTTTGGTATATCTTAAAATCTACATTCTCCATCTTTTTCGTCAGTAACTCTATACATTAATACTCAAGAGAGATTCAACTATTTATTCATTAGATGAAAAATTGTATTGAATCTACATATTTATTCGAAACCTATAAAACAATAACTAACCTTCATACTCATGTCACTGATACGTGTACATTCGGGTATTACCTACGTAATTGGTTCCCGGATCAAATTAAATGTACGAATTGGTTCCGATAAAAATTATTTATCATTATAAAAATGTTTTAATATAAGCCATATGTATAGAAATGAATTTCCATACGATATTTTATATTACCATGACTGGGAAATTTCATGTATATAATATTATATCTAATAGATTGCTAAAAACGAGAAGTTTTTGGTGAAAATATTAAATTATTGAATGACAGCTAAATTTATTTGAACTTAATTCGTCGAAAATGTGCAATGTAAATTCATACCATATTTTTGTTTAAAATATACTTTATTGAGTTTATCTTAAGCAACTGGTTTATTATAATACCATATTTTTGTTGATATTATTTTATTATTATTATTATTAGCATTTATAAATACGTATATAGGTATAAAGCGTATAATGTTTATAAACTAACTATATCAAAACTTTTTACCGGTATTGGAACAAAATATCCAAATAACATATATATATATCTATTTTTTTTTTTGTTATTTAAAATAAGTATAGTATCACATAGATCACATAGTAGTAGGTATATAATAAAAATAATATGTTGTGTATAAACTCAGTTCATAGTCAAAATATTTAATAAAAAGTTATAAAAAAAGATAAAAACAATATATGTAGGTAATAGATAATTATTTTTCTGTCATAAATGCATACAAGTTTTGAATTCTGAACGAAGTGATGAATGTATTGATTTTACAATGATGTGTGTTTTTTTTTTGTGTCTGTGTACAGCATAACTAGTCGAAATAATGCTTCGATTTCAAACTTTGGGGGTGGTTTCCGATGTAAAATTGAAGATCCTTGGTGCAATATAAAGGTCAAAAGTAAACATTTTCCAATAGTTTTCAAAAAAAATCGAGAAAAAAAAAAAAAAAATGACAGAAAAACGGGAATTTTTACGCAAAATCAGTTTTCGACCAAATCAATTTTTTTATATGGTTGTAATTCAAAAACTAATTACTTTAAATACTTGAAATTTTTACCAAATGTCTATGTTAGTGTTATCTATATACAGTTTAATTTTCAAAAATGTTTGACTTTTTATGAGTTATTTATAGACCACTGAAATTTTCAATTTTTTTGAGAATTTTTTTTTGAAGTGTCGGTAAAAAAATGTTTGACGACCAAAAAAACTTGAAAATTTAATACAAGGTACCTTATGAGTTGTTCTTATTGTAGCTAAAAAAAATTAAAAATCGTAATTCACAATTTTTTTTATAAGCGTTTATAGTTCTAAATTTTACGAAATCTGTATTTTTACTTTATCCAATAGGTACAGGTAGTGTACACATTACACGGATAATGTGAACACTAACCATATTTTGTACTTTACCCGTAACATATATATTGATTGGATTCAGTTTTTACAAAAAATTGCTTTTGAGATGTCATTGGGGGTATAACATTATGTTACAAAATTAAAAAAATAGTTTGAAATATTAAAAAATTTTATATATCAAATCCAACCCATGTTCAAAGTCGAAAAGAAACATTGAATACAACTTTTATGTCCTTACAATTTTATTTAAATTATGAATTTTAACTATTAAACATTATCAACAATATTTTGTTCCCATATGACTACGATGTTTACTGTTTGTTTAGTAATTCTGGGAACATTTTGATTGAGGTTCTTTATTTTTTATCGATGGGAACATACTACATAATATACAACAACGAACACAACAATAAGTAAAATTTAAGTTTTGAATATATCTTATATCTTATCGTGAGAATATCACATGAGTATATAAATTACTCTAATAGTTATTTGAAAATTCATAGCTTATTTATCTTATACATTCCGAAATACGAAGCTATCCACACTATGTATACATATGTTTTTTCATGAGGTTCAAACTACAATATAACAACAAATGATTGATGATGATAATTAAACGGACAGGTTATTGTTAGCGAGCAGGAAAAACGCACTATCAAAGGTATTAACGAGATACCTATATTTACGATAGGAACCATAGTTACGACTATGCAGATAAATGACGTAGACGTCCTTGTAAAATTCGATACGTACGTTTCCCCAGCCCCCCACATATCACTTTTCCCAAATTTTCTTTTGCCAACATTTAGTACGTCATTTGTTTGTATTTGTTTGACCAAATTCAGAATTTGTTTGATGTCGGTTCACCTCGGAAAATCGGTTTTCCGTGCGGGGGGCTGTGGAAACGTTTCCATAGCCCCTCACCCCGTTAATTATTGACTTTTCCCAAATTTTCTTTTGCCAACATTTAGTACGTCATTTGTTTGTATTTGTTTGACCAAATTCAGAATTTGTTTGATGTCGGCACGCCCCGGAAAATCAATTTTTAACAACAGTATTTATTATTATATATTATCTATCTATAAGTATATAATATATTATGTTGTTGAAACCTGATAAAAATTAATACAATTCTTATTTTTATAGTATACCTACTGATTTGTGTTTATTTAATGTAATATATTCATTATAATTACATTGACACCAAAAAAATTACTTAACATTATATGTATCGGGAACATTTTTAGTTCGAAACGTTTGACATGTTATTATTTTTTGCTGTTCATACATTTTTTGAGTACGAACTATTTTAATTTTCGAACTTTTTTGTTCGAGTTCGGTTCGGTTCAGATTTTTTAAGACTTGGTTCGAATTTCGAACTTCGAACAGTTCGGCCCACCTCTAGTATTGATTTTACCATGATGTGTGTTTTTATTTTTATTTTTTTGTCTGTCATCACATTTTAGGGCAGTAAAACTAGTAAAAGTGCTTCGATTTTTGACTTCAGTACCTCGTTCGATCCAGAAAGTGAATCTAGTTGGTACTTTGAGGGGTTCTTAATATTATTATATATTATTATTCTTCATATTTTTCTAAATAATCGGGATAAACAAACTAAAAATTAAGGGGAAACCCGGAAATTTTACGCATAAACATTTTTCGACAAAATCAATTTTGATTTTTGATGGTACTTTAAAACAAATAACCATAGATACATGAAATTTTCACCGAATGTTTATATAAGTATATTCTATCCGCCATGCAGATTTCAAAAATGTTCGAATTAAGTTAACTATTCATAGGTATTTGCAATTTTCGATCATTATTAGATTTTTTTAAAATTAATATCGATAAAAATTTACTTGTTAGGTATAAAAGCTTAAAAATTTAATTCAAGGCTCTTAACATATTGTTACAATGACAGTTGAAAAATAAAAGAAATTCATAGTCACAATTTTTTTTTTATAAGCATTCAAAATTTGAATTTTGACAAAATACGTAAAAATCACAAAAATTCACAAATTATTTTAAGCTAGAAATTCATAAAAAATGTACTTTTTAAATCTAAGATTTAAAAATTTAATACAACATTCCTTACAAGTTTTTCAATCTTTATCAAAAATAAAAATTCCACCGGAAATTCAAATTGAATTTCTATGAGCATTTAAATTTTTACAACATTTGGATTTTCACTGGATTTCACATTTAGCGATTTCTTTTTTATTTTGGTGTAACTCTAAAAAAAATGACCTCAGATACTTGAAATTTTCACTGAATGTTTATATAGGCATTTTATATATTTTATAAAATTTTCAAAATATGCTGATTTGTTTTGAGCGTTTTACTGACATTTTAATTTTTTTTCTATAAATATCGATAAAAATGTATTTGTTGGGTAGAAAATCTTGAAAATTTAATACAAGGCTCTTAACATATTGTTACTATAGCCGTTGAAAAATTAAAGAAATTCATAGTCACAATTTTTTTTTTATAAGCTTTCAAAGCTAATAAAAAAAATTGTGCCCATGTATTTTTATAATTTTTTAATTACTATAAGAATAATCTATGAGGAACTTTGTATTAAATTTTCAAGTATTTTTATAGGGCCAAAAAAAATGTATCGACACTTCAAAAGAAAATTTTCAGTTGTCAAAAAATATCTAAAAAAAGTCAAAATATTTTGAAAATTGAATCATGTAAAGAAAATGCCAATCTAAATAACTTGTAAAATTTTCAAGTATCTACGACTTATACTTTTTGAATAATTACAAATATTTAAATTCGTTTGAGGATAAATCGTTAATTCAAACTTTGAAAGCTTATAAAAAAAAAATTGTGACTATGAATTATATAATAATATTAAGAACCCCTCAAAGTACCAACTAGATTAACTTTCTGATCGAACGAGGTACTGAAGTCAAAAATCGAAGCACTTTTACTAGTTTTACTGCCCTAAAATGTGATGACAGACAAAAAAATAAAAATAAAAACACACATCATGGTAAAATCAATACTAGAGGTGGGCCGAACTGTTCGAAGTTCGAAATTCGAACCAAGTCTTAAAAAATCTGACCCGAACCGAACTCGAACAAAAAAGTTCGAAAATTAAAATAGTTCGTACTCAAAAAATGTATGAACAGCAAAAAATAATAACATGTCAAACGTTTCGAACTAAAAATGTTCCCGATACATATAATGTTAAGTAATTTTTTTGGTGTCAATGTAATTATAATGAATATATTACATTAAATAAACACAAATCAGTAGGTGTACTATAAAAATAAGAATTGTATTAATTTTTATCAGGTTTCAACAACATAATATATTATATACTTATAGATAGATAATATATAATAATAAATACTGTTGTTAAAAATTGATTTTCCGGGGCGTGCCGACATCAAACAAATTCTGAATTTGGTCAAACAAATACAATCAAATGACGTACTAAATGTTGGCAAAAGAAAATTTGGGATAGTGATATGTGGGGGGCTGGGGAAACGTACGTAAATTCGATGTCGTATTCGGCAATTTTCCTATAACCGAATCCGGTATAATCGAACGTAACTTCTTGAAACAAAATAAGGTCATTATGGACTACAGTCAGAATATTTTAACGATACCCGAACAAACCAGTCTTAAGAGGACGTTTCACCCGCATGTGTTGTCTCCGTCTTACAAGTGCGTAACATTGCAAAAACTGTTTTGCGCGGGAAAGAACAGAGAAAGATACAGTTATAACTAAGAAACGAAATTTTCACCACATAAAAAGGTGAATTTTGTCTGTGCAATATCGTTTTTATTTTTTCGATATCACTTATACAACAAAAATTCTTATTGTTTTATAATACATTAATTTTGCGTTTTTTAAGCATGAATAACTTTTTTTGTAGTTCTGATATCGAAAAAATAAAAACGATATTGCACAGACAAAATTCTCCTTTTTATGTGATGAAAATTTCGTTTCTTAGTTATAACTGTATCTTTCTTGGTTCTTTCCCGCGCGTAAAAGTTTTTGTAATGTTACGCACTTGTAAGACGGAGACAACACATGCGGGTGAAACGTCCTCTTAAAGAGATTATAATACCGCCGCGTAGTAACTGTGTACTATTAATAAAAAACGACGATAAAATTAAACACGACGCGATAACTATAAAAAAACAAGACGTGAACGAAAACGTTATTATTGCTAATAGCATTAGCCCAGTAAATGATAATACTATAATAAGTAACATTATTAATATTTCTGAAGAACCTTTTGTTATCGACGAGCTAACCATACAACATATTGATTGGGAGCCATACCACGAGACAGTACTTAAAGCATCTTTCGTAGATGATAAACAAACTGATCGTATAACAAAATTAAAATGGACGATTTAAATCAAGAGGAACGTGAAAATATTTTACAACTCTGTTGCGATTACGCGGATTTATTTTACTTACCGGGTGACTATTTAAGCGCTATCGATGTCATAACGCATACGATAAACACGCCGTGATGCACAAAACCAATTAATATACGACCGTACCGTTTACCTTGGGCTTGTAGTGATCACGTCGCCTACAGGTATCAGTAGTCAAGGATGATGTTTGGAAGGTGACTCTTGAGTTAATTACACAACGTAGAATTCTTCTTAATTAGATTAATTGTTTATTTATTGTGGTAAAACATATATTTATTTATAACATGAAAGCTGAATGTAAATTAAGTATTCTGAATGATAGAATAAATTCGGTTTGACTCGAATATTTTCTAAGCTCAAAATATTGTTTATAAGAAATTTTCTAAGTCCAATGAATTAAATTAAACAACAGACTGGCGTGAAGGTGCTCTGGCTAGTCTGGTCAAGTCGCGTCTGAATACAGGCCGTTTCGGGGTCCCTTTTATAGTGCTACCCTCTACTCCCCATAGTCTACTCATGGCCGGATTAAGGGGGGGTCTAGCCGGGGCGGCAGTCCCGGGGCCCTCTCAAATACCCAAGTGAAAGGGGCCCAAACAATTTTAAGCCGATACATAATTTTCAGTGATTTAAAAAAAATAGTTTTTCTATATTTTAAAAACCATTTTTTTTATCGACAAAAATAACTAAATAGTAAATACTTACAAAAGCACAATGGTAGAAAAGATGCATTTTACCACGCACTAAGACATATATATTATGTATATCTTAGTCCGTGGTTATAATTTATGTTATTTTTATTTCTGTAATAACATAGACATATAATTAGAAAATAATTACAAGTCTGTGGGTAATATTGCCAGTATTGGTGGAATACGGGAAATCGCTCGCGCTCTAGTATTGTACGAGTATATCTTATCTCGATTCTCGATGCATTTAAGTTATTTATAGTAACCCGTAGTGCTTATGATATATTAATCTATACGATCTTGTATCATTTTATAAAACTATTGCAAATACAAGACTAGTGACTACGAACTAATAATATTCATTTAGTCGGATATTTTTGCCATTTTCGGTTAAATATTATTACAAGCTTTACAGTTCACATTTCTTTCGTGTGCAGTGTGTTGTATTATTTTTCATATTGTGTTAACATTAAAATATCCGGATTATCTTAATTTTTTCTAAAATGATGAAATCAAAAGTTTTGAGTGGATCAGCGAAAAGAAAGAAGAAAGAGCAGCAAACAAAAAATATTTTACTAACTAATAAAAAAATCAACAATTTATTTAGATGCATTCGACCTGGTAAGTGCAAAGCATTCAAATTATTATAGTTATTATTGAATACCTACATCAATACATGTTATTTTCAAAGCTTAACATTTTTAAAACTAAACTTAGTATATAATATACTTATCAATCAATAATATTTTGAACCATTAACTTGGCCATTTGTTTAAAAAGAAATTATCTTTTTAATAAACAAGAATGAAATAATTGATATGTTATAATTTTTAATCAATGAATTAAAAAAAAAACAAGTCTTTTATTAACTATTCAAAATAAAATACTTTTATTAAATAAGTATTTTATTTGCAAATTTTTTGGTATCTAAATACAGTAGACGCCGCTTATAAGACTCACGGATATAAGGTTCAGTCGCTTATTAGACTCAAAATCGTCTGGAACGGTCCGGACGTGTCCAAATACATTTAAAAAAAATCGGTTATAAGACTCAACACTTCGGTTATAAGACTCAAATTTCGTAAAATAAATAGTAGAAAACAAACTTTTTTGGTTATAATTTAGAAATAAATTGGTATTGAAAAATTAAATAATATTCGTGTTGATTATTTCTAGTTTCTGTTGGTACCTAATAACGTATAATAATTTTTATCGCAGATAAAAGTTCACATTTATCGCAACGATTATCGTTATTATAGTATACTGATTATCTGGTGGCTGCACAGTTATCGTAATTACGGGTACATAAATACACATACGTACACGTGCACATGTACATACTCAGTTATCATTGCAGTCAACGGTATAATTGTTGTACAATGAGTCAATAAACGATCAGTCGGTATTCGAATTTCAACGCGTGCTTTTCTTGTTGTTAACATGAGTGACAATACGCGACGTGCTCTTAGTTTGAATGACAAACTAGACATTTTAAGAAAATATGATCAACTTCCAAAGATGGGACAACGTGATGCAGCAGTTAGGCTGAACATTTCACAATCGGTATTGGGTAGAATATTGAAGAATAGGGAAGACATTGAATGTGAAGCATTACAAAATGAGTCGCAAAGTCGAAAAAGGAAAAGATGTGGAAAGGATGATACTGTTGAACGTGCATTGAAAGAATGGTTTGTAAAAGGTAGAAATAAAGATGCTCGCGTGTCAGGTCCTTTGCTTCGCCAAAAAGCTGAAGAATTGGCAGAAAAAATGGGAAAGGTTGACTTCAAAGCGACAGAGGGGTGGTTCCATCGGTGGAAAAAAAGAGAAAACATTTGTTTCCAAAAAATGCACGGAGAACAAGGTGACGCAGATTTTACGAGTGCACATTTTTGGCTAGAAAATGAATGGCCTTCAATCATCTCCGAATTTTCACCCTCTGATGTGTTTAATGCTGATGAGACTGTATATATTTTAAATCATTTTCTATCAAATAACTATTTTATTTGCAAATTTGTTGTATACCAGTTTTTATTAAAAATTGTATTTTCATTATATTATTATTATGACAAAGAAGCCAATGGTTTAGCTGAGATCCTTAGTGATATTGCGCCACATGACAATTTGTTGGACATTAGCAAAAACTTTAAAATTGAAGAAAAATTAACTGAAGGTAGGTACCTAATTATATATTTTAGTTCATGTTTGCTCTTGTTTGACATTAATACTGTATTTAATTTTTAGATAATATGGTAAAAGTTAATATTGAAGAAACAACTACTGAACTAAACAGTGCAGATTGGAATTTATACAAAGATCCTTTTTTCTGGCCAAAAAACATGCAGAAATCTTTTATTGAGTGCTGTGTAGAAAAAAGACCTGATTATTTTCAAAATTTGAACTCTGATTTTATAAATTCAAAACGTTCAGGTAATCAAAAAAATTCTATAAAAAAGTTATTAACAATCATTAAGTGTTGATAAATTATGTGTTTACAATACACAAGTAAATACTCAAAGGGGCTTAACTTGTTAACAAGTTAAAGTTAAGTTAAGAAGTTTATTTTTTGATTTTTTAACTTAACTAGTTTAATCTATCGTTGATATAACTTAGTTGCATAATGCCATAATGCATTAATACATTATACGTTAATGCATATAAAATATGTATTTAATAGTAAATGTTTGTCATTTTTAAGGATCTTGTATAGGTACCTACTATGAATTATTACATCAGGCGACATCATTGTAAATAATCGATGTATTTGCGACGTTCACAATGTAAAACAAATCACGAATATAGCATCTGAACCACCAAGGCAGGTATTATTGAGATTTGAATTTCAACGGATCACGCAAGTAATGACAATTCTGTAATTCTAAAAAATTCCCTAATTTGATGCTCGCTAATGTCAACCTTATTTTCCTTTGATATTTCTGAAACTTAACCTTAACATTTTGTCATTTCCGGTACTAAAATACTTAAACTTTAGTCTCCGTGTACGGTGTTTTTTTAATTAGGTACCTAGAAAAAAATGATTACCTAACATTTTTTGGTAGTAGATTGGCGTTATTCTTCATTTAATTATCTATAATTTATTCAAAAATGTTTACCTAGAATACGGGTAACCGAAATAAAAATATATATTTAAACACTATAAACTGATAGAAACTGCATTTTTCAAATTCTAATAATTACGTTTTTTGTCGAAATTCGAAAATTACACGCTTGTTACAACTTATTATAGGCTATAGCAGGTGTATAGCACATACATTATTTTTATGTAGGTAATCGTTTTATGTTAACCTACCATTTGCACATAGACATAAAACACACACACACATCAATGTAAACTAGTACATTTATCGCACTTCTCGGAATTTTCGATTGAATATTCTAAACTGTTTCAAAAATGAAAAAATAAATGATTTTCAAATTATTGTTAACTTAATAACTTACAAGATATCATGTACTAAGGGTTCAAATCTTAGATAGAAATATATAATTATTTTAATGAATTTCGGTGAATTATATTGAAATTCAACCTTCAGTGCGATAAACAATAAGGTTGTACACTGCAACGCTATCCGGTGAATTGGTCGCGAACAATTGATCGCCGGTGAATCGGTCGCCGGTGAATAGATCGCGGGTGAATTTATTGTGAATATAATTGGGGCTGCATACTACTTGCGTCCCCGAAAAAGGTAAATTTTACAGGTAGTAAATTCAACAGGTAACTTGCGTCCCATTTTGTGGACGCAACTCAACCATATTATTCTTCTTACCTGCCATTAAAGTCATTACTTAGTTGCGTCCATAAATATTATGCGATAACGCCGATTAAGCGTTACAATAATATGTGTAAATTGTCCATGAAATGTCTACGACGAACAGTAAAATATTATCAGCATTTTCCCACTAATACAAATGTTAATATCATTACAGCGGGTTAGTGTAATAAAATTGATTACTAGGAGATGTCTGATTGTCACCATTTGATAGGTATATCTTATATCATTATGATTGATCAAAATAACATAAAGTATTTTGCACGGTGCTGTACATTTCTCAGTACAAGTTCACTCGTCCAGTCGTCCCGTTATACAGTGCTTGTGGTTAAAATGGAAAAAATGTTTAGTTCCAAATTGTGCGCGAAAAAAGAACTGTTCATAATTAATGGCTATAAGTTCAGTTACCATAAAATGCTTGAAAATGAAGTACAACGGTGGAAGTGCACAAATAAAAATTGCAAAAGTTTTTATAAGATCGATGCTCTAGAAAATATGATATGTGAACCAACGTCACATAATCACGATTCAAATGAACTTGCACACCTTAAACGACAACAATTAAGCAACGGACTTAAACGAAAAGCTATTACAGACATATCAATGAAACCATCCAAACTTATTTGTACTGAGCTGAGTGGCGGATGCATTACTTCTACTGCGTCAGATATTAACCTAGTACGTAAAAATATGTACAATGCTCGGAGAACTATTTTGCCAAAATTACCAACAAATTCTGAAGAGGTACACAACATGTTACAACAAAACCAAATATTTACAGCTGAAAATGAAACTTTTGTTATGGTAAACGATAAGCAAACAAATATTATATTATTTTCATGTGAAAAAAATTTAAGATTTCTAAGTAACCTTAAAACAATATATATCGACGGGACTTTTCAATATTGCCCAAAATATTTTCTACAAATGTTCACAATACATGGTCTGATGAATGATTATTATATTCCACTGGCATTTTTTTTACTACCTAACAAAGAAAATAAAACATACGAAAGAGCTTTTACGTATTTGAATGAATCGTGTTCAAAGTATAATGTTACCTTTGCTCCTGATACCGTGTTTGTTGATTTTGAAATTGCAATTCATAAAGCTGTGTGTACAGTTTGGACAGAAGCGGAAATAAAAGGTTGTCGTTTCCACTTGGGACAATCGTGGTATGTATTAATTAACATTCATAAAAATATAATAAATATTTATATGATTAACGGTTCACAAATGAATTTTGTAGGTGGCGAAAAATACAAAATCTTGGATTGGCAAATGAATATAAAAATAAAACAGAAATAGGTTTATTTCTTAGACTTTGTTTTGGACTGCCATTTTTACCTCCAGAAATGTTAAGTGACGTATTTGCCTATGAAATCATTCCAATCATTCCGGTAGAATGTTTAGATTTTACTGATTACATATTAGAAAATTATATATCTGAAAATGCTCAATTTCATCCAAGTATATGGGCACAATGTTCATCTAGTGTACAACGAACAACGAACGCATGTGAGGCATTTCATTCCAAATTTAATTCATCCTTTTACTCAAGCCATCCAAATATTTATCAATTTATCGATGTTTTAAAATCATTTCAAATTAATACTTATGTGTTAATGAATAGCATAAATACACCTAAAAAAGAATATAGAAAAAAAAAAACCAAAAAATTGACTACTTAAACAAAGAAATAAAAAAATTCAGAGAAAAAACCAATTCTGCTTTTATATATTTAAAAAACGTTTCACTCAAATTTCAACCAACCTTGTTTTAATTCAGTAATTAATAATTTATGTCTTTTTATGTTGTAGTTAAAAATGCATATATTTAATTTGATTATAGCTTTAATAAATTGACAATTGACGATTTTATAATAAAATATTTTTTTAAATAGGTATGCATAATTCTTTTAACTTGTATTTTCATAATCTATTAATAGTTTGTATAATTTTATTTTTTTAAATATGATGTGATAATGTAATGAATATAATCAAATGCATATAATTAATAAACATTTTTTTAACCATGCATAATGACCTATTACTCATAAGCAATTAATCTACTCATTAGTTTGTAATAGGCTATGGACGCATCTAGGCTGTCTAAAAAGGTATACCGGGACGCAAATAGGCTATGACCCTTTTTGAACCTTTTTTTGGGGGACGCAACTTACCTAGTGTTAATTATTTCGGACGCAAGTAGTATGCACCGATAATTGGTCGCTAAGATAATTGATCGTCATACGAACATTTTTAGTTTTTTTGTTATTTTATTATAGTAATTACATAGGTAGTTAATATTTAATATAGGTACACATCCGAGTTTTATGTTTTTAAAGTTTCTCACAGTAAATTTAAAATTATAATAAATAAATAAATAATAATAATAATAATACAAAATAATAATATTAGTAATTATACATTTTAATTTATTTGTAGTTTACTTCTAGTATGATAGTCGTCAAGTATAAAAAATAATAATAATAATATAAATAAAAATAATAATAATATTAATAATCATACATTTTAATTTATAATTATTTAAAGTTGGAGCTGAAAATTATGGGCTATTCCTTTTAAAAAGTCTATTTTACTCCTATTATGATAGTCGTCACATATTTTTATAATTTTTTATAATATATAGCCGACCCGTCACAGCTTCGCCCGTGATTGGTTGTTTATTTTGCCTTCGGACCATGATATGTAGAATTTTTTATTTCTCCAAAACGCTTCAGAAGTACATATGTATCGACCATTCAAAAAATTTGTAATCTCATCGTTTTCACGATTAACAGAAAAAGTAGCTCTATCTGATCCTTTATTAATATATTTACATATGTATTTTATCGCTTTAACCGTATGACAGTATTCTACGTTAATATGCGCATTAAAGCACCTAGATAGCACTGGACAATACGGTACAACCCAACGGTTGTCAACCACGATTTCTGTTTTACCACGAACTTTTAATATTGCAGTATAACCTCCATCATCTGGTGATCTCCGTCGGTAAGTCGGATAACCATCATCTCCAGTTTGAGTATCCTTGACCAATTTGTGAGGGTATTTCTTACTACATTTTCCAATATTCATACATGGCGATCTAATATTTAACTCGCTGCATGGGCCATGAATCATATTCTTGCAAACTATTTCATAAAGTATAGGATCTCTGTCTTTGTTTGGTATCTCGGCAGAAATAATTTTATCAATTTCATCTGGCTGAATTTTCGTTTGTAACCACAAAAGAATGTGGCAGTGTGGCAAACCTCGTTTTTGCCATTCAACACTGTAAACATAACAATTTACATCTCCGAAAATATATTTATTTTTTAATACATGCATAAACTTTTTTAGTTTGAGATGAAAAATTCTAGAGATTATATCGTGTCTATCAAACGACTTTTGATCTTGAAATAATTCATTTTTTATTTCCGGCCATTCCGGGTTGCATGTAAAAGTAATAAATAAATCTGGACGGCCAAATTTACGAACATAAGTCATGGCATCCTGATTTTTTTCATGCATGTAACGTGGGGAGCCAGTAAAAGAGGAAGGAAGAATTACTTGTTGCCCAACGTTATTATCATTAATATTTGCATCATTGTTAACAGCATCTCGGAGGTGAACATAATCATCCGCACGTAGTTGTTTTTGATGGTTACGAATAAAGTATAGTCTTTCAGAAATCAATTTTGCCATCATATCTACGGCGAATTGGCTGAATAATGTTTTGTAATAATGTAGATGATTTAGACTTGTTTCTCTAACCATAAACCTATAAGAATAAAATTGCATGCAGGATACAGTTTTGGTTCGATTTTGGTTATTTTCCTGTAATATATTAATGTGATAACCGTCTTCGCCTCTAGTATACATCAATGGATATTGCAGTGCATCATAAGATCTATTCAATTCGGAAACTCGACTCAATTGTCCACTCCGACCGTGCAGAACTATATCTCTGGGACCTTTATCTTCATTAACTAATAATACAGCTACTTCATCGATGGTAGGTGCATTATATTGACCTCTGTGTTCATCTTGAGGAACTCTGTCAGCATGAATAATTAACTTAAAGTTTTGCAACTCATCAAAAGACCTCGACTCCAGATTAGATCTAAAGCTCTGTATGAGGTGATTATTTTCACGCAAAACTGTTTGCAATGATTCAATGAGACCTCTTTTCATATTTGGAATCATATTTGTTCGAATAGATATTTGATCCGACTCTGACATAAAATATATTTGTAAAAATTTAGCATTATTTCCAATTTCGGGTAATAAACTACCTATTAAATGATGCACTTGACCCTGAATTTTAAAAGAGGGCATGAAGTTCCCTTCACTTATTTCGTTTGCTCCAAACGATGTCATTTGAAACAGAGTGTTATACCGTCTAGAATTATCAAAGAAATGTTTTGATAGAGGGTGAGAATTATCAATTAAACTTTTAATTAGGTCTGGAAGATCCTCAAATTGGTGTAAAACAACTTTACCGTCAGCGCAGCAAAGTCCATGGGTTTCATCTTTCCATTTTTTTGCATGGCACTTAGGACATAATATAGTCATTCGTCCAATTTGAAGCGCTTTAATATTTAAATAATCAATCTCGGATTGATAATTAAACGCTGATTTCATACTCAAAGCGTTACGTTGCTCCTGAGCACGTGTTTGAGAACGTTCTGGTGTGTTATTTTGTTGCCTTCTGTTATACATTCGAGATGCATTGGCAGTTCTTCTGCTAATGCGTGCTCTTTGCGCTCTCGGCATGATAATGAATTGGCCACTTACTCAAAATTTGGGTAAGAAAAATAGGTAAAAAAACTAAGTACAAATTATGCCAGTGTGCTGATGCCAGTGACTGATGTTCTCTTAGATTGTTTACTATAATGTAATATTACAAAAACTTTAGCCACAGCAACGCGTGGCCGGGTCGGCTAGTAATATTATAATATACAAACATGCCCGATAAACCAATAGCAACCACTATATAATACACTACTTATTATTATTTTAATCTGCAACAATAAACTAAATTTTTTATAATTTAGTTTGTTTTTTTCTAGACAGATGGCGCCACTGTTGTATTTTTGACATACAGATTTCCTACATTTCGGGTGGATTTTCATAAAATATTCTTTCATAATAACCTTGTCCTATCAGTAACCAATAGTAACTATATGTCATACAATAAGTTTACCATATGTTTCCATTTTATATAAGAACAACTCATCCTCTTTGGATCTGCAACCTATAGAACCGTAACAACTAAAAATATTTAGTATATTTTTTGGCCGAAAGAGGGCGCCACTACTTTGATTCTGTTTTTGATTTTGTATGAACTTTATACTTTTTTTTTATTGACAAAAGTGTTACTATAACCTTCAGCGGAGTGTCGGGTTTCAGCCAAAAAAAATTTCAACCAAATCGGTTCAGTAGTTTTCTCGGTTAGCGCGGTCTAAGAAAAACCCTTACAATTTTATATAATAGTATAGATAATATAATATATTTATAATATTTATAATATATTTTTTTAATATATAATATTGACTTTTCTTCGGTTCCAAATTTTTCAAAAGTATACATATAGCCGTTATAAATTCATTTATCATTGCCTTTTTCACTCTTAATGAACTCCTTTATTATAAAATAAAAAAAACAGTAAACACACACAATATCGTACTAGCATGGACTAACAAATGCAAGTATGTAACGACAAATTGGTACGACCATGGAATATAGATGACGATAAGTCGATAACGATCGTATAAGCTTATCTAAGTTATTGCCACGCTAGTTCAATTATCTCGTGTGTACATCATACAATAGTACCTATATAAAATTATTACATCTGTTAATCTGCACATTGTAAATTGGATATAATTATATATTATATTATATAATTATAATTGGATGTAATAACTATAATAAATAAAAATTGTTCGTTTGATGATCAATTATATTCACGATAAATTCACCCGCGATCAATTCACCGGCGATCAAATGTTCGCGACCAATTCGCCGCGATCCCACTGCAACTACATATCGATTCAGATTCGCGTAAAACTATTTGTTTCTTTTTAAATTGAATACCTGATGTTAATTTCTCATTGCGCATTGGGTTGATAATGATAATGTATTGTGTACAATTGATTTATATTATATAATTAATGAGATTGGTATTCCATATTCTTCCCTCGTCGTGACATCGTCAAATTATAACCTTAAAGAGGCCCCTCAAGGTGATTCAATTCAATGCATATTTTACCAATTGTTCATAAGTTTTTGCTTGTTGTTATATTGTAGTTTGAACCTCATGAAAAAACATATGTATACATAGTGTGGATAGCATCGTATTTCGGAATGTATAAGATAAATAAGCTACGAATTTTCAAATAACTATTAGAGTAATTTATATATTCATGTGATATTCTCACGATAAGATATAAGATATATTCAAAACTTAAATTTTACCTATTGTTTTGTTCGTTGTTGTATATTATGTAGTATGTTCCCATTGATAAAAAATAACGAACCTCAATCAAAATGTTCCCAGAATTACTAAACAAACAGTAAACATCGTAGTTATATGGGAACAAAATATTGTTGATAATGTTTAATAGTTAAAATTCATAATTTAAATAAAATTGTAAGGACAAAAAAGTTGTATTCAATGTTTCTTTTCGACTTTGAACATGGGTTGGATTTGATATATAAAATTTTTTAATATTTCAAACTTTTTTTGTTATTTTGTAACATAATGTAATACCCCCAATGACATCTCAAAAGCAATTTTTTGTAAAAACTGAATCCAATCAATATATACATATATTATATATTAGGCGACATCATTGTAAATAATCGATATATTTTCGACGTTCACAATGTAAAACAAATCACGAATATAGCATCTGAATGACCAAGGCAGGTATTATTGAGATTTGAATTTCAACGAATCACGCAAGTAATGACAATTTAAAAATATATATTCGAATACGTATTCTGTATATCTTTTTTTATTATTTTTATATTATATTTAAATCAGGGACTGGAACCGTACCGAAAAGAACCGGTTTAGGAACCGGAACCCTTTGAATATTGGGAACCGAAACCCTAATTTCGATAAAATTAAAAACCCGAACCCTCACCGGAACCCTTATTTAAATTAATTTAAAAACCGTAACTTTACCGGTACCGATACTTTTAAGTATAGGTTCTTAAGATTAGTGTCGGTTTTGTAATAATTTCATTATTTTTATTTTTCATTAATAAATAGGTAATAAGAATTATGAACTAAACAAATATCTATGTAGATATATTATGATTATTATTATTACGAGGATTAATAATAATCAAAAATAATCATTCAAGTATTTATACAGAATTCAGATGTCTGAGATGTAAAGTATTAATATTTCTATGTAACAACTGATAATGTAAATAGAAATTTCCAACAAAAATCAGCCATTATGTAATACCTACTCAATAGTCTCAATATACACAAATAGGTCTTCCAGACTTCTAGTTACCACAATAATAAGAAATTCATAAAATATGTTTATAAATAACTAGGCATGTTATGATTTTGGATATTATTTATATCTTTATCTGACGTACAGCACGCCTAAAAGCGGTAAATGTGTTTTTGTCAATATTCATTATTCATAGTGTCTTAGTGTTTACTGGACTAGTACACTAGTTTTTAGTGTCTTGAGTTTTGGTATAATTTATAATTTGATGCACAAGGATTCGAATTTAAACTTTTTATTTCAACTACGTTTTATTAAAAGTGATTATGGGTCGTCCTAATTCCTCAATAATACATTCGTATTATAAATATGATTGTAATTTACGTGAGTCGTCGTGTAAGCATTGTACTTGCAAAATTAAAGTAAGTAAATTTTCAACAAATATTAAGAATATTATCTACCTATTTAAAATATAAGATTTCAACTCTCTATTTACTATTTAGTTTAAGTATACTATACTATTTTAAGTCCCCAGGGCTTGGATCTTATAGCACTAAAAATTACTTAAATATACGCTATATTATTTCCTTTAAAATCTTAAAATAAGCGCTATTATATGCTCTAAAATCACGAAAAAGAAAATTTATTCTGTTCACAAATTAAAAAACTTATCACCTATATAAATGTATGTATATATATAAAAAAAATTGTAAATAATAAAAAATTTATATTATACATTTTTTTTTAAATATTAATATTAATTGAATTTGTTGATTCACCTAACTATTAAATAAAAACTGAATATGGCAACTATTCAAAATTTTCTGTAACTAATAATAGGTACTATTCAAGTAATTATTATTTACCTATTAATTAAATATTAATATGCTAAATTATTTTATTTGAGTTATCTACACTGAATGACCAACTGTTAATTAAGATAAATAACAAACGTTTTCTATTTTCCATAGTTTTATACCATATAATATAAATTAGATTTATGAAAATACGACATTAAAGTCAATTAGTTAAATTAGCCGAAAATGACACCAAAACTTAAAAAATAGCACTAGAAGGTAAGGATTCATTATATAAGCAAAAAATAGCAAAATCAAATTTCATATTTGGAGTCTCTGATGCACAAAACAAATTTATAGCTTACTCTGCTATTTTTATCTGTATCCAATAAAAATTAGCAAATGCTATAAAATCTGAGCCCTGATTATTATGTATTTACATAATTTATTATAATTGGTACCTAGGTAAGTTATTATTAAAAAAATAGTATGAAATGTGAATAGGTACTGTTAGTTGAGTGTATGGAAAAATTGTATTGTATCACCCTCTGTGTTTAATTTGATTTTCAACATGTATAAAGAAATATATTTAATACACAATATTTATTGTTTAAACTTAAATCAATAACAAACACGAGGACAACCATATTTTATTAAAGATAAAATTCATATCAAATATCATAAAAATCTTAGATTTATTTTTGTGTAATAACATAATAACATAGTATGACCTATAGGTAGTATATATAAATAATTTTTTTAATTTAAAATGTTTTTAAGTAACTATTATTTATTTAAATTAATTTTCTTCATTACACGTTGAGTATCTATATACTTCTTAACTATTTTTTAAATTTTTGTGATGATTGAGGATTATAAATAAAAATGAATCATCAATATAAGTATTAATCTTTAATTTTTTTTTTTGCATACATTTAATGTTTGAAGATTTAGGTATTTACTATGAAATAGTATATTTTCATTTTTATTTTTGAATTTTATGGTTAAAAATTTTTATTTGTCATTATCTTATTATTATTATTATTTATTATTGATAATAATAAAAATTAGTTGATATTCTAATAATAGTCAACCTAAACAAAATTTTTGACTGCCTCAAATTAAAGTCTTATTTGTATTTTGTATAGGATAATCATGGTACAAATTTAAAAAAACATCTTGCAAGCTTTCATAATGAACTCTATGAAGAGTTTCTGTTAAAAGAATCTAGAAAAGATAAAAAAACAGTTGGTGTTTTGAAGATAAAAGCTCAGCAACAATTATTTAATTTTAAAGATTCAAAATATTATGTTATAGTTAACTTAAGTGAAAAATCAATTATTGATGCTTGTGTTGATCTCGTTACCATTAATGGACGGCCATTCAGCATGTTGAACGATTCGGGATTTCGTAGAATACTCGATCCAGTTTTAAATGGTTTTCAGAAGAAACTGAAAATTAACTCAGACTCCATTAAGTAAAAATATTGTTTTTTTTTTATCCTAACTAAATTTAGCACGTTGTGTAATAATTGATAGTATATCATTTTTTCTTCTAGAAAACATGTACACGAAGAGTCACTTCTTATTAAAAAAGATATGATAACTGAAGCTAGTTCTAGACTTATTTCTCTCAAATTAGATGCAGTTACTCGACTGAATACCTAGGTCATTTTTAGGAGTGAATATGCAATATATAGTGGACAGTGGCGTAATTTGGCCATGTTTGTGGGGGGGGGGGGATAAAATATTTCAACATTTTACCTATACAGCTATACCCCCTTCCCATAAAAAAAAATAAAAAGTATTTATTATAAGCACCTTTCAGAATTCAGAGTAATATAATATGTACACATGAGACATGGAATAAAATCCGATTAAGTGTACAAATCGATCAGTTATTTTTAGTTCAATAGCACTACGGAAAAATATTAGGATAGGATAAGATAGGACAGATATGACAATAGTCTTTCGATCGTCGTCGATCCACGATAAAATAATACTTTACTGCTCGGTGGTTTATTTTTGTACCACTACACAATGCATAAACAAACTCAAAACTTACACAAAACATATTCATATTGCAATAGTGATTCTTATAAACTTGCGTGGCTGCATTTAAAATGAACTAGGTACGAAGTATTTATGTAAAACTAGCATAAAGGATTTGTTTTTTTTTGTATTATTTCTATAAAGTATAAAATATGTATAGGCTATTTATAATAATAATTCGCCGAGGTATTTGATTTCAATATATACATTACATTTATATAAAAAAAATAATAATAATATTATTAGACAAAGAAGTACATAGGTATGTAGTTAATCAATCTTAAAAAAAGGTCATGGGGGGGATCAGGGCCTGATTTACCAATTCGTGGGCCCAGTACATTTAACAATTTTGGGCCCCAAAATTTCCATCTCTATTTTCTTCAATGCTAAAATAAAAATGTACGCATAATATATTTTTAAATTAATGCTGTATATAATTAGTATATGAGTAGTTGGATCATAGAATAAATATGTATTGTTAAAAATATGACTATTATGTTTAATATTTATTCGAGTAAAATAATTAACATACACAAAAACAAACTTTTTTTTAAATTAGCATTTTTTATTAGATATTACACTTATATAATAGGTATCAAATTAAATGTTTTTACGTTTAATGTCATACATCTAATTTTATTTCAGTTTTCACAAACATTTCCTTGCTTTTTGCTTAGAAAACTGGTCAATAACATCATCAAAATTCAGGTTTGCTGTGATATCACTTTCAATAGATAATATTCCCAGAGCGTCTACATTTTCTTGACTCAATGTAGATCGTAATCTATTTTTAATTCTTTTTAATGAAGAAAACGATCGTTCACTGGAGCAATTTGTAACAGGCATTGTAAGAAAAATTTGAAGACACGTTTCTACATTCTGAAATGCATGTGATATTTGCATATCTTTAATGAATTTAAATTGGGCAGCGGGATTTCTTGATATTTGATGAGAAGAAATTAAACTATGAAATTGAAACCATTCATCTGCAAAATTATCGGGATCCAAATCTAGTTCATTTGTGTACATTGATTGTAAATTTTTTATTTGGTTGTTAATTTCCTTTCTATCAGGATTTTTATTGAATAAAAATCCAAATTTTTCTTCTACTTCAATATAGGCCATTTTTCGTTTATTCAATTCAGCTATAAATTTATCACAAATAACATAATGAATATCACTCATAAACTTCGCTCTTGGATCTAATTGTCTTTCTTCAGAATCAGTATCATCTAAGTGTCTACTTTTTGGTGTCTTTTTTTTTCTTGAACTCTGATATTCAATATCCTTATTTAAAAGTTCTATAGATTTGCTTTCATAATCATCAAAGTGTTCTCGAACATACTGTATGAAATCTATTAAGGAGTTGTATAAGGGCACTATTGAAAACAAATTTTCTATTGAACTCTGGAGACTTTTTGAAGTTATATTTATTCGTTGTAATATAACATCCCATACTATAGTTAATATAGCGGTTTCCCTTTTTTTCAATTTTTTCAAAATGTTCATTGCATCAAACCGAGTATTACCGTTTTCATTATTATCTTGACATATTTCTAACAAAATAGATAAAATATGAGCGTAGTTTTGTCGTAATGCTTTAGCTGCATCAGCATTTGCGGACCACCGTGTTTGTGAAGACGATTTAATAGTTAGCGTTTCATTACATTTTTGATGTTCACATAAAAATTTCCAACGATGAGTTGAAGACGAAAAAAAGTTATAAATAGATTGAATTATACTAAAATATTCAACTGCACCGTTACAATTTTCTACTGCATGAACACCGACCAGGTTTAACGAGTGTGCCGCACAAGGTAAAAATAGTGCTAAGGGAGCTAGTTTTCTTATTCTCGTTTGTAATCCTGAGTACTTTCCAGACATATTACTGGCATTGTCATATGACTGTCCAACACAGTTTTTAATATCTATACCAAAGTTCTTAATTATTTCAACTATAGTAATAGTTAAATACTCAGCCGTATGCCCATAAATATCTTGAAATTTTACAAAACGTTCAACTGGTTGTCCATCACAATTAACGTATCGCAATACAATAGCTAACTGATCAATGTGAGTGATATTAGGTGTAGAGTCAACAATCATTCCAAAATATTTTGAATTTTTTATTTCTTCTTCTTCTTCTTCTTCTTCGGCTTTTTACAGGCCTTTTAGGCCCATTGCCGCAACAACATATTGTCTCCAGTCTTCTCTATTTTGTGCCGTTTCTTCAGCATTCCTTACTCCCAGCATCTTTAGGTCTTCTTTTATTCTATCTGCCCATCTCTGTCTAGGACGTCCCCTGGGCCTCTTTGCGTTTGGTTTCCATGTAGTTATTTGTCCGATTAGTCCTTTTGATCTCCACACATGTCCAGCCCAGCCTATTCGTGCGCTTTTCAAGATCCCAGTAATATTGGGTTCGTTATATAATTCCTCTAAATTTTTATTGCTACGTATTTCATATTCTCCTTCATTGTTTTTCTTTGGGCCAAATATCTTTCTCAATATCTTTCTCTCAAATACTTCTAACTTTTTTTCATCTGACTTTGTCGTCGCCCAAGTACTACTTGCATACAGAGCTATTGGTCTGACTAGAACTTTATATAATGTTATTTTGGATTTCCTTGATAGTAGTTTTGATTTGAACAATGGTAATAGTCCATAGTAGCATCTGTTTGCTGCGATTAATCGTCTTTTCACTTCTTCGTGGCTATTAGCATCTTCATTAATATCTGCACCTAAGTATTTAAAATGTCTCACCCTTTCAAATGTGTATTCATTGATTTTCAAGGAATCCGATCTGTGGTTTTGTCTAGATATTATCATGTATTTTGTCTTTGTCTCATTAATTTTTAGGCCAATTTTATTCCCCTCCTTCAGCAATATATCTGTTGTGTTTTTTAGGTCGTCAACTGTTTCGGCTAATAGTACTATATCATCCGCGTAAGCGACTGCTGTTAGATGTTGATTGTCTTTTATTTCTATGCCCTTAGCTTGGGATATAACTGTCCTCATGACTGACTCTAAGGCGATGTTGAACAGTGCAAGTGATAAAGCGTCACCTTGTCTAAGGCCAGTCGTTACCTGAAACTCCTCTGATAATTCTCCTCCAAAACTAATTTTACTTTTTGAATTAAATGTACACGATTATATTAATCTGGTTAACTTGGTTGGTATTCCTAACGATTCCATGACTTCCCATAGTTGGTCTCTGTTGATTGAGTCATACGCTGCTTTGAAGTCTACAAATAGTAAATATGTGTCTTTATTGTATTCGTGACTCTTTTCAACGACTTGTTTTACGATGTGTATTTGATCTGTTGTCGATTTTCCTAACATAAAACCAGCTTGGTATTCTCCAATTATTTCCTTGATATATGGGTTAATTCTATTCAGTAGTATGTTGGACAATAGTTTATATGAAGTATTGAGTAGTGAGATCCCTCTATAGTTTTCACACTCCATGATGTCTCCTTTTTTGTGTACGGGGCATATGATGGATATACGCCATGCTTCGGGTATCTCCTCTTGTTCCCAGATTGTGTTCATGAGTTTGTGTAGCTGGTTCAGTAGACCTGGGCCTCCCTTTTTTAGGCATTCAGATACTATTTCATCATCTCCCGGTGCTTTACCGTTTTTTAGCATTTCTAGTCCCATCTTCACTTCGTCTTCTGATGGTTTTTCAAGCATCTGTTCTACAGTAGAGTATTGAAGTATGGTGTTATTTTCATTTGGTTGGTTTAACAATTTTTCGAACATATATTTAAATTCACACGCAATTTCTTTACTCTCTGTTAGCAAGGATCCATCATGTTTCTTCATAGCTGTTGGCCTAGTTTGATATCCACGTTTAACTTCATTTGCTTTTTCGAAAAATATTCTGGAGTTGTTATTCCTGTTGTTTTCTATGGTGTGTATCCGTTCTTTTTCCCATAATCTCTTATTCCTTCTGATTATCTTTTTTGTATCTCTTTGTTTTTGTGCTAGTAGCCTTTTGTTGTCTTCACTAGGGTTTTGTAGAACTTTTGTTCTTGCTCTGTCTTTTTCCTCTTGAGCAGCTTTACATTCTTCGTTAAACCATCTTTTCTTTGTCTTTTTTGGTACATATCCAAGTACTTCCTTTGCTGTTATTTTGATTGCTTGCTTTACTTTTTCCCAGGCTTCATTCGGGTTCACAATTTCTTGTATGTCTCGTAATTCTATCGATATTTTTTCTTGGTACACTCTAGCTGTTGTTGTCTTCAGCATATCCTTATTAATTTTTTCTCTGTACTTATTCTTTTTTCTCCATTTTGTTGATATTCTGAGTTTGATTTTCGCTTTCACAAGGAAATGGTCCGACATCGCACTACTCCCTCTCATACTTCTTATATCTTTGACACATGATTTTATCCGGTTGTCCACTAACATGTGATCTATTTGATTTCTTATTAACCCACATGGGGATATCCATGTTTGTTTGTGTATGTTCTTATGAGGGAAGTACGTGTTACTTATTATCATATTTTTGGCTATGGCAAACGAGATTAGTTTGTTTCCATTGTCGTTCGTAATTTCATGAAGGCTTTCGGATCCAATTGTAGGTTTGTACATGTTTTCTTTTCCGATCTTCGCATTAAAGTCCCCTAATATTATTTTCGGTTTATCACTCGGTAGTGTGTCACACACCAGGTCTAAGTCTTCATAAAATTTGTTTTTTATGTCATCACTCTTATCTTCTGTCGGTGCATAACAGTTAATTAGGAACATGTTGTACCATTTACTTTTGAGTTCTATGTAGCATAACCGATCACTTATTGGTTGGAACCTCACTATATTTGTCATAATGTTATCCCTTATAACGAAACCTACTCCGTGTTCATGTTTATCTCCGCCACTGTATAATAATGTATTTCCTTGAGATTTCAAGCTACCTGAGTTTGTCCATCTCACCTCTTGAATCGCAGTTATATCCATCCCATATCGCTCAAGACACGATAGGGATGTTGTCAAAGCTCCAGCCCTATACAGAGATCGCACGTTCAATGTTCCAATATTGATGTCCGTTAAATCTTTGATCCGAGGCTTATTATGTTGTTGTTTCTTAACAACTATTTTTTTTTTATGAGGTAGGGTTGTCAGCCCTACGCTCAACCCCCAACCTGGAGGGCCAGACCACACCGACTAGTTAAAGTCAGTGTGGGGCTATTGCAGCACACTTTTTGGTGTGCTGGGCGATGGGCGCGCCACTTTCCCTACGCCTAATTTTATTTCTTCTATTATATGTTTTAAAACTTTATCTCCCATTAAAATTATGATTTCACGAACTGTGTATGATGAAATATAATTTGTTTTACCACTACCAACGTTCCCATAATTATTGAGGTGTTCTTTTAAAAATGGGTCAAACTTTGCTATTAACTCCATAATACCCAAAAAAATTCCATTATGCCCATTTCCTATAATTTCATTTTCTCCAAAAAATGCTAATCCTCGTTGAGCTAAAAATTGAACAGCTGCTACTGTTCGTTTTAAAACGTCCCTCCAGTACTGAACATCTTTTTTGTATTGTAAAACTAGTTGACAATCAATACGTTTAATATCTATAGAGCGGTTTGAAAAATCACAAATGGCTTTTCTATGGATAAATGAATTTTCATGTTCTCTAAGTCGTTCTTTAGTATGTTGCCAATCACTAAAACCCTCCTTACATAACAGCGTGTTGTTCGGTGAATATAGCTTACAAATATAACAAAATAAACTAACAGCCGACGGTGAATATATCAACCAACTTCTATGTATTTCATGACCACTTTTTTTAGTTAAATAAAAATGTTCTTTAGTTAATTTTCGTAGAACTCCTCAAATAGTTTTTTTTGAATTATGAATACAATCTATATTTTGTTTTGGAGTATTTAAAGTGAAGTATTCCCGAAAGCTTTCCGAAATTTTCGGTGGCCATGTTGAAATATCATCGGAGAATCGTGCAAAATTGTTTGGTGGTAAATCTGGGTTTAATATTATGTCATTATTATCAATATTATCGATCAAACTTGCCTCAGTTGTAACAGTCACATTAGTATTATCAATAACACATTTTTCATCGGAATTATTAGCACTAGTAGTACCACAGACTTCAACAGATTTTTCAATTTTAATAATTTCATTTTCGTTGGTATACTTTCCAGTAACGTCTGTTTCTAAAAATAATAATTTGTGATAATTTATAAAAATAATAGTTAAAAAATAATAATATAAGAGTATGACTTCATATTTTTATTAAAAATGTATTACCTGGAGATTGTGCGCTAGTAGATAAATTAGTACTAAATGTAAATTTATCTAAACTACCTTATAATTTTTTTGTTTTTTGATCTCTTTTATCTTTCAATTTTCTTTTCATTGAACCACTTAAATATTTTTTTGACATTTTAAATTATAAATATGCAATAAAAACGATTGACGTAAAACGTGGGACTGAATGCACCACACAACTACGCAAGACAACGTCAATAGAATTATATTACGATTATTATTAATATATTATTACAATATGATATTACGACGATAATAACGGCAATTAGATTTTGTTATCGTCAATGTTGGTTAAAGCAGTAGTTATCGCGAAATCCTCATTATACAATATACATTATACCCACAAAAATATCCAAGTAAAATTCCCAGAATATGATAAAAATGGTATATAATTAATTTTATAAGGCTGAAGTCGGTGGGCCCCTCTTTCGAGTGGGCCCAGTGCAAATGTCCCATTTGTCCTTGCATAAATATGGCCCTGGGGGGGATACGACACCCAAATCCCCCCCCCCGTAATTACGCCACTGATAGTGGATGATTCTATTCAAATCAGAACACTGGGATTAATAGAATTAACTGAATCGCATACCGGTGAATAATAATAACTTTAAGATACATTTTTGTTAATTTACATTTTATGTTACCTATTCATGCTTCCACTTATAGGTATTTATTTAAAAGAAGCAATTTTAAATTTATTAAAAAAGTTTATAATTGAACCAAAGCAATTGTATACAATTACA
This sequence comes from Diuraphis noxia, assembly GCF_037042655.1. Classification (NCBI taxonomy): domain Eukaryota; kingdom Metazoa; phylum Arthropoda; class Insecta; order Hemiptera; family Aphididae; genus Diuraphis; species Diuraphis noxia. The sequence continues at coordinate 64,397,303 of NW_028301711.1, forward strand.
TCTGACAATGGTGCAAACATGCTTAAAGCGATAAATTTAGTTGAAAAAGATATATCAACAACTAATGAATATCATAATACTGGTGAAGATAATGACATTTTAAATGATGTAGCTGAAATACACTCAAATTTATCAAGTTCAGATGATGAATGTAGTGATAGGTAAATGATCATTTTTTCCATAAACTATTATTTTTGATTAAATAATATTGAAGTTAAATTTACATTTTATGAGTTTAGACAAAGACATAAGTTTAGCTATTATACATACATACCTACATTAATGTAGATGCGTAATAGTTCCTGTAACTCATCTATAATTAAAATTGTATACTTTTTTTGTAATACTTAGTGAAACTGGTGCAGATCATTCTATAATTGATGACATACAAATTGAAAATTTATTAAATGAAAATATTGAATGTGTCGATTCAACATATGAACAAACAGAACAAATCCTAAATGAAATTCAATTACAAAATTTAGGAGGTGGTTCAATTTTTACAGGTAATTTTATTACAATTTTTTGGTTTAGTGATTAATTATGATAAACAATACAAATAGGTAATAATATAACCATAAATTCTTTTAATAATAATTAATTGAAGATTAATTAAATTTAAATTTATTACAGGTATTCGTTATGTAGCGCATACTCTAGAACTAGCAGTTATAGACAGCTTAAAAGATAATGGTGTGGATAAATTATTAAATAAAGTTCGAACATTAATTCAGAAACTGCGTAATCAAACCTTCATATATTTGATAAAAAAAGAAAAACTTAAATTGCCAATTCTAGACTGTTTGACTCGTTGGCATTCAACAATGATAATATGATAGAGAGGATACAATATTTAAAAGAATTTATACAAATTATGGTTGCAAATGACCCCAAATTAAAAAAAATTAGTTTGAATAATTTTGATTGGCAGCAAGTTGAAATTCTTGCAAAAACTTTATTACCAGCCAAAATTTGTACCAAAAAACTTCAAAGTGAACAATTGACTTTGTCAGATTTTTATGGCGCATGGATTTCGTGCAAAATTGAAACACGGTTACTGGAGAATCCATTTTCTAATAAATTAGTAAAATGTATGGAAAACAGGGAACAATTTATTATGAATAACAAACAAAGTGTTGTTGGCAGCAATATTTCTTGATCCCCGTTTCAAAGTAACATTAAATGAAGTACAGTATAATTTAGCTATTAATCATTTAATTTCTACTTGGGTTTATTTAAAGGATAATAAAATAAACACAAAAGATAATCAAGAAAGTATGGAAGACCAAATGCCTGAAAGTGATAATCCTGATTTTAATCAAAATCCTGACCCTATCGAACAATTTTTGCAAGAAAAAGAAAGCATTGAAGTATCTTCTTCAAGTCAAAATACTACTTCAATAATTATTGAAAATGTACTTAAAACATATTATTTAAATCAAAAAAGATTGGATCATAAAATCAACATATTACAATTTTGGAAGTCAATGGAAAGCACATATCCAGAATTGTATATACTTTCCAAACTAGTGTTTGCTGTTCCTTCTACTCAAGTCAGTGTTGAGCGGTTATTTTCTGGACTTAAGTTTATTTTATCTCCTTACAGGAGTAATATAACATCGATAAACTTAGAAAATCAATTGATAATTCGTACAAATAGATTGTTTGAGAAGAAAATTATATCAAAAGAGTAAGATTTTGCTATGTATCTTACATTTTTATAATTTTAATTTATTTTTTTTTTAATTATTATTTGTTATTTATTATATTATGTATAAGTTGCATAAAATTTTAAATTATAAAGGATTTTTTTTTCATTTTAAAATTTAAATACTTTTATTGTTATTTATTAATTATGGCGTTAAAGTTAACCTTTTTATTAAATATTCAAATGTCTTTTGTTTTGTTATAATAATTACTATTAAATTAATTTTATGGATGAGTCGCCATTAAATATTAATAGAATTTCAATTGTTTGTATTATTATTAAGATGTATCCATACATTTTTTAAATTTTTAATATTCACATAGGTATCACAGATTATTTTAATGTAAAAATTTATAATTATTATTTATCTAAGACTACGAGGTTAAGTACTGATTTATTAAAATCATGTGAAAGTGGAACAGACTTTTTAATCAAATATCTACTGGAATCCTCAACTGCAGAGCTCTGGCTTAAGAAAATATAATATGTGTTAATAATAAAAAGAAAATTGGTGATATTTTAAAATTTTAAACACTGAATCAGGATGTAATAGTTGGTAATTACTAATTAGTAAGTGATACATTGCAATCAAATTATAAACTAGGTATAAAAATTTAAAAATAAAAATAAAACAAAAATACTTATGCTAATTAAGTGATAGTGGTGAGTATTTTTTTTACTTGTTTAGTCTTTTTCTTAGTTCTAAGCATTTGGTAGGATGTCAGGGTGAGGTTATTGACCTGTCATAATTGTTAATTGAGTATTGAAACTGAAACTACTTATATATGAAATGGAACTAAATTTTTTTAAGTATAAAACCTAAACAGGAAACGTAATTTTAATTTTATAAGAACCGAAACCTAAATATAAAAACCTAAAAGGAACCGAAACTATGATTTTTTTTAAAACCGAAAAGAAACCGAAACCGAAATTTTAGTTTTTTTTAAAACCGAAAAAAAACCGAAACCGAAATTTTAGTTTTACTAGGAACCTCACCGGAACCGGAACCGTAAAAATAATCAAGGTTCCAGTCCCTGATCTAAATAGTAAATTTGAAAAAAAAAATGTTTGTGTTTATAAATTATAACCCTGAGTAGTGCCAGTAGAGGTGATTAAAAATTGCCAATGTCAAAAAGCGTCATCTAGTGATTACAAATATTTTATATTAAAAGAATCGAAAGGACATAATATTAAGGTTCTATCATAGACCTTATACTCATAGACGGAACATCCAGGCGGGATGCGGGTGGGTGGTGCGGTCTTTCCTAGCGTGCCAGCAGTGATACCACTCCTTGCGACCAAAAACATTGTTATTAACACATACCATTTTATAATTACAACTTCATTATTGTATACTGCATAGACCAAAGCCAAATAGACTTATAGATTATAATCAGCTAGACCATATTACTATTATTACTATAATAGTTATATTGTAATTTGTAAGTAGTACCTAGTATAAAATAAGTTTAATATATGCTTTTTATAAAAATGGTGAAGAAAGCAGCTCTTGGACGACAAACTATATTATATAGTATATTTAATATTATCTAACTGAACATTTTATAATAATAAATATAGAAAGTTGAAGAACTTGAAAAAGAAGAAGCACTTAGAGAAGAAGCTGGATATTATGCTATTGATATTATATGTTATAATATTTTTGTATAAATCATGATATAATGAATATAAACATAAATAGGATCGTCATTCGACAGTAAAGGGGAAGAAAAAAAGTAAAAATACATTTGTATAATTAATAGGTACATTATATATCTAATTTAATATTAGGTAAAAAAACACTCATTGAAACAATTGAAAATTTCAAATCAGAACCAGAAATATAACAGTAATATACTATGATAGTACGGTGTGTGTTGATAAGTCGCAGGCACAACAGAATTAAAAATTATTGTACAATACGATAGGCCTTGTGCGCATGTGCGGTGTACGGTGTACTACCTTGATCAGTTGATCAGCGCCCTCACGCTTGGACACCGGAATTACAACCACGTTCCGTCTATGAGTATTAGGTCTATGGGTTCTATAATCTATGGTATTACCATTGATTATAGAATAGGCAGATAGACCATGCTATAGAGATTTTCGGCGACTACAATTTTAATTATGATAGCTGCCGATAGGTAGCGTTGTATCACGACTAAGATATACAGAACTGGACACGAACATTTAATCATGTCCATGAAATGATATTGAGTGGGTGGTGTACGGGGATACTTGATCTTGTCAACACTAACGCCATCTACTAAGCAATTATATGTACTATAAATCTATTTAATATTATAAAATATATTATATTAATAAATAGTATTATACATTAAATAAAGTAGCTACTGTGAGACTCGGGGGCTTATATAGTGCTTACTATAAAATATTACGAATATTTTTAAATCCAAATTATTATAAATTATATGTACTATAATAACCAGGTAATATACTAATGTACCATGTAAATCTGTAACTTATGACAAATTAAATTAAATTTGTAACGCTTTAACCACAGTCCACAGGATAATTTCTACTTTCATTCTGTGATGTAAGTTGTAACATCTGTAACTACCTGTTACATTTTCAATTTTAGAATGTTGCTACATAGGTAATTAAATATACCTACAATAATATTACAATTAAACTCTAATTCATATTTAACTAATAGGTTTTGTATTTAATAATTTCAAATATAACATAATTATTAATTATGAAGATTGAAGTTTTGAGAGCTTTTTTTTTAGAGCTATTTTTCTTTAATTCTCTATTATGAGTTAGAGTATACTGCTTCATTCTCATAACAATGTAATTTTGTTCAATATCTGTCATAATTTCAGATTTATACTCAAAACATTGAAATTTAAGCATTTCTGGATAATTTTCCATAACATAATCAACAGTATTGTTAAAAACATTGGATGTGGTCACAAATCTATTCAATCTTGCTTCAATGACTGATATCAATTTAAAGAATTGAAAATTGGGATGCACAAGAAACCCCTTAGATTTTATATTTGTAAGTGAAGCCAGTGGTTGTGTACCTGTTCCTATAAGAATATGATTGATATTTTATTAGATATGTAAATTTAGATTTTAAATATTAATACATCATTTTACCTTTTAAAGCCAAAAACATTTATCACATTTTGTATATTTTTTTACTGTTCTACATACCTAAGTATCCGCATATGTAATAAATTACACAGTCCTTAGCAGTTGACTTTATTTCAGTACTATAATTATGATCGTGTAATAAGACATTATCTATAGGGTCCCAATTTTCTTCTTGTACAAGTGTAACTAATTTTTCTTTTAATATATTAATTTTTACTTGTCTTTCTGACTGTGTTACATTAAATATTTCTTTTAGATCACTATAGGTCACTTTAGGTGAATTAGAATCCAAAATTTGACAATTACCCGTTTTGGGCGGCTTCAAGATAGAATAGATGGATAGTAATTTATAAACTTGGAGGAATATAAAATAAATAAATTTATAACCTTGTTGTTGGATGCTCATTTGGGCCAGTAGCTTGTCTAACAGTTCCAAAAAATTGCTAAAAACCATGGTAAATATAAAATCAATGATTTATTACGCTATAATAGTAGTATATTTCCTAGAATTACCTCTAAACGGTCTTGGTTCATTTTATTGGTAAGAACATATTTGAAACCACAATCATTTAATAAATATTTGGATAATTCAAGAGTTGATTTAATTGTTACACGGAGCCCTTCAGACGTACTTCTAGTCAAAAATTCATCTTGTGTAATATGTTTACTGTCAAAATAACTTTCCCATTCATCAAGCCAATTTAGACTGTCTTCTAAAACCTTTAAATTAAAATAATAATAACTCCCTATATAGTTTATGCTGTTTAAAATTAAGAAATTAAAAAAAATATATATTTATACATTTTTAATATATAAACATACTTTAAAATCTGAACTATTATTTCTTATTCCTTCACTTGGGAATTTCCAGTTAAGAGCATCGAACAAATTATTTAACACTAATGTAAACTTTTCTGTTTCCTCACTGTCTTTAAGGGATTCAATATTTTGGTTTTCTCTGTAAAATTTAATACCACATGCCATTGAATTGCTAAAGACCTACAACATGACAATGTTAACTTGTTTTAGTAATATACTAATATTTATAATTGAAAACTTCCCAGATAAGTATACCTGTGTTGCTAATTTTACCGACATTTTAGAAAAATTATCTAAATTTATATGACGATCTGTTATTTTTGGGAATATTCTAGTAGGAATTGACATATTTTGTGACACATTAAGGTCATGGATTTTTTTGTAATGTTTAAGTGTAATGCCACCAACTTACATATGGTTTTTTTGGATCAACCTATGGAATAACAATAATTATTAGGAAATTTAAAATAATATAGTATTTTAAAAATGTATTACCCAGAGAACTTTTTTGTCGTAAAGTCTGTTTCTAACACATTTGATCAAATGAGGAGCATCAGAAAACATGTATATTTTCTAGTATCATCCATTGGGTGAATAACATAATTTTGAACTTTACATTTATCACCAGTAATACCTAGTTCAGTCCACATTTTACGATTGGTCTGAGCTCCATCTGATACTATTCCATCAACTTTAGCACCAATTATTTCTAGTAGTGAAATAGCTTTGATAACTAGTTGAGCCAATTCCTTAAATGTCAATAAATAAAATATAAATGTACATACCAAACTCAAATACTATAATAATTAAGAGGACAAAACACTTACACATATACAAAAACTTTCTGTTAATACATAGATGTCTGATGAATATATTTATAGTAACTAGTGAAATATAAGTTCCTATTAAAGTTAGTAGTTACACACAATAAAACAATCTACTTAAATTAATAAAATCTATACATGAAGGAAAACACCTTTTCACAAACACATACCTAGATACTAGACATACTAGTTTACACAAACAAATTTTAAGTTCAATAATATAATACACAAACCACGGACTAAGATATCTTAGTCTGTGACACAAACATATTATCATAGGATATAATTTTAAACCTGAAACAGTTCCTTTTTAAGCAAATACCCCAATTGGTTGACAAAAATTTGCTGATAGACTTTGAAATATAAACACAAGACCATGATTTGCTTTTAAACTTGTATTTTGGTCTTGTGGATAATATTTTCTAACCCAGAGTATGTCAGAGTACTTGAGTTAACATGAATGATAATTTGATAATTTATGCTTCATTCTAAACATGAAGCATAATTTCGTCAAATAAAAGCATTCCGTGTTTTTGTTCATTGCTTAAAATAGAAATTTTTTTTTTAATAATTGAAAAAATTTCTAATCAAACCCACATTCTGATTTGACCTGTGAAAGGCATCTTCTTACAGTACGAAAACAAGGCAATGGAAGAATTTGCTGTGTTCTTAGGAATTCATATGCAGACGGTGATCTAATAAAAATGAAAAATACATCCATATAATCTCTTCTTTTTAATACTTACTCAAAGGAACGGCTTTATACCTAATACGAAAAAGAATGCATAACTACAAAATCCAATTCTCAGAGTATTTTCTATTTTTAGAGTTTGAAATAATACTTGATATATAAATTTCATTAATAATAGATTTTTGTGAGTCATTAAATTTACTATTTTGTAGAATACACTCAAAAGTTTTAATTTCTATTTTTCCCATCCGCTCTTGTAAATCTCCAAGTTTTTGACAAAGGTTGAGAATTCTTGATTTATACCTCAAATAGTAAAGAAATTAAATTAAATTAAAATCTCAACTTTATTGAATTTAAAATATTGTATATAACTATATAAGTATATTTGTATACCAATATTATACTTTTTTTTAACATTTTTAAATATGCATCAACAGCATTATAGATTGGTACCTTATATTTTGATTCCTGATATAGTTTTTTTGTTTTAAAATACCACAATAACTTCTTTTATTTGATGTAAGTACTTTTGATATATTATATGGATTAAGTTTGGTTTTAGATAAATCATATCTGTGTTTTTTTAATCTAAATATATTAACAAATATTTTCACACAGAACACATCTCTTTCTATTACGGTCTGTCAGTAAATTACATTTCAAATGATGCCAAACTTTATTTGAATTTATAAATCCATTTTTATCAATTATTCGGTTATTCCTTAACAAAATAATTTAAAATCATTATTTTATAAAAAAAAAAAAAATGAAAAAATGAATTACAATGCAATAATTATTACAACTAATGTGTTAAAAGAAAACTATTATTATAATAAATAACATAGTGTAACCTGTAATTCACCTGGGTAATTTATTTCACTGGGTCCACCTAAACAAACAGCTTTTAAAGAAAATATTGTTAGTGCTTTTTCGATGTGATTCAGTTGAAATGGATAAACTAAAACGTGTGTGAAGTTAGCCCCCCCATATTGAAAAAATTTAACCGGACCGATTGTAAGTTAAAGATCTTCATTTGTAAGTATTTGTAAGTTGATTTCCGGAATTTGTAAGTTGGACCTAACTAAGACATGTGTAGACCTAGAAAATCATACCCAGCCCCCCCCCCCCCCATATTGTCCGAATTGAACCGGACCGATTGTAAGTTAAAGATCTTCATTTGTCAGCATTTGTAAGTTGATTTCCGGAATTTGTAAGTCAAACCCTCCCCTCTGGCGAATTCCAAAAATAGGACCCAGTCCCACCATATCGTCCGAATTGAACCGGACCGAAATCCGTAAGTTAAAGATGTTCATAATAAAATACTTTATATTATATCAGTGAATAATTTAGTGTTATGATAAAATCATGTACATAATATGTTTATTATTCATAGATCATTTATTTTATATGTAAATTCTACTTACTATTATATACGGGAATTAATATGATACATTAAAGTATAATAATTATTTAGTTACATATATTAAAATGTAATGATATATCATTGTGATTAACTAAAATTGCAATATCAATAATATGGTACCTCGGAACTACATACCATAATAGTTTACGTGTAAACAGTTCTTTTAAAACATTTTTAGTGTTTATCATACGAATAAAATCGTAAAATATTTTGCCTTTCTTGTAAGTTAATAATTTATTTTTAATGCCCTTTTAAATTGAGTTTTTTAAATAAAATAATTATCTGTTCACTTCATAAATTTATCCGAGCCAAACTACCTTTACGGTCTATTATCAATAAGTTTAACAAAATATTTAAAATAATTCTAGAACTGTATATTTTTGATTTTATAATAAAATAATATGAGATATTTATTAATTTGCGTTTCAAAGTTTCTATTTTAACATGTATGGACGATAATAATATAATAAAGCATAATGTGTTTGAATAATATTATTTTCGACTTCTATTTTTAAATATTTAATAATCCATAATACAACTGTTAATAATAGTATTTGCTATTTGGTATTTATACATTGTTGTTTTTTTTTTTGTTATTAGTTCTTATATCATTATAATTTATAATTAAACATTTTATGTTCATTTCTATCCTTACAGTCGTCTGTTGCACTACTAGGTACAAGGCTCATTATATAATTTCACAATAGCAATTGAAAAATAAAAGAAATATATAGTCACAATTTTTTTTTTATAAGCATTTAAAGTTCAAATTTTGACTAAGTACGTAAAAATTACGGCAATGTTCAAATTATCTTAGATAGAAATTCATAAAAGTTTTCCTTTTTAATTCTAAGATTTGAAAATTTAATACAAGGCTCCTAACATATTTTTACAATAGCAGTTGCAAAATAAAAGGAATACATTGCCACATTTTTTTTTTTTAAGCATTCAAAGTTTGAGTTTTGACAACATATTATGTAAAAATCACGAAAATTCAGAAATTATTTTAAGCTAGAAATTCATAAAAAATTTTCCTTTTATATCTAAGATTTGAAAATTTAATACAAGGCTCATAATATATTTTTACAAAAGAAATTGAAAAATAAAAGAAATGCGTAGTCACAGTTTTTTTTTACAAGCATTCAAAGTTTGAATTTTGACAACATATGTAAAAATCACGAAAATTCGCAAATTATTTCAAACTAGAAATTCATAAAAATTTTTCTTTTTAAATCTAAGATTTGAAAATTTTTAATAATCTATAATATATCCTAGACAGATAAATCGTCTTCGCTCAGAATCGTTTTTCGTATACAATGATATAATATCATTGGATTCAAATTTAATTCCATCCATTACAGTAACCCACTTGTAACCTACTGTACAGCAGATCGACCTACACGACTTACCCGCTTTTTTATTTTTTATTTTTTAATACTGAAAATAAAAAACTTAAAAATTGATAAACATTTTTTTCGAAATATTCAATATAGCCAATTTGTAAATCTGATTTTTAGAAAAATTTATATGGTAAAAACACTTATTTAAGTCAAATGGCTGATTTTTTAAAAAATGTTTAAATATAAATATTTTCGTTAAGTAAATTACGATCTAGTTTATGTTAGAAACCTTGTAATTTCAAATAATAATAAAGTTAATTTTGGAGGGTCAAAAGTAAAAAATTCTTAATACTTTTCTGAATAATCGAAAAAAAACAAACTAAAAATTAAGGGAAAAACGGGAAATTTTACGCACACTCATTTTTCGACAAAATCGATTTTGGTTTTTGATGTAATTTTAAAACAAATGACCATAAATACATGAAATTTTCACCGAATGTTTATATAAGTATATTCTATCTCCACCATGCAATTTTCAAAAATGTTCGACTGAAGTTGAACTATTCATAGGTATTTGCAATTTTCAATCATTATTAGTTTTTTTAAAATTAATATGTATAAAAATTTATTTGTTAGGCAGAAAAGCTTGAAAATTGAATACAAGGCTCTTAACATATTGTTACAATGGCAGTTGAAAAATAAAATAAATTCATAATCACAATTTTTTTTTTATAAGCATTCAAAGTTTGAAGGCATAGTTAAACTATGCCGACTCCCAACAAAGACCTAAATATAGATGCGGACGAAGAGGTAGTTGAAAAATAAATTTTCAACGCGGGAGAGAATGTTGCCGCCCCAGCTTAATTATAAATAAACGTAAACTAATATATCGGTCACGGAGAATAGCTGGTCGCACACACGCACACACAGCACATATTTGTTATTGTTATATTGTTTTATTTTGGTAGTAATTGTCCGCGTGAATTATATAATATATGTAGATTACACAGCGAGTTATCGCATGCCGCCGCGTCGGCTACGTAATATAATTAACACGGCCGCCGCGCGCCGTGACTTTTTGTCTCGTAGCGTACTCGTGTAGTATATTATTATATTATTGTTAATTTGTTGTTATTGCCGTCGTGTATTATTTTATATTATTTAGCACAGGACCAGCCAGTCTGCGCTCCACAAATAGTGAGTTTTTCTTATTACTACTATTTATTTAATTATTAAACTTATTTTTACTCTGTTGGGCCAGAAGGGTCAAAATATTATATATTTATTTGTCAACCATAAGGGCTGCACATTTATAATTGTATATTTATCTTGCTTAGCGCCATAAGGGCTTGATTTATTGTTATTATTATTTGGTTTGTTCGTGCCATAAGGGCCGAGCATCTATAATCACTTATATTCTGTTAGGCCAGATTATTATATTATATTGTTTAGCCAAAAGGACTTAATTTATTATTATTTATTTATTGTTATTTTGTCGTGCCAGAAGGGCCGCGTATTATTTTTATATTACAATTTCTCTATATAAGCTTAACAGTAGATCGATTCTGTAAGTCGATAATAATGTATCGAATAATATCGATAAGAATTCGTTAACGAGTATCCCTAAATGTATCGAAAATCGTTATCAAAGTTGCGATTCTATAAAACTCTTTATCGACAAACATTGATACATAAAAGGTTATCGAATTTTCGATATGAAATAATATTATACAACGGGATATTGTAAAATGTAGCCAATGAAAACCTCAGATTCTAAACATCTGGTTTTATCACCTCCGGTATCGTTATCATTAACTGATTTTCAATATTTGAATCACGAATTAAAATATACTGGATACCCAACAACACATGATAAGCCGCTCATAAACTGACTTTCAATGTGCAAAGGAGCACTAGCGCTCCAAGGGAATTAAATGTATACTAATGGATTGACTATTCAAAATTTAAAATATTATGCATAAATAACAAATAATATGATGATTTTTTTCGAATGATTAATTTAAAACATTCAAGCATTTCCAGATTTCCTTATTACTGTAATCTACAATATAATAATTAATAGGCACCATTTTAATAATTCAATATTCTACTATGACAAAATCACAAAATAGATTGATAAAGTATTAAGTGGAAGGTAAGTAACTACTACCTATATAGTATTAACTAATAGGTAGTAAAAGGAAAAATGCACATTTAATCATCTATTTACTGTGATATTCTTGGAATAGCAGTGATCATTTTCAACGTTAACATGATTAGTGATCTACAACATTCATCATTAATTATTATTACCTACACATCATGAATTATAAATAAAAAATTTAATATTAATAAAAACCTTTTGAATTTTGTTTAATGGTACATAATTTATGTCAGAAATTGTACTTGTAGGCTTCATTATATCCAGACTTATATTTGGTTCAATATTGTTTTCGACTATTTGCTGAAATTGTAACACTTTTGGTGGGACAGCTCCATTTTTAAGTCTTGGTTGTTTTAGACATATCTTAAAAGTATTTTATAGTTTTTTTTTTTTTTTATAGAAATTTCACATAACATGACACAATAATTATTTGAAAACCAATTAAAAATATACCGTATATTTATTAGATCCCTGGCCCGATATCCATTCTCTTGTTATATCCTGAGGCTTAAAATGATTTTCACAAATCCGGGATTTAGATTTTAATGTAAAACCTAAAGCTTCATTCCAAACTCTCCATAAATCTAAATCTTTAGGCACACCAAAAGTACTTTTTTTTCTTTTAGAATCACAAAATGGAACACAACAACTCATTTTTGTTTTAAAGAAAAAAATATTATTGAATTAATGAATAATGGGAAATCTATTACAGTTATAAACACGAATTAAGATAGACGTCTATTTTAATTCCTGGTTATGAACAATGTCCAATGATAGTAATTAATATGTCCAATTGACGAATATATTTTGTAGTGGTAATTTATTTAATTCCAAATATTTACAAATTTGGCGGTAAATTATTTTGTAAAAGTTGCCACTAATATGATAACAATCGCTAGGTGTAGTTTGCAACAGCTGTTCTTACAAGTCAGTTTGGGTCCATGAAAAATAGTTGTTAATATAGGTCGTTGGGTATCCAGTATATTTTAATTCGTGATTTGAATATTAATATATTAATATAATTTATATTTTATAAATTGAAATTTGAAACAAATGAAACTTATTGTCTTAAACGTTTTTCATTTTATAACTAAAATTGTAAATATTTACCAACTCAAATGGATACCATAAATACCCAAAGCAGGTAAATAATCGTTTAGTTATTTGTTTAATGTATTAATTTCCATTGTTCATAAATATTGAATTATTTATTGTCACACAGCAGCCAAGTTCAGAACTGCAAAAGATCAAGGCAGGGAAGAAGGAATGAAAAACAACTATCTTTTTTAGTTGACTACATGGTCCAGCATCCACATGTAGCCACAGGAAAATTTAATTCTGTTCACGGGAGGGATGACTTGAGAGGTTCATGGGATGATTTGGTTGTAAATTTGAATAACTTGCGAAACCCGGGGGTTAAGGAAAATGACGTGAAATCGTGGAAAGAGGTTAGTATTCATTTAAATTATATTGTAACTTGTAAGGTTTTCTCTTATAGAAAAATGTAAATCATAAGATTGTGTCCATAGTTTTTATGCTGTATTGTATAAATTATGCTATATGTTTTTAAATGGTTTTTTTTATATTATAGTCATGGAGGGACCTGAAAACTAAAGTGTCTAAACAACATTCTGCTCTCCGAAATGCCAAAAGACTGACTGGCAATAAGGTAATAACCATTCCAGAGTTGACCGACAGAGAAAACAAAGTTCTCGGTCTAATGGGTTTTGAATATGTAGAAGGCACAACTTGTCCTGATTCATTTCCAGACGATCAAGTATTAAAATATGAATTATAATGGTTGAAATAGTGATATTCCACAAAAAAAGTACATGCGTTTATTATAATGTAAAATCCTATTTTATTGTAGTGTGACGATCTAGAACATTTAGCTGCAGGCGATCATTCCATATTAGAAGCCGAACCTATATCAATTAGACCTCATATTGATAATGAAAGTAATTAATTTAAAAATGATTATAATTAGGGAAGTGTTGAAACTTGGGACCATTTTCATTAAATCTCTCTTAACTGCTGGTATTAGTTATTGTTAATATTTCACGTTAATGCCTGTTAAAAATATTGTAGATATAATAAATCTATACATGGCCAGGGCCGGCGCTAGCAAATATTGATGGGGGGGTATAAATATACGAATTTGCCGACTACATTTATAAACATGAACCACAAGTGTTGTCTTGGTCGACTGTCTTACACGCAAATAACATGGCAAATTTTTGCGTTCAAAATAATCCATTTTATTATTTGATTAAATTAAATTATTGATCAATTTACTCTAATTTTAAAAACAATAGATACTAGAGTGAAATACATACTAAACGCAAAATTTGTAATATAACGCGTGTGTAAAAGATAGTCAATAATTGGTGTCTTAATAATTTATTGGATATTAACAAAGTTAAACAATATAATACAAATTATAATATCGTATTATATAAAAATACAACAACTTCAACATTATAAATAGGTAGGTAATTGAATAAATTAAATTTTAATCCTTCTTTCCTTTAATAGTGACCATGATTTCACTGAACTTTTTAAATCTATACAATCCAAAATATCTTTGTTACTATAAAGTAACATTAAATGTTGAAGACGATCTGCTCCCATAGTCGATCGTAAATAGTTTTTAACGATTTTCAGTTTACTGAAAGCGCGTTCGTTTGACGCAGTACTTACGGGAGCTCTAAGTACTAGCCTGCATAGCTTGTTTGCAGTTGGCAAACAAGTTTTACAATCTTCAGATAATTTAAATATTTTTGTCAAGCTATCCAATTTTTTCACGTTACACTGATGATCTAAAACTTTCAATTCGGCAATCACTCCGTCATAGTCATTAATTTTAAAATCTTTGCATCCCGGTGGAAATAGTTCGATTACTTTTTTTACATTTTCTGTTGAACAAATTTGTTTCCATGGCATTTTAAACAAAGTAATCATTGGTTCAAATGTCACCAAAGATTTTTTTAGATGTTCATTCAATAAAACAATCAAAGTATTTAGAACTTTTTTAAATTCTACTCGATAAAAAGTAGGTAGGTAAATCAATCGAACACTGTGTGTTTGGATTTTGGTCAATTCTTTTTGGCAAAAGTCTTTTTCGATGATGGCGATTAAAATCTGACACTGGATCAATACCTAACTGTTCAGAAAATGTTATTGCACTGCTTACTAGGTTGTTCGTTGCTGTATCATCGCTGTTCATTTCATTTAAGCTACTTATTGAATAATCAATCAACATTAAAGCATCAAGTATGTTCAATTCAGTAGCTTCAAGTTTTTCCGTTAATATTTTGGTCTTGTACATTATATTTTTCATGAAAAATAAGGAAACAACGAAGTCAAATGAAAGAAGTTTTTTTACAAGTCCTAGTGCTTGATTTCGTGTATTTTTGTCCATGTTATGCAAATTAATTATCTCCTGTAAAGTTTCAATTATTATTTCAAATGAAACCCACACAGCTTTTATAGATTCCGCACGCGCTGTCCATCTAGTTTTTGAAAGATTACGGAGTTGTAATGAATTTTCTATGGTGGCTAATTTTGACTTAAGGTGAATGTGTCTTTTGGTGCTAGCCGAGAAAAAAACGTATAGATTTTCAAGTGTAGAAAAAAGATCGCATATTAAAATACTAGCATCACAACTATGCTCAAGAAAGGTGTTTAATCTATGAGCTTGACATGGTATGAAAGGAATCATATGGCCAGCTAGTTCTGATAATTTTTGTTGTGTTCCATTTATTCTACCTGACATACTACTAGCATAATCATAAGATTGAAAAGCAATATTATCTACAGGTAAACTATTTTCAACCAAAACTTCATAAATTTTTTCCGCAACACCTAATCCAGTTTTATCTTTTGCCTGGCATACATCTAATAGCCTTTCTGATACATCCCCTAATGAATCTATGTAACGTACACAAACTGACAATTGATCACTTCGTGAAATATCCGGGGTAGTATCTGCCATAACAGAGTATATACCAGCATGTGTGACATCTTTTATAATTGTTTTCTTTACATCATCAGCTAATAACTTAATAAATTCGTTTTGAGAATCATGACTAAGGTATGTAGTTTTATGATTTCGAAACGATTTTTCCTCCAACCATCTTTTCATCACCGGTGAATGCCGAGATAATAGCAAAACAATTTGATTAAAATTACTATTTTGTTCATCTCCGTCTCCTCTATATGCCAAACCTTGTCGAGCTAGAGTACGAGTTATATCAAATAACATACATAAAATGTCCTGATGAAAACGTTTTTTATGGTCCAGCTCAATTGCTTGAAAACGATTTGATTTATTCAACAAGCAGTCAATATGATTAGAACTATTTAAAAAGTTGCTAAAATCATCTAATGCAGATTTATGAGATAACGAAGTAAAATGTTGAGTTAATTTTCCAGGTTTTTGCTTACCTCGGCTTTTCATTTTACTCCAGGCTCTAACACCATTTTCAACCCAAGCTGGATCAGCAAATTGCCTATTTGGACCTTTAGGAAATAATGTGCAAATAAAACAATAAACAGCATCGTTTACTATACTATATTCCAAATGAGGATATTCAGTAAACCATACTGAAGTGAACTGATTTTGCTTTTTTGGTGAAATATCGGAATTCTTAGGGTATTTGGCTAGCTTAGGTTGACAGGGTCCTAGACTAAGAAGATACTTTCTTTGTGATAACGATTCAACTCGTTTTCTCTTTCCAGGATCATGTTCAAGAAAATGATCTATAATATTATCATTCTCTCTTTCTGGTAAAGGCTTTAATAAATTATTTATAACTTTTTCTGTAATTTCTATATACTTTTCTGATTTTATCCTTAAAGAAGACACAATCTCAGATGTATTAACTAAAAAAGATATAGGGTTTGGAGATATTTCTGTCTTAAGTTTTGTTAATAAAGCATTACATTCTTGAAAGCTGTTAATAATTGTTTCAAGCATTCCTGCACAAGCTATCCAATCATAATTGTCTTCTTTACCAACAAAGAATTTCTCTCCTAAGAATAACATAATAAATATTATATTGTATTACATTACATGTAATATTATATTTGAAAATATTATGAAATAATTCTTTATTACATTTTTTAATTATAACAAAATATATACACTTAATAATTAATAATAAAAAGATTTTAAATTTATCCGATTAGTATCTATAAGTTCTATAATGTTTATATACCAACACCATTATGGTACATGCATGTTTTTTTAATCAAAAGGTCCACTTTTATAGTTTTATTATGCACTACTTATGTTACTACTTAATGATTTTTACTAACCTGCATCTTCACCATCAAAGTTTTTATTTTCACTGCTATTATTATCATTTACATCATCAAATGTATTCTAATATAAACAATTATAATAAAATACATAATTTAAACTTGTAATTTTAAATAACATGGGAGTATAAAAATTATTATAATAAAAGTAATTACTAGAGGCTCCAAAATATGTTTCCTATCCTCGGTGATAATTTCATCAAAGTGTAATTCTGTAGTTTGAAGCAAATCCTTAAAAAAAAATTTGAATGAGTCACTATTATGTTATAAATACAAAACCACTCAAATCATATTTTTACAATCAATAAGTTTAGAGTGCAATATTTTATTTTTAACAATAAAAATGTTAATGCTTACCGATTCTGTTACTTGCTTTTGCTTAATGTTTGTTGTAAAAGGATTTTCTGGTGTTCCTGCATGCTTATTTTCACTGATATTATTCTCATTTACAACTGATTTTTCAACTTGAAATTCATTCTGATGTAAGCAATTATAATAAAATATATAATTTAAACTTGTAATTTTAAATAACATGGGAGTATAAAAATTATTATAATAAAAGTAATTACTAGAGGCTCCAAAATATGTTTTCTATCCTCGGTGATAATTTCATCACAGTGTAATTCTGTAGTTTGAAGCAAATCCTTAAAAAAAAATTTGAATGAGTCACTTTTATGTTATAAAATTACAAAACCACTCAAATCATATTTTTACAATCAATAAGTTTAGAGTGTAATATTTTATTTTTAACAATAAAAATGTTAATGCTTACCGATTCTGTTACTTGCTTTTGTTTAATGTTTGTTTTTTTTTTTTTATTCGTGTCAGGCGCATAGTGTAACAGTAATAATAATAATGATATAAGTTGTATAGCATAAAATAAACAAATAAATAAATAAAATTAACTTTAAAATAAACATTCACAATATTAATAAATAAGGTAAAATAGAAAGGTACGTTAATGGTGGATTTATATTATTTCTGCCCAGATGCGGGCTACGTTAATTCCTTGGCTTGTGCCTTTGTGAATGTCTTCTGTGGTGCAGGTTTGGGAGCAAGCTGTGCATGTGATAATGTGTTGCATTGTCTGTACTTCTCCACATATGCACAAGGTGTCTGTGCTATCTAGCAATCCCCATTTTATTAGATTGTCTTTCGTTCGTCCAATTCCTGTCCTAAGTCTGTTTAGTGTTCACCAAACCGACCATGTTTCATTATGACCAGATGGGAGCGACTCGTTCGGAACCCAGCTGGAGGTACTGCTTATCTCATTTCTCCATCTGGTCGTTCTTTCTACTTCAGGATGTGTTGATGAGATGGCTTTTGTATGGTTCATGAAACTCTTCCTGGATTTAAGGCGAGGGAGTTGTGGAGTTATACCGTACATAGGGTGTCGTGGATCTGCTGTTATTTTCGTTCTCTCCCAGTCTGCTTGCGTGGATCTTCTTATTGGCGGAGGGGCTATTCCTGAAAGTATATATAATTGTTCTACCGGCGTATTTTTTAGGCAACCAGTTATGAGTCGGCAGGACTCGTTTAGTGCGACATCGACCTTTTTAGTATGTGCTGACCTACCCCATACTGGACTGGCATATTCTCCCGCTGAAAAACATAAGGCTAATGCCGTAGTTCTTAGGACGTGGGGATTACAGCCCCATGTGGAGCCACTGAGCTTCCGCAATATGCCATTTCTTGTCATTATTTTATGTTTGGTGTTTTCGCAATGGAATCTGTAGCTGAGAGATCGGTCTAGTGTTATTCCGAGATATTTTGGACACTGTGTATTAGTGATTTTCGTCTCATTCCAGTAAACGTTAAGGATACGGTTGGCACATCGATTCCTTAGGTGGAAAGCACATACTTGTGTTTTGCTTGGATTGGGTTTTAGGTAATTGCGTCTATAGTATTTTCCGAGAATGTCCAAAGTAGTCGATAGTTTTTCCTCTACATTTTCAAACTGATCGTGTTGTACGGTGATTGCTGTGTCGTCTGCGTAAATATAATGTTTTACGTCGCTATCTGTGGATATTGGTTGATCGTTGGTATAAATGTTAAACATAGTGGGGGTTAGCACGCTTCCTTGAGGGAGACCATTTCTGGAGATTCTCCACTTACTATTCTTGCCTTGGTGATTTACGAAAAATCTTCTGTTGCCTAAAAGGGCTTCGAAAACTCTTACAAACTCGTAATCCAGGATAATATCATATAGTTTCTTTAACATTAGTCTGTGGTTCACCGTGTCGTATGCTGCCGTTAGATCTATGAGCGCCACGCCTGTGACTTTCTTGTTCTCGAAACCGTTCTCGATTGTTTGGGTCAGGTTGAGTATCTGTCCTGTACATGATTTTCCTGGGCGGAAACCAGCTTGTTCTTTAATTAGTGTGCTGTCTACGAAGGGGACTAGGCGGTTAAGCAGCATTCTCTCGAAAAGTTTGTACGTGTGGCACAGAAGGGATATTGGGCGATAGTTCTTTGGATCATCCGTATCTTTCCCTGGTTTTAATAAGGCTATAATTTTTGTTTTCCTCCATATTTTCGGTATGTTTTTCCGGTTTCTTATTTCGTTATATAGAGCGAGTATCCAACGTTTGGCTTTCGGCCCAAAATTGCGGATCTGTTCGACAAAAATATTATCTAGTCCAGCTGCTTTCCTAAGTTTCATTGTCTCTATAGCTATGTTCAATTCATCCTCTTCGAAAGGCCGGCTGAGGTGGTTTCCTTCTTTTTCTTTGTTTCGTATTATTCTTTTATTAGGTTTATCTTCTTGTTTAAGTCTTTGGGGTTTACCATTTAGTAGTAATTGGTGTGCGATTTGATCGGGAGTGACGTTAGACAGTCCTTTCGCGCTAGTAGGATCACTGTTTAATCTTTTAATTAGGCCCCATGCCTTTTTACTACTATGTTTCATGTCTGTTTTATTTAAAAGCTCATGCCATTTATTCCTTTTTTCCTGTGCAATGGCATTCGTGAGCTCTTCCCCTTTATTTCTGGTTTGTTCTTCGAAGGGATTATTTTCAAACAGGTTGATATATGTGTTGTAATTGTCCATGATTTCACTTGATAGTCCAGGTATATGATGTGTCCTACATCCTCTTGGTATGTGTTTCCGGGATATGTATTTTACTTTTTCTACAAAGGATTCATAGTGTTCCAGTAGTGGTTCGAGATTTTCTATACTTGAATCGAGATCTTCTGAGAAAAGGTTCCACTTTGCTTTCATGAAGTTGTATCT
The DNA here is from genome assembly GCF_037042655.1 of Diuraphis noxia. Classification (NCBI taxonomy): domain Eukaryota; kingdom Metazoa; phylum Arthropoda; class Insecta; order Hemiptera; family Aphididae; genus Diuraphis; species Diuraphis noxia. The sequence continues at coordinate 64,417,949 of NW_028301711.1, forward strand.
CCTTTGGAATGGGACAATATTAGGTCTCACTGCAGCCTCAATCTGGCAAATTATGGGCCTATGTTGTGTGTTTGGAATGGGGTCTCCCATCTTTTTGGTACATAGTTGACTGATAGAATCACTGACAAATATAAGGTCAGGGTTATATCCTTTCTTCCATCGACCGCTGTTGAAGGATGGAGGTAATTTGTTATCGTGAATCAGTACCATATCTTCGCCTTGTGCCCAGATTTCTACTGCTTCGCCATCATCGTTTGTCTCCTTATAGCCCCAGCTTGAACGTTGGCTGTTGAAATCACCTATGACTATGTTAGGTTTATGTTGTAGGCTGTCTTCGGATTTAAGACTAGGGGCTATGAAAGGAGAATTTATATATGGTTTATATATTGAAGAGACTGAGATGTTCGGTAAGTGCACTGTGATAAATTCGATGTCGTTTTGTTCGTATATTTTAACTGACTGGATGATCATATTAGGTTTTGTGAAGATGGCACTACCGTGTTTTCTATGGTGCCTTATCGCTGCTAGTTTCATTCCAGATATACTTGGTGCATTAAGAGTCTGGTCTCGATGGGTCTCTTGGACGCACATAATATCGCATGATGTTGATTTAAAAATGGTAGATATAAGTTCTTCCTTTACTCTCGTAATACCTTCGATGTTTATCGATACAATCGTCAATGCTGGCCCTGATAAGGGCCGTTTTAGGCGCGGTTTTTTATGACCGCCAGACATTGTTATTATACTGAGAGATAGGTCGCGCCTGGGTTTGGAAGAATTAGCCGGTGTTTGGGAACACCGTTACTAGGGGACACCGCGTAGAGGTTTCTTCCTTGTCCCCCTTAATGTTTGTTGTAAACGGATTTTCTGGTGTTCCTGCATGCTTATTTTCACTGATATTATTGTCATTTACAACTGATTTTTCAACTTGAAATTCATTCTGATGTAAGCAATTATAATAAAATATATAATTTAAACTTGTAATTTTAAATAACATGAGAGTATAAAAATTATTATAATAAAAGTAATTACTACAGGATCCAAAATATGTGTTCTATCCTCGGTGATAATTTCTTCCAAGTGTAATTCTGTAGTTTGAAGCGAATCCTTTAAAAAAAATTTGAACGAGTCACTATTATGTTATAAACACAATTACACAAAAAATATCTAAGCAGATTTTTATATTTAAAAATTTTATTATTTTTTTTTTTTTACAATGAAAAAGTTAACACTTACCGATTCTGTCACTTGCTTTAGCCTAGCTGCAGCTATAAATGGATTTTCTGGGGCTCCAACATGCTTCACTAAAACTCTTTTACCCTCATGTTGTTTAGTTTCATGTTTCTTTCTATAATCATCATCAAATATACTTCCACATGCCAAACATTCTAATTTCGTTCGTTTTCTTTTTATCGTATTTGTGCAATTCATAACGAACAAATTAATAAAACACAAACGAATAAATAAACTGTGTTAAGTTAACTCGGTATAACACTCTCACAGTCGTCACAGAACTACAGAAGTACAGAATAGCAATAGGCAATAAATTGTAGACAATCTTTATTATTTACTATCAATTATAATATATTGTACTATTGTAGCAGTGAAGTACGATCGTCGATCACACAATAATCAATAAATCAAATCAAATATCTAAGACTAAGATAACGACGTACGTATATTCCGACTACGGCTATAAATACATTCGTTGCCCTATGATTCGGGAATTTTAGCCGTAGCCGTACACGAAAAATGTTTTTGTAATACCAACTAGCGGCTAGCGCAATCTAGTTCTATAGTTCAAATTTTTGCCGACTATTTAATTTTATTCAGCGTATGGCTATATATGCCGACTATATAAATGGGTTATTCGTTGGTGGGGGGTATTGCACCCCCCCCCCCCCCCACGCCCCCCCTAACGCCGGGCCTGTGTTTGGCGCATAAGGTGACCGCAATAATAATGGAAGAGCCTTGTCGCTATATAAAGAAAAGATTTAGTGGACTGTATGAAGAAAAATATAATTAAATAAATAAGAATAAAAAATGATAAAATAAACTGCCTGGTTGGCAATATAATCAACAATAATTAAAACATTCAATAATAAAATAATAAGTATATATATATAAATATGAATAAAATAGCACAAATGACCACTTGGTCCAATACAAAACAATATAATATTATAATAATAATAAATCACAGCCAAGTTGACTCCAAAAGGAGAAATAAATAAAACAATTGACAATAATAATAGTAAGTTATACAAATAATAGTTATAATCAATCTTGCCTTAAACGGCCCTTATAACAATATAATAATATCAATGGCGCCTCAGGTGGCCTTTGTACAAATAATATAACAACAATGAGGTAACTAAATTACTAATATTAAATATTGAGCTGCAGCTCACACAAATACAAAAATATATAATTCACTTAAGTGGCCACATAGAACAAATGGTACCGACACAAGACAGCTAGCAAAAACAAAGGAACCAGGTGCAATTCGCAAATGCTGGACCAACAGACACAAAAATGTCAAAGTTGCTCTATTTCTGGTAAAGTGACAACCCTAGGCTAACAACACAAAATTAATAAAATATTCAAATTAGAGTTGCCGAACCATAATTACCAGACAATAGGAACAAGAAACCAGCGTTGATCACAGCAAAAAAAAATAACCAATATAAAAGATCACCATACACGAGTTTTGCTCACAAAAAAAAAGGCTGTTACATAATATAATTTCTGGGTAATTACCACTAAGACAGGAAAAACTAGTCGACTTGTCCTAATGACGGACGAAAAAGAGAATAATTTAAAAAGAAAAACATATCAAAAAATAACGAATATGGATGTAAGCACTATCGCCGCCGCCGATAACAACTAAGTGCTGCCAACACTAGTGCAATGCAACGGCAAAAGGCACTCACAAATTATTGGCACCAACATACAGCCATACAGGCATAAAACCAAACAAAAACAAAAAAAAAAAACTAATAAATACACGAAACAATAGGTGATAGTCAATGGATCTAATATTTAATATTCTAAATCTATTTATAACAATAAACCTAAATATACAAAGTTGATAATAAAGTAATTGATAATATAGTGATAACAAATTAACAAAAAATATTTGGTGGTATTTTTAAATAAGCCAATCGTGGATGATTTTAACACAGGTGCGCCGAGCTCATATATGGAATGCTAATATGCCTACGGGCTACGGGCTATATTTAATATAATTATTGTAAGCAAAACGAAAACCTTGTGTCAAATTTTCAATTCTTAGCTTTATACAAAATTGTTTATACGTTTCTATGACTTAAAATTTTAGAATAATAACAAATATTTAAAATCGTTTGAAGATAAATCGTTGTTTATTATACACAATTTTATAAAAAAAATTCTAAAATGACGCGCAAGTTTTTTTATAGTTATTTGAAGAAAAACTTATGGATTGTGTATTGAAGTTTTTAAGCTTATAGGTATATAAAAAAAATGCTTATGAATTTTTAACTGCAAAATTACTTGAAAATGTTCACGATTTTGACATATTTCGTAAAAATTTGAAATTTAAGCGCTTATAAGAAAAATTGCGAATTAAATATGTATTATAATAATATCATAATATAAATCATTATAATTATATGTACTTACTTACTTGTATTTCTTTGTCGTTGCCCGTTTGAATGTTTGATAGGTACTATTCGTAAAAAATAACTAATATTTGGTATTATATTGATTATTTTCGTCTTTTATCTCCAATCCTACCTTACCTTACAAAAAGGCAACAAAAGTTTTTTTGGTTTTGGAAAAGTACTGAGTTCAAGAACATTATCGACAAACCTGAAGATACAAATGTACATGACCCTGATACGACCCATAGTACTGTATGCCGCGGAAACATGGCCACTTAGGAAAGCAGAAGAAACCAGACTAAAAGTATTTGAAAGGAGAATCTTACGGAAAATCTACGGCCCATGCTTTGACACAAATACAAGTGAATGGCGTAAACGTCATAATAAAGAACTCGAAGAGCTGTTCCAGAGACCGAACATCGCGAATGAAATCAAGAAAAGAAGATTAACCTGGGCAGGACATGCATGGCGGAAAGTAGGATCCATAGTCAGAACAACAATCGAAGAGAACCCGGTCGGTAGGAGACCCTTAGGTTACGCTGGGAAGACTGTGTAAAAAGGGACGTGGAAAACATTGAACCAGAGATGCCATGGAGAGTAGTGGCAGAAAATAGAGATAGATGGAGAGAAATTTGTTTGGCGGTATGGTCTCAATGACCGAAAACCAAAAAAAAAAAAATATATTGATTATTGACGAGTGACGACTGACGACCGACAGTCAAAAACAAACTACGAATGTTAGTAAATCAATAAACGTTGTTGTAATTATGAAGGTTTTCTATTTTATCTGCCGAATGCCGATTGCCCCGACACGACACTGCGATAAGATAATATCATGGCAATTCCAGACTAGCGCGCAGCCGCCGCCAGCCGGTTATCATTAAAACCCGTGTATTATACAGTGGCGCCGAATATATATGTCAAGTGGAGCGATTGCTCCAATTCTTTGTATTGGGGGTGGGTGGGTCGGTCATGTGCCAGGTCATTAAAGTGTTTAGGGTGAAAATGATAATACTAGTACTAGTGTTGTGATCCAGTTATGGAACACGGTTGACAAGTAGGCAAATCAAATGAACAACTCAAGGTTTTGAATTTAATTGTTAATTGTGATTTGTATTTAACTTGGTTAGTATTTAACACTTTTAAACACTCAGAGTAACGATTACAACTTAAGACAATTATTTTAGCATGAGTACCGTCAACTAGTCGTCATACAAAAATAGTGTAAGTGATTGCTTGTAGAGTACCCTTATATATGATACACCAACCGGATCTTATTGTGTCATACAAGGTCTCTTTTTAAGTATTCATCCTAATACTTCAATAGTTTTAGAAATCAACTTTTCCTTGCAATTATTAATTAGTGATTATTAATCACTGATTAAGATACTGCCTCACGTACTTGACGTGTAAGACAAATCTACGTGCGCGTTCGCACACGTTGCATGCAGCTATCTCAACACTAGTACTGAATACTGATATATTATAGACCCGGATCACACTACGGGCAGAGGCGCAATTGATTGATACTCGATGGTCAATTTTCAGACATTACAATAAGCATGCATCAATACACCTATACTACGTAATTTATAATGTTCTGCGTGACTGTTAGGTAGGTACAACGTTGAACCTATTGGTTATTATAATGAAAACATTAATATTAAAACTTAAATATTATATTATACTGTGATAAAATCAATTGGCGACTTGAAGTACGTAACAACGTAACAGAATAAAACGTAAACAAGTATTGTGCTACCTGTATGAAAATATCTAAATATATGTTTAAATAAAGATTTTAGATATCAACATTTTGTATAGAAATATTTTATACTTTTTTTATAATCAAATGAAAATATAAAAAAGCGGGTAAGTCGTGTATATCGCTCTGCTGTACAGTAGGTTACAAGTGGGTTACTGTAATGGATGGAATTAAATTTGAATCCAATGATATTATATCATGGTACACAAAAAACGATTCTGAGCGAAGACGGTTTATCTGTCTAGGATATATTATAGATTATTAAAAATTTTCAAATCTTAGATTTAAAAAGAAAATTTTTTATGAATTTCTAGTTTGAAATAATTTGCGAATTTTCGTGATTTTTACATATGTTGTCAAAATTCAAACTTCGAATGCTTGTAAAAAAAAAATTGTTAATACGCATTTATATTATTTTTCAATTTTTATTGTAAAAATATATTATGAGCCTTGTATTAAATTTTCAAATATTAGATATAAAAAGAAATTTTTTTATGAATTTCTAGCTTAAAATAATTTCTGTATTTTCGTGATTTTTACATAATATGTTGTCAAAACTCAAAATTTGAATGCTTAAAAAAAAAAAATGTGACTATGTATTCCTTTTATTTTGCAACTGCTATTATAAAAATATGTTAGGAGCCTTGTATTAAATTTTCAAATCTTAGAATTAAAAAGGAAAACTTTTATGAATTTCTATCTAAGATAATTTGAACATTGCCGTAATTTTTACGTATTTAGTCAAAATTTGAACTTTAAATGCTTATAAAAAAAAATCGTGCCTGCGAATTTTTAATATTTTTTAACTGCTATTGTTACAATGTGTTAAAAGCCTTGTATTACATTTTCAAGCTTTTCTACCGAACAAATAAATTTTTATCGATATTTATAGAAAAAAAAACTAAAAAAGTTGAAAAATTAAAATGTCAGTAAACAGCTCAAAACAAATCTAAATATTTTGAAAATGTTATCAAATATATAAAACGCCTATATAAACATTCAGTCAAAATTTCAAGTATCTGTGGTAATTTGTTTTAGAGTTACACCAAAATAAGGAAATCGCTAAAAGTGAAAATCCAATGTTTGTAAAAATTTAAATTTCAAATGCTCATAAAAATTTAATTTGAATTTCCGGTGGAATTTTTATTTGTGATAAAAATTGAAAAACTTGTAAGGAATCTTGTATTAAATTTTTAAATCTTAGATTTAAAAAGAAAATTTTTTATGAATTTCTAGCTTAAAATAATTTTCGTGATTTTTACGTATTTTGTCAAAATTTAAACTTTGAATGCTTATAAAAAAAAATTGTGACTATGGATTTCTTTCATTTTTCAACTGCTATTGTAACAATATGTTAAGAGCCTTGTATTAAATTTTCAAGCTTTTCTGCCTAACAAATAAATTTTTATCGATATTAATTTTAAAAAAACTAATAATGATCAAAAATTTTAAATGCCTATGAATAGTTCAACTTAAGTCGAAATTTTTTGAAAATTGCATGGTGGATAGAATATACTTATATAAACATTAGGTGAAAATTTCATGTATCTATGGTCATTTGTTTTAAAGTTACATCAAAAATCAAAATCGATTTTGTCGAAAAATGAGTGTGCGTAAAATTTCCCGTTTTTCCCTTAATTTTTAGTTTGTTTTTCTCAATTATTTAGAAAAGTATTAAGAATTTTTTACTTTTGACCCCCCCAAAGTACCAACTAGATTCACTATCTGATCGAACGAGGTACTGAAGTCAAAAATCGAAGCATTTTAATGGTTATTCTTTTAAAATAAATTTGGTGAATACTGTTATCTCACAATGTAATTATATTATATTATATTTTTATTTGATATATTTTAATATTATTATTTATATGTAAGTGAGCACAGTGAAAATTTTTTTTTTAATAGGTGGGTATTGAATACTTTTGTTTTGCCCCCCATAATTTTAATTAGTTTGCGCCTCTGACTACGGGTTAAATCGGGTTGTCTAGTCTGGCCCCGATAACACGTTTTTATATAATCATAGATGTTGCAGTCATTTACCGATCGGTTGCGACAGACGAATTATGAAATATGAATGAATGTAAATATACGCGGGCAATCGCGACGTTTAAAACGTCTGTGTATAATGTAAAATCAGAAATTCATTGGGAAAATATTGTTTAATTATTGCTGAAAATCGCAACCGAACGCTCAAAATTAAACATGCGCGTTTCGGCACAACCGAACGCGCGTCTCATTTATGCACGTGAATACACCCTTATAAAACTATGTTTAATTTTGAACGATTTAAAGCGACGTTCTAAAAACGCGGACACGCGCGTTCGAATCGCCTATAGTGTGTAATACCCTTTATCGACAACCTATAAAACGCATAGTGCCATAGTGTGATCCTAGCCATAGTATATAGGTACTACATATAACAATAACATACTAAACAAATATTTATTTATAACACTATACCTAATAAATTAAATAAATTAATAAATGTTAATATTATGGATTATTTTGACTTTGGTCTTGGAGTTCTATAATTCTATCGGCTCTAATTTGTTATCTTCTTATCCGCGAATTCGCCGTAGCCCGCCGAAGGAACCTTATGAAAAACCATTTTATTTTTAGAACTAGACGATGCTCGCCGTGCTCGATGTCAACTAATGAGATTGTGTATATTATGTGAAATGACACCGCCAAACCCTCACTACAGCACGGCGCGATTATTATACGAGTCATACCCATACGTAACCTACGTTAATACGTTATTGGTCGATTTTATGAACTTTGTTTTTAATGTTTTTATTCTGTTTTCCGTGTACGAAGTACGTGTTCGTTATTGATGTTACAGTGTAACACATAAACAAAATAGCAGTTACCTGTTGTATTTGAGAGTTTTGTCAGTGACTTATAAAATTTCTGAGTACTTTTACTTCGTGATGTCTTCACCAAAAAATATTGTATGCGTGTATGGCAAAAAACAACTTGGGATAAATCTTACCAATTGGTTGCGTCATATTCAAGCGTGTAAAAGTGTTAAGTCAAAACAAAAGTGTTTAAATATTTATAATCAATTCCCAAGTCTATTCTTATCTTTTACTTTTAAAAGTAATGCTTAATCATAAGTATTCATAAACAGGCTTAAGTCATACTTTTAAAAGTTATAAGCAAAAGTAATTCTTATTCTTATTTTGATAACCAAAGTCATGGTCACACATGGTTATAGATTGTTATCACTCATTATCACTGTTATCACTCACGAATTGTATATTATTATACGATATTCGTTTTTATGTAAATACATTTTCAAAAAAATATCATTTTTTTAAATACGACTAGTCAAAATGGGTAAAGGACTTGCCTATTCAGCATCCGAAAAATCTTTAATTATTGAATTGATACAATTAAATAAAGTGGTGGAAAATAAGAAAACCGATGCATTTAGCATTCACGATAAAAACAAAGCATGGGAAAGTATTACCAAAACTTTCAATGCGAGTGGTGATCATCCAAAAGTGAGTTGAATTTTAAATATTATATTTTATGTTTAATCATTGTTTAACGTTTTTAGTATTCTGAAGTAGAAGACGTGTATTAGATAGGGACTATACCTATTTTGATTATCAAAAATAATATTTAGACAGCTTGCTAAGTTCCTATTGATGGTATTATATAATTGTTGTATCTACTTCTAAGATTAATTTGTTACCAATTATTTATATAATATAATATGGTAAACCATGGTAGTTTTCTATTAGTGATACGAACAATTTGTTAAAATTAATTTCACACCCCATCATTATTTTAAAACAATTATATTATTAATTTATTTGATTTTAACAATTTATTATTTATTTATAATTTTTTTGGAATCAATCTTGCAAACTGCATATACAAATAATACATTATTTTAGGAACTTCCAACATTTTTGTTACATTTTATATGTTAGTAGTCTACTATAGTAAAATTAGCATATTTTCAATTTTTTTACTATTTACTAATTTTATAGAGAACTGTAAGTCAAGTTAAAAAATGCTGGCACAACATCAAAACAAAAAGAAAATCTGAAATAACTTCTGATAAACAAGCGGTTTTGAGAACTGGAGGTGGACCAGCAGTTGAAAAATTAGTAGAGAATCCATTGATCGATGAATTTGCTAACATAGCATGTGAAATTCCTGGGGCCATTGACAGTGATACAATCGCTAGTCACAATATTACATGTGTAACTACATCTGATGGATATTTGGAGTTTAATATCCAACCTAGTGATGATAATTTATTTGGTAATAACAAAATTAATGTTAAAATTAGATGTAAAAATTCAAAAACAAAATTATTTTATAGATTCAAATATTAATGATACTGATGCAAATTTTACAAATGCTGTCCCAAGTAAATCTATAGAAAAACAAGTGGAATTACCAAGGCAGTATTTAAAAAACAAAAGATCAAACTTGTCAGCTGAAGCGACAAGCCGTGTTCAACGAGTTGAGATTCAAAAAATTAATGATGAAGAGATACATAACTTGTTAAAGGAAGAATTACTTTTAAAAATAGAAAATGAGAGAGAACTTCTGAAACGAAGAAAAATTGAAACTGAAGTCGCTTCTAATGATTTAATTTTTCGTAAAGAGAAACATTTAACAGAAATGGAATTATTAAAAAGAACTATTAAAAATAATATATACCTAATATATTTTGTATATTGTTAAACTTGATAAGATTGTTTAATTTGTTAAAATTTGTTTTCTCTAGTAACAAAAGTTATGATACTGTATTAAATTGTATTTTATTAATTAGGTATGACTATTATTACATAAATATTTGTTGTGCTTTACAATCAATTTTTAAATATTTAATTTGTTAAAATTTGTTTTCTCTATTATCAAAAGTTATGATACTATAAAGTATAAAGTATAAATTATATTTTATTAATTAGGTATGACTATTATTATATAAATATTTCATATTTGTTATGCTTTACAGTCAATTGTTAAAATTTGTTTTCTCTAGTATCAAAAGTTATGATACTATATTAAATTGTATTTTAGCATTAGTTATGACTATTATTATATAAATATTTTTTAAGCTTTTCAGTCAATTTTTTAAAAGGTAACCATTTTTTTTTAATATACTTTTTTATGAGACTGATATATAATATAATACTTGTTCAATAAGTTTTATAATTTGTTTATTAGCTGTATTTCTGTTGATTTTCACAAATTATATCATTAAATAATATTCTAAGAAAAATGCATATTTATGAATTCTGATCTAACTATATTTCCATACAAATTAGGTGGTCCATTATATTCTTGATGAAACATTTGGTTGTTATTCAAAACTTCATCTGTGTGTGGTAGGTTTTCATATCTAAATATTGCAATGTTGTGTAACACTGCACATGCTGATATTATTAACAATGTTGTACTTAGTTTAGTAGCTAACTTCCTAGATAAACAACTAAATCTTCTTTTGATTATTCCATTTAGTCGTTCTACGGTATTTCTTGTGGCTATATGAGCTTTATTGTATCTTTCTTCAGCTCTATTTTGTGGATTGCGCACAGGAGTAAACAAATATCCCAATTGTGGATAACCACCATCACCTAAGAGACGTCCTGGTAATTGTTTTTGTTCATAAATTATATTGATATTACTGTTGCTATAAATAAACAACATATAATATGTGATTACTTAAGGAATATATTTTATATATTTTGAGTATTTCAGTTTTTACAACTTAAATACATTCTTTATTCTAAAAAAGTCTAGAGTTAAAAAAATATACCCAGAATTATTATAACAAAACATGTTTGTACCTAAAAATACGACTATCATGAACAGATCCTGGCCACCTAGCTACAATATCCAGTATTTCACATCTAGGTCCACTCACAATCTGTAGATTTATTGAAAATATCCCTTTTCTGTTCCTGAAATTTTCCCCTTGGTCACCTCCAGGATTTAGTATTGGTATATGGGTACAGTCTATTGCACCATCAACACCAACAAATCCTGAATAAAAATAATTTTTCAACTGTGTATATACTTATTTAAAGCATAATAAACAAATTATTTTGAAATTACCAGCAATATTTAAAAATAACACTTGATTATGTATTTTTCCTTCTAGGGTAGCAGGAAACTTTACAAAAGTCGGTAACTTACTTGCTATTATTCTTGAAATATCTTTTACACATCTACTTATAGTTGGTTGGCTAATACCAACCAAATCACCAGTAACTATCTGTAATGAAAAATAGAGTAGATCACTATCATTACTCACTCAATTTACCTACTCACTTGGAAATTTCCAGTTCCATAATACCGTAACACTGCAAGTAGTTTCAATAATGGTGGAATTGGAAGGCCTCTCATTGAATAGTCATTGAATTCGGCTTCAATGTCATTAAATACGAGGAGCATTAAACTTTGCAATACTGTAGTTTTAGAAAATCTATTAAATTTAAATTTAAATTGCATTTTAGTGAGATGATATTATGAATTATAATTTCTGTTGTAAATATTTTAATTTATATAGGTAGAATTATGTCCATAGCTAAAAATAATCGGTCTGTATAAATGCATTTTAATTATTTTTTGGATATTATATTATAATATATGCTATTCATAAGCATGCTTATGTGGTAGTTAGGATAAGCACTTTATTACTCTACAATTTTTTTTTCATACTATGAATATTTTCGTATTAATAAAATGTGTTCAACAAATTAAACTGTAAAAAGTGAATATTAAAAAAAAATATTGTTTTATTAATACCTAGGTAGGTTATCATTTGATTTTTATTTATTATAATAAATTTACTCACATGATAATAAATTACCATTTGGAATATTTTTATTTTAACTTAGGCTTTAGGCATAAATAAAAATAAAATAAATGACCTCCATATGACCATATAATATGGTGATTTCTATTGAAAATTATTTCACTTACCTGAATCTGTTAAAAAATTCTTTATCGTCATAAAAATCAATTGGATTTTGCATGTCTCTAATATATCGTTTAGGAACACGTTCATTATTTTCTTCAGCACGGTTGTAAAAATTAACTAATTCTACAAAGTGTATTATATCCATATTTTCAATTTTTATAAAACTAATCAATGTGATATGATCAAAAACAAAAAAAAATCATGAACGTACCTCGTATACAATATCATTATTATTAAAAGAATTTCTTAAGCATGGTCAAGACCAGTCTTTTTAAAATCTTCTGAATAAGTCATACTTTTCATTTTCTTAAGCTCGAGTACTATTTATGAATCTCATTTAAGTCATAAGCATGACTTAAGCAATACTTATTCTTAAGAATCGATTATAAATACGGCCCTAAATCATTCTTCAATAAGAAACCTATCTCCAAACAAATTGCATTCAATGGTAAGTGAATTAACTAATAAGGCAAATTTAAATTTTTAGTATTTTTAAATTATAATAGCAAAATGTGTTTTTGCTTAAAGATTTTTACATTTTTGTACTTAAATACACAATTGAAATTACTTAAATACTTAAATAGGTGTATATTTTTAAGTAATATTGATTGTTTAATTTTAATAAATATTCCTTTTTTTTTATTGTTTTTACAAACCAGAATATGAACTTTTAAACTTTTTTGCTTAAAGATTATAATCAAACAGAAAGAAGTGCAGTTCAAGTCAGTGCCAAACCTTTAAACGATGATATTACAAATAATGGTGGTGATCAAGTCAACATTAAATCTTTAGAAAGTGACATTAATAAAACATCTGTACCCAAAGGTAACTCGATAAATAAATATAATATTAATTTAATGATTCATTGACCTTATAAGAATTTTTGTACTTAAATATACAATTGAAATTACTTAAATAGGTGTATATTTTTAAGTAATATTGATTTTTTTTTGCTTAAAGATTATAATCAAACAGAAAGAAGTGCAGTTCAAGTTAGTGTCGAACCTTTAAACTATGATATTACAAATAATGGTGGTGATCAACTCAGCATTTCTTTAGAAAATGGCATTAATAAAACGTCTGTACCTATAAAGGTAACTAAATAAATAAAATATTGATTTAATGGTTCATTGAATTAATTAGAATTTTTGTACTTATATACATTGTTGATATTACCTTATTGAAGTTTAAATTTAATTGTATTCTACTTGAATGTTTTTTTTTTCTTAAGAAAAGTTGTTTTTAACATTGTTAGTAGGTACCTAGATAAAGATAGGACAATATAAGTTATACAAATAAACTAAATATATAAATCTCCAACACTGTAGAATTATATAATAAAAATTAATTTTAAAAACCATCATAATAATTAATATGTTATAAAAACATTTTTATTAAAATCAGGCAGACGTTTCCATGAATCCTGGTATTGGATAAAGTTACCTAGTGGTGAAATAACACGTAGAAAATGTTTATCTTACACTATAACTGAGAACAAATTGTATTGTCTTTATTGTGCATTATTTGGTCGTGGATGTAAAGAAAATTGGTCAAAAATCGGATTTTGTAATTTTAGAAAAGGAGCATTCAGTATAACTGTACATGAAACATCTGAACCACATATTTTGGCTTCAATAAAAGTTGCTTACAGAGAAGCTGCGTTTCCAATCATACCATCATTAAAGGAGGCAGCTGTTGCTAATGTTGCATTTAACCAAGAAGTAGTCAGACATTTGATTGATGTAACATTGTTTTTAGGACGTCATTCCTTGCCTTTTCGTGGGCATAAAGAAGGCTGGGACGAAAATAATAAAGGGAATTTTAAAGATCTTGTGTTACTGTTGACAAAGTATTCCCCTGCGTTATCATCATATGCATCAACTCTCAAGTTAAAAGGTAGGAAAATAGTGAACTTTATATCATGGGAGCGACAAAATCAATTGATTCTAGCCATTTCAAAGCACATACAAGATATTATAAAAAGTGAGATTACAAATTCAGTTTTTTTTTGTTGTTCACTAGATACAACGTTTGATTTATCTAAAAAGGAACAGTTATCTTTAGTGATTCGGTACATAAATCAAGATAATGGAAATGTGTGTGAGAGGTTAATTGGCATACGTGAAACTGTTCTAACTTCTGGACAGCATTTATTGACAATGTTCAATGGCATTTGTTCAGGAATGAATTTAAATTGGAAAACCAACCTCATTGGACAGTCGTATGATGGCGCAGCATCTATGCGAGGGTCTTATAATGGTCTTCAGGCTTTGATCAAACAGCAAAATCCAAGTGCCACATATGTTTGGTGTTGGGCTCACCGTTTTAATTTAGTTATTGTAGATGCGGTTTGTTGTTGCTCAGAAGCTCGAGATCTTTTTGGTAATTTAGAAATTTTGTACACTTTTATGGGAAGTAGTAAGAAACGTTCACATTGCTTCACTAAACATCAGAAATTGAGATATCCAGGAAAACCTTTACGTAGACTTAAACGAGTTGAAACTACACGTTGGTCGTCTCATTCAAGTGCACTTAAGACTGTATTTTGTACTTATGAAGCAATAGTTGACGCTTTAGATGAATTAAAAAATGATTCTACAACGGATAGAGTATCAAGTATTCAGGCTGGAGGATTACTTCATTATTTGTTTCAAGAACGTTTTTTGTTGACTGCCTTATGTTTTAAAAATATTTTTGATACCACTAGTATTTTAAGTAAATGTCTTCAAAATGTAGACATTGATTTATTGGCTGCTATAAATTATATGCAAAATAGTCTAGAAAAAATTAAAAAGTTCCGATGTGATGAAGAATTCAACAAACTACTAGATGAAAAAGAAAATTTCATTGAATCTAAAGAATATATAGCATTTATTCCTTTACCTTCAAAACGTGTGCGCCGTGTAAAAAATATAGCTGGAGAAATATCTTCTGATGAGCCAATAATTAATCCAATCCAAAATTTTAAAATTAATGTCTATTTTACAATCATAGATATTGTATCAACACAAATATCAGATCGATTTAATGATTATTCAGTTCCTTTATTTAAAGATTTATCCCTGTTCTCACACAAAAGGCTTGAAGAAGTAGCTAAAACATCTTATATCTCAGATGATGCATTTAAAGCATTTTGTGATGTTTACGGTCAGTTTGTTGATTTGGATACATTAAGAAAAGAATATATTCAATTTTCCAGTTACTATTCTCATTTTGAAAAAATAATGATTTTACCACAAAATCTACTCAATGATGCATTACTAAATGAATTTGAAGAGGAAACTGAAGAAAGCGATGAAGAGCCTAATGTACCAAGTCAAAATAAAAAGGAAGAAAATTGTGAATCAATAGAAAAAATTTTCAAAATATGTCGGTCGTTTGGTTTAAAAGAAATCTTTCCTCACATGTATACTGCTTTAAGCATAGCTGTGACGTTGCTATCTAGTGCTTCTCCGGAACGTGCTTTTTCAAAGCTTAAATTAATTAAAAATCGTTTACGATCAACTATGAATGAAGAGAGACTTGAAGCATTAATGATAACTTCTTGTGAATTAAATGTTCCTATTGATGTTGGAACTGTAATTAATATGTTTGCATCCAACAGTTCTGCACTGCAAAATTGTTATTGTAATTTGTATTTTGTATTTTGTAATAAAATCTTAACATAATATACTTAGTTATACTTAAGTTTTTGATGTTATGTTTGACAATTAATTTTTATTATTAAATTTTCTATTATTATTTTCAATGTAATAATCATTTATATATACATTTTTGTTATGTAACATTTATGGTCCTATGATAAAAATATTAAATGTAATATAATTATAATAGCTACCACTACAGGATAAAAATATTAAAAAACTGGCATGGGAATTGAAATAGGTAATCAAACTTAAATATTATTGTGGTAGGTGGGTGGGTGGGTGTGTAATTAATTTGATTTTGCTCCACTTAAATTTATAGGACTCGGTGCCACTGGTATTATATATAGATAAATATAGAATAATAATATATTGTGTACAACAATAGGATATAATATACAACAATAGATAGGATAATAGACAGAGCCGTGTCAAGCTTTCCAGCGCCCTGGGGCAACATTTTTTCGCGCCCCTCAAATAGATTTTGAAAACACACAACTAGCAACATTTTGGCGAAAAATTGGTGGCGAGTATCCATTATTATCAGAAAAAGCCTTGAAAATACTGATCCCTTTTTCCACAACGTACAGGTGTGAAAGTGGATTTTCAACAATGGTAACAATGAAAACAAAAGCAAGAAACCGAATAAACTTGGAACACGACCTAAGATGTGCATTGGCCGAAACTGAACCGAACATTAAAGAAATTGTTAGAAAAAAACAATATCAACCGTCTCATTAATGTTAAATCGTAATAAAAACTAATTTTCTTTGTTTGCAAAAATTAAATAAATTATAATTATCATCATAATATATATTTTGTTTTTGTTTTTTTTTTTACTCAACTTTTTTTTGGGTCGGGGGGTATTTGGGAATATCTAACCTGACTTTTGAGTAATAGTCTCAAAAAGGTTGGGAACCGCTGCATTAAACACATCAATTATTAAATATACTTACATTGTGTATGTCAATCTCATCTAGATTATTAAATTCTGATGTTTGTACATTAAAATTCACCAACTCTTTATTTTTATTAGGGGCATTAATTAAAAAAATTAAATATAAATTTTTTTTTCAATGAATTATTACCAGAACCAGAAATGAGCATTTGATCATCAATATTTCTCAATCCAGTATCAACTAAAAATAAAAACAGGATTACAATTTTTTTTACAATGCATAACACGGATAGATTAAAATTAAAATTAAAAATGTTTATAAAATTAAAAAATTGAATATTCATACAATATAAGGTAGGTCATAGTACATTCCACAAAAACTAGAAATTTAAATTGGATCTGGATCATCAATATTATTTCCCAAACATTCAGTCTCAACTAAACAATAAATTAAGTAATTATAACAAATATAGGTCCACAATTAAATTAAATATGACTTTATTAAGTAGACTTTATAGATGTATTAAATTATATTTTTGTACCCACCTGTCTTTAATTTAAAAAAATCATTTTGCAATTTAGGTATTTTCGAAACAATCAAATCATTTCTTTGAGCATTTTCTTTTGCTCTCTTCCTATTTTTACAGCCACTAGCTTTCTTTTTTCCAACTTCATTTACTGACTTCATAACGAAAATTAGGAATAATTCAACGTGCAAATACTTAACTATAAGTAGTTATCAACAAGCCATTAGCCAATATAAATAAAATATAATTTATAAGCCAAATTACCCAAGTCATAAAAAAGCATAATTATAATACAAATTAAACTGTAAAAACTTACCAAATTATTAGCAATTGTAATTTACCTACGTCAATTATAAAAATAAAACGCGCACAATGTGACAACTTATAACTACAACTGTCCAATAGTGAATAATTGAGCACTGTGTATATAGTCGTCAGTTAGTAACGGTTAGAACAGACATATTGTTCTATGGTAATATAAAAATATTATCACTAATATCAATTTAAAAATATTTAGCTATAATCGGTAATAATATCTAAATACGGAGAAATGGGTTTTTCTTTATCACTCGCCGCGCGCCGTCGCCAAGGTAATCTATATTTGGCACAGACAGTACCATATTATTATACATGGCACATGCTTTTAAAATAGACCTTAAAATACTAAAATATATTATATAATAATAAAATTATAACATATTTGGTTTTCGGAGTCACAGGTAGTATATTAAGCGCAAATAAAGGCGCCCCATTTTTTTACAAACTACGGCGCCCGGGGGCAATTTCCTCCTTTGCCCCCCCCCCCCCTTAACACGGCTCTGATAATAGATACTCACTACTCAAATTGCTTTTATATGTCACTATAGTATTGTTTTGAAATGTGATATCCATCTTTCGGATTTATTATTGATTGCCAACAACTAAAACAATTTAATACAACGAATTTTCCATCATAAAAAAATGCCGCCCCAGTTTCATTGAAAATGTTTCCGCCCTTAGGCAATAGCCTAACCTGCTTATGCTCTAGCGACGGGCCTGGATGTCCCATTTATGTACAATATTCTTATGGCATTTAAAATGTTTCTAAAAGTTTTAGTTCTTTGAGCCACCAATAATGTAAAAAAGACATTGAAGCCTACCATAGGCGTATCTAGGGGGGCTTGGGGGGCTTAGTCCCCCCCAGTGCGAATATTAGCCCCCCCAGAATTATTTGTATTATTTTTGATTATTTCGTCGAGTTAAAATAGTTAAATATAAATTATTGTGCTTATTATATTGAACTTGTGACGAATGAATGAATGATAATACTAAAATGATCACTCTTGTAATTATTGACCTTACCAATTTCTTCAGCATCGTGTGAGAGGTCATTTTCGACAATGAGACGTATCAATACATATATACGGTCAACTATGACTCAAGACCGTTTTTCCTCACTGGCAATACTAAATATTGAAAGAGATATTTCAAATAATATTGATTCTAATGATATATTAAATATCTATTCAAAAACTATTAGACGCTTGGAATTATAGTTGAAAACAAATAAATGTCTTATTTTCATTTAGTTTAGTGTTTTTTTTTTCTTATTAAGTATTATTATTTTTGCAGCCCCCCCGATATATTTGATCACCCTACGCATATGAAGCCTACTTACCTTATAATACAGATTACAAATATTAATACACAAAAATAAGACGATAGAAGAAATATAGCTGTGAATCCAATTATTAAAATTTTTCATTATTTGTCATATAATCTTGGGTGAAATATATTTTTTAGTAATTAGTAATGAAGGGTTCATATCATATAATATAATAACAATGACGAGTGAACTTAGATTTAAAATTGTGACAATTTACATAAATGTATTAAATGCATAATACATTAAATAGCATATATATATATATATATGTTTTAAAATTATATCCTATTTTCCTATGGAGTTAAGTATGGAAGTTTAAGCCCCCCTCCCTCCCCCCAGAAACAAATCCTGAGTGTAACTGAATAAAATATTATATTGGTACCTATTCAATAAAATACAATTCTGTTTTCTTTTTCTCCCAGTGATTTGTTTTATATTTTAAGTTATAAGTTAATAATAATATCATGAATCGTAATAAAATATGCAAATAGATCAGCTATTTACAATGAATAATGTGTACGATGATTAACTCCAGAACCTTAGAACTTTATAAAATCCATATTTGTAATTATAACTTTGTAAGAAATAAGTATATTAAATTATCATTAAAAAACAGTAAAAAAAAATAGATTAAAATATTTTTATGTAAAATACAATTAGTAATAGAATGTTGGTGGTAGTCGCCAAGAATATTCCTAATTTTGAACAGACCAAGAGTAATACATGCCTGATTCATTACCTTAGAATCTGAAAAATTAAAATTGAACAAAATATAAGATATCAAGTACCTTAGTTGTAATTTGTAAATGGCTTAATATTATCTAATATCATTTATTATACATAATAATGATATTACAAATATATTATTTATGTTTATATTTATTATTATCTATTAGTACTACCATTGATTATACAAAGTAATATAGTACTATGAATTATGTGTAATCAATGCAAATGCCTGCCTACTAGCTTGTGTTTAGTAAATAAGAATATTAATGGGGATATGTTTCCTGTACTTTCTACAGTATTTATCTTTTGAATTACAATCGAAAAACCAAATCTGTTTGTTGGAAAATCGTTAACATTGAGTATATAATATTATATACTCAATTTCGAAAGTTTTGTTTCAATATTAAATTTCATGAAATTAGATTTTTAAACTCTATGACTATAAAGGCTATATGAAAATAGTTTAGTACCTATAGTATAGTATACTATATTTCCTATAGTCTGTGCTATAACTAGGGCTGGGATTTTAATGCCCTCGAAAACCACGAAAAATGTCCTAAAAAAAATGCTTTTATGACCTAAAAACTCAAAATAATGCCCTAAAAACCCCGAAAAATGCCCTAAAAAATGGCAATAAATCTACAAATTTTTTAATTTTTAATAATTTTAGTATAAATTACAATAAAAAGTTACTCAAACCTTTTCCGATAATATAATACGAATTAGGAGTACCTACTTATAATCTGTTATATTTATTTAAAAACCATGTTGGTGTAAAAATCTTAAAATCTTAAAATAAAATTTCAAATTCATACACTTGGTTTCAAAAAACTCTAAAATTGTCCACAAAATAAAAATTTGTTTACAACACGACGAGCCAAATGTCAATTCAAATATTTTGAACAAATATGTGTGTGAAGTTGGGTGACCAAAGCTAGGTGACTCATAGACCTTATACTCATAGACGGAGCATCACTGGTTGGCGGGGTTGGGTGGGGCGGTCATAGCTATCACCTTAGCAGTGTTGTCATTTCTGATAACATAAAATATGTTTATTTATTTATATTATTAAGATATTAATGTTGTAACATAATTATTAGGGCTCGGGATTATGCATTTGCAAATTTCAAATTTGCAAAACATTTGTCCAGAAAGCAAATAGAATAAATCTGATTCATTATAAATTTGTTTTGGGGTGTCTGGATTTGAAATTTAAAAGTTTTTTGCACATATTTAAGCATACCTACCTATTTCCAACTTTTTCCTATATATGCATATTTTTTTAAATTTATACTGCATATTTTATCTTTTTTTATAAATTGGAATTTTTTTAATTATTTACATAATAAATTCATTTTGTATATGCATAAAAATTATTAATACAATTATGAAATTCAATTTTCTGTATAAGTATTTGTTTTTAAGGACAGCATTTAAACTAATGATACTTAAAGACAAAAACCATTATAAATACCTATATTATACCTAACCAAAGTAAAAAAAAGTTAACGGTGATAGATTTTTTGATATTTAAAGCATACTCATGATTTATGTCTTCTATAAATTGTGAATAACTTACATTAACACACATTTTATATTGTTGGATGCTTAAATAGGTACATATATTTTTGATTTTAAGCACATAGTCCAAAGTCCAAAGCCCTGCTAATTATTATAAAAAATAGTCTAGACTGAATATATATTTGTCTGTAGTCTAACGCAAGTTATAATTTTAAGTGGTGTAGGTATAGTTATACTAAAATTTAATCCATGTATTATAGCTATATAGGTATTTGATTGTAAGAAATTTTAGTGTAATCCGATTTTGATATTTCAAAAATTCATATTTTTATTCAAACTTAAAATGCTTATTTATAGAAAATTTAAATTTATACAATTTACATAAAGGTAGTCAACATAAAAATATATATACATGTAAACAAAATTGCAGATATCTTCTGCTAAAATAGGTTAAATAATAAAAAAAAAACTAATGTCATTAGGTACCTATTTACAATTTACACGTCATGTATTAAATTTTACATTTTTACTCATTTCGAAATAAAACAATTTTTGTAAATTTTTTCCTCATAGAATTGCTATATTTTTTTTCTATTGATGCAGCAGCATGGTGAAAACGAATATTTAGATATGTGAGAATAGCCAAACTTATTATTTGATCCCTATGTGTTTTAAATAATTGTTGGCCTTTACAATGGTCATTTAATTCATTGAAAATATTTGGTTTCTGGTATATTTTGTGTTTTATTTTATTAAACATTTTGTGTTTAATATTTGGTAAAAAAACATTAAAAGATCGAAAAGTTCTTTCTACTTCATGACATATTTCTACTACATCCTGACTGGGTTTTATGAAAGCGTTATTTCGATATTTTTCCTTTATTAATTTGAAATTATGATTTAAGCAATCAATTAAAAATGGGTGACATATATCACAAGTTATTTTATTTTTTATTTTTTTTACCACAAAACCAGCAATATAATTTGTTATCTCATCAAAAAATGGTGTCAGTCTACTTAAAGATTGTAAATAATCATGATCTTGTTCAACTACATTTAAATCTTCTTCAATATCATTATTTATGATAGAATCTGGGCCCACATTAACCACAGACATTTGAGTGCTATCAAGTATTGCAACACAATTGCCATACTGTGAACCGTTAATTTCATTATGGACCAGTAATTTTTTATAAGCCGATTTAAATTGTTTACAAGATGGGTTGTTGTTAAACCCACCTCTTTGTCTTATTGAACTAAAAAATGTCTCTGTGTGGTTTTGAGACAATTTAAAAGACAATAAGTAAGCAAGAGAATATTTTTTTTGTAAACAAGTATAAAATTTTAATATAATATCTAATGCTTTTATAAGTCCAACAAAGCCAGTTTTTCTTCCCGATTCTATTACCCTTTTGCCATTGGGCAACGATAAACCTAATACATAGTTATAAAACTTCTTGCTAAAATGTTCATATTTTTCAAATTGTTTTTCATCAAGTGCCAGGCAGTAGGAATTTTTAGAATATTTACTTCTGCAATTGAGTATATCAAATGCATCATTCATCATCAAACAAAACTCTGCTGTAGCATCAATATCGTTAAATTCATCACATCCTAAAGATTTGCAAAATTTCAGACCATTTCCAACACTATAACTCAACACCTGTGTTGCTAACTTGGCATTCATTTTCTCGTTGTAATAGTATATATGTTTATTCGTCAATTTTGTGGCTGCTTTTAAACCTTCATTTTTTTTCTTTGAAGTACAACATTTTAATATGGTCCCAACTTATTCTCTTTCCTTCTTGATTAAATAGACACCCCATATCTCCCAAAGTGTTTCTAACCAACTTGATCATATGGCAAGCATCATAAAATATATATATAGGCTCATTATTATATGGATTTTCAAAACTTAATTCGTCATTCATATCAAATGAAGCACCAAGATTTGAACACATTTTACCATTACTATAAGCTCCATCAAAAGTGATTGAATGAACTTTGGCACCCGTATCACCCATGAGAATTAAACACTGTTTTAATAAGTTACTTCTTTCAGTTCCATTTAGTCCCGCAACAAGAAAATAACCTATGGGCATTTTCCAGTGTCCATTAACTCCTACAGCCATAAAAACTAGTGCATTTTTTGCGTGAACCGAGTTATCGTTCTCTGTGTCAATATTAGTACCCATATCAACAAAACCATGCATTTTTGTTCCATCCCATTCAATTTTTTCTCTTATGCTCATCTCATCTAAAACAATGTTGCAAATTACAGTCTCATTCTTTGCTTTCTCCTCTATACATTGGAATGCTTCTTGAGTAAAACCTGGGTCCCCATTCACAACTTTATACCATTTACTTATTGTTTTGGGATGTGGGAGTACATTTATAAAACTCTTTCTCACAAAATTATAAGCCTTATTTGAGTAAAATTGTAAAGTTAAGGCAAATTTCCTCATTTCTGGTGTAAATGGAAGCTTTTTACCCTTCATATTAAGTTCAACTAAAGTACGCAATGATTCAGAACCAATAGACTAAATAAAAGAATGAAATAAAAACAAAATTATTTATTATATTATATATTTATTATAACATTTTATACAATTGTAAGGTACATGTATATGTCTTTTCGGTTGCTATAAATGTTTCAATTTCAATAGTTGATAATTCTTTTTTATAATAATTTAAAGTCAAATATCAATTGTCAATAAACCTAATAAAATTATCAAAATGTTTGGGGCTAGCCATTAGGGGGGGGGGGGGCTAAAGCCCGTTAGCCACCCCCTTGGGTGCGCCCTTAGTGTGTTCACCAATTTAGGGAACACTAAATTTCTCGGCCGGATTTTTTTTTTACAAACTGGTGGTATATAAATACAAATTTTAAAAATTTTGAAATGTATCGAAAAATGTGTATTTATATACCACCAGTTTGTAAAAAAAATCGATTAATTCCAAAAAAATTCAGTGGTCCCTTAATTGGTGAACACACTGTATATATAAGTAGATCAACAATTTACCTGCAAGTGGACTGCAGATGCATCCTCAGTTAAAAATTGTTTTTGATGTAATTTCAGAACAAGATCATCGTAAGTATTAAGTTTTTCTGTTAGTCTTTTTAATCGTTTTTTGAGGTTTTCATTTTCAATTCGCTTTTCCCTATATTTGTTCTTTACCATGTTTAAATGTCGCTTTGCCTTTCTCGGAGTTCTAAAATGACTTAGTGATAAAACTCCAATTGAATTGGCATTTAACACCTTGCCTTTTATAGGACTTTGACAATGACTTAAATAATCATGGTCAATATCTAAAATTAAATAATTCAATTAATACATTTAGACTGATATGTTATGCATTAAAATAATGTTTGATAATAAATGTATTGATACATGCCTGTACTCGTAGAAGCTTTAGGTTCGAGTTTGACACATGTCCGTTTCATAGGACTTGGACAAGAGCTAGATGTACCAGTACCATGATAGTCCAAAGATTCAATATCTTAAAATAAATAATATTAATACATTAAGACTGTTATGTTATATATGAAAATAATGTTGGATAATTAATAAATTTATGCATACCTGTATTCGTAGAAGCTTTGGGTTCAACACATGGCCGTTTCATAGGACTTGGACAGTGGCTAGATGTACTATGATAGTCTAAAAGTTTGATATCTTAAATTTAATAATATTAATACATTAAGACTGTTATGTTATATTTATTGCAAATAATGTTTTATAATGAATATATTGATACAAACCTGTACATGCAGATGCTAGGAATGGAACAGCATTATTTTTTAGATACCCGCTTGGTAGATAATTTTCTGGCAAAAAATGATCATCGCATATCTTGTAAGATGGTAAGCACAATTTTAAATTACAAGCTTTTAACCACAATAGCTTACGATCTTCATTTTTAGGAAAACTAAAATAATATAACACCAAACATTTAATGCAAATTGAATATTTTAAATCTTCTAATACAAATGATTGTGTTTAATTACAAAGAGCGGTTAGGCTTGCTTTGATTGAGTTTTTATTTTAAGTGGACTGTATTTCGTGAATATAAAATTAATACAATCTGCCTCAGGGGGCTAGAATAATACAATGAATATAATAAAGAAGGTGATACAATATCTGCCTGTTGGCTAGAATAATACAAATTAATATAATAAAAAAGGTGATACAATATCTGCCTGTTGGCTAGAATAATACAATGAATATAATAAAAAAGGTGATACAATATCTGCCTGTTGGCTAGAATAATACAAATGAATATAATAAAAAAGGTGATACAATATCTGTCTGTTGGCTAGAATAATACAATGAATATAATAAAAAAGACTACATAGGCACTCAGCCCAGAATATAAATAATACATAAAGACTACTCACAAATCACAATACATGATACAGGCGGTTACATAAAGCGGTGGATTTCTCCCACGCGACCGTGCCGGTGACGTATGTAATAATAATAATAATAATAATAATAATAATACTAAAATAATAATATAACAACCGCACACGTGCGACCGCTTTATTGTAACCGCTGACGCGCAAATCACAACCATAGGGCCACAGGAACAAGCACCACACAACTTGAATACTAATAATGATTTGATCACCCTGCTGGGGAAAATAAATTACAACAATGAAAATAATAATTCTTGGAACAATACGTTACTTAATAATAAGACTAGCCAAAATGAATTGATATTTGATGCTGCAAATAATCTTAATTGCTTAGCACATGTGCTTTTTACAAACATTGAATAGACGATGAAACGTCTTCACACCGACGAAGTATATAGAAGAAGAAGGAACAAAAAAAAAAACAAAACGGAGCTGGTGCGTCCAGCCTTTTTACTTTTAGGTACGTACAGTGTTATAGAGATACTATAAAATATAAATTGAGCCAAATAATTGATAACACTGCACGCAGCAAAGATAATACAAATAATACATTTAACAAATAAAATAACATATAATCACGGCTGGAGAATTTAATAAATTTAAATTAAGCCATAACAGATTGTACCCACGAATGAAACGATTTCTCTGATGTCTTAGAATACAATTTTTGACAAACAACACATTTTCTCGTCATTGTTAATACACGGTATAATAACAGTATAATATTAAAAAGTAAAAACAATTAACATATTCACAATTGAGTATTGACAAACAAGCAAACAACTTACGTCTGACAAGTCACAAGTGACAACTATTCAAATGTTGTTGTTGTTGATTGCTGACATTTTATTATCACGATACTATTGATAATACGATACGATAATAATAAGCGTTTTATGCACAACCTGGTTTGTCCTACGCACATGCGCAGAAGTATGAAACAACGTGTGCAGCGCAGCCACCGATTACCGCGGGAACTACTAGCTTGCTCCGTCTATGAGTATAAAGGTGGATTCACACCATAGAGTATATACTAGTATATACTCTATGATTCACACTGCTCCGTTATCCGTGATCCGTGATTTCCGGAAAAACAATATCTGTGATTTCTCAAAACTAAATTTTTCATTTTTGAGGTGAACATAACGATAAGTAGTGGTAACTGGTAATTTGTTTATTGTTATCACAATCACACCATCTTTATCACCTATCTGTTATCAGTTATTGATATTTAAAAATATAATAATTATTATTACATTACAATATTAAAAAGTCACTAAAATAAAGACATTGCACTATATACAATAGCACAGAATAACATATGAAGAGTGAATACTATTAGAACAATTTAGCTAACTGTTCTGTTGTAAATAATATTATAATGAATAGTAATTATGAATATGAAAAAGCCTTGTGGAGAAGAAAAGTGTTAATAATTTGTGCAATGAGACTACTGGCAAAGAGGCATGTGTATAATCTAATAACTATACTTTAAATACTTGTCTGATTATTTATCAAATATTATAAAATGTAAAATAAATTTAATTTGATAGGAATTCCAAAAAGAGATGGTATGTGCGGCCAATTTTTCAAGAAAGAAGGAACTTGGATCACCACACTTTATTAATTAAATAATATCAATTAAACAATTCTGCTAAATTTTATAATTTTATGAGAATGAGTTCTTCCAATTTTGAAGATTTACTTAGTATGGTTGGTCCATTAGTGTACCGAATTCCAACACGACCTGATGTTTTGTCTCCAGGTGAAATTTTGTCTGCAACTATAAGGTAATTGCTTCATATACATTGTGATTTCTTATACATGCTCACTCCTATTTTTCCCTTAATATTAAGTTTATTCAAATTCTGATTTTTAGCATTTTTAAGTATTGGTAGTAGGTTAAATTAAAGTTCTAAAAAGTAGTTTCTGAGTTATTAAAATGTTTGTAATTAGAATAATATTAATATATTAATAAATAGTTATGAAAAATGACACAAGGGCCCAATATTGTTGGGCCCCCAAATAGAAATTTACTGGCTGTGTGCCTGATTGATAGATCAATGTTCTAATCATCTAAGCCCCAAATCTGCCTAACCCATTGCCATAGTCCATAGACATATTGTCCTTAATACACAAAGTTATACAGCTCAAAAACTACATGCTCAAATTTGAAATCAGAATTTGAATGTATAAAAAAAGCTTAAAAATAAGGTGAACATGCTTAAAGAATCACCCTGTATATATTGTATAGATATAAATTATCACTATAAATATATTGCTCTCAGTAAAATAACTTTAATGTTCAAAAAGTTTGTAATTATTAATTGTGCTTAGGTATTTGGCTAGTGGTGATAGCATGTCAAGTATTATGTATGCTTTCCGAATAGGAGAATCAACAGTGTCAATTATTGTTAGAGAATGTTGTTTGGCAATATGGAAAGTCTTGAAATTAAAAGTTAATTCTATTTTATAAAACAATAAACTATAAGTATAATATTCCATTAAAAAAAATGATGTATTCATTGGTTGAACAGTTGTCAGTTAATGAAATTTAGGTTGTCAACATTCTATAAAACAATTTTGAAATTAAACTTAAGATTAATTTATATTATTTTTTAGCTAGACAATAGACGTATATAACCTTACATCTTTTACAATTTAAATTATATATTTTTTCTTTAATCTAGGTTTTATTTACCCCAAGTAAACAAGGTTGGATACAAAAAGCAAATGAATTCCATAATAATTGGAACATGCCTAATTGTATAGGCGCTATGGATGGAAAACATGTTGTCCACCAGGTGCTTATCTAAATAATAATATTACTTAAAATTATCTTATATATTAAAAATATACTTATATTTAAAAGGCATTTGCTAATACTGGGTCTGTGTACTACAACTATAAAGGTGTCCATAGTATAGTGCTTCTTGCTGTTTGTGATGCCGATTACAACTATTTATTAGTTGACATTGGTGCACCAGGTCGTAATAGTGATGGAGGTGTATTTAGGCAAAGTACTTTGGGTAAAAAAATAATTAATAATGATATCAAATTTCCAAACCCCACGCCAATCGATACCGCAGTTGGACCAATACCTTACTATTTAGTGGCAGATGAAGCCTTTATGCTACTGCCAAATGTTATGCGACCTTATCCTGGCCGAGCTAAAGGAAATTTACCAGTCGACAAAGCAATTTTTAATTATAGGTATGTAACCCAATTCTCTATTTAAAATATAAATAACTAAGTTAAATCTATAACTTTAGATTAAGCCGGGCTCGCAGATGTATTGAGAACACATTTGGTATTATGGCTGCCAAATGGCGGATCTTTCGTCGTCCAATTATAGCTGGAGAAAAAACAGTAGTTGCTATAGTACAAGCAACAGTTGTACTATACAATTATATTAAAAAATATGAGAAAACCCAAGGTATAATAAGCTATAAATAATAAATTCTTCTTGTGAAATGACTAATAATATATAGCAATATAAAATGTGTGTGTTAATAGGCATTTTTATGTATTGTCCTCCACCACAAGATGACCATAATATCCCAAGAACTTTTGAAATCAATGGAGCTTTGGAGCCAATTGGTCCTGTAGGATCTAACCATTATGGGATTGATGCCAAAGAAGTCAGGGAAAAATTAAAGTTTCATCTTATGAATGAAGGCAATGTGGAATTTCAATATGATAGAATATAATAAAAAAATTATTAACAAAATGAAAACATAACTTTTATTAATTAAAAATGTATTACTTTTAAAATTTAATAATTGAGTTCACTGATGACTGTGGAAATAAATTCACCTTGTAGCCTTCTTTTTGAAGTTGTTGGTAAGTCGGACATCAGACTTCCCAAGTACGAACAGAATGATTCATCGCTACTAAGCTTTTGAAGGGGTGGTGGGCTCTTCGGTCTTGATGCTTTTAATTCTTCAAGCAACGATTCTCCAAAAACATCCGAACAAACTAATGATTTTCCTGAAGTTTTTGATATTGGTATAAAATAACATAATACATTCTAATATCTAAATTGATTTGTTACTTTTTTTTGAGCTAAGTCCAGCGGTTGAAGTATAAGATTCATTGTCCTTATTTGTGTTGTTGATGGCATTATTTTCTGGTTCAGATTCTTCAATATTAGAAATAGTACAATTTTATAAAGAGAACCACCTTAAGGATACAAAATCTTTAAAATATTACATGTATTACAAGGGTTCAAGCAAAAAATTAATATGAATTGATTAAGTTAAAAAAAACATTAAGGACATCAAGATTAAACTATAAGCTAATAGTTAACAAACAATGTTTAAACCTAAATGTTTGAAATTATTGTGGAGAAAAATATTAGGTTATGTCAGTTAAAAAGAAGTTTTCATAATTGTATAAATATGCAATGATTAAACAAAAAAGTAATAAATTTAATATTTTTAACATTTATACAATCATCATATTATATAATTCCACTGGAAAAATTACAGACAAAAAAAGTAGGTACAGAAATCCCAGCCTAAATCAAACTAAATTGAAATTTAATATTCAATACTTACAATTCAGTACATTTATTATTTCCATCCATAATCTGTGAATAATTTGAGGATATCTGTCAGCCTTTGGAAGCCTTCCAACCCAAAGAGGTCTTCTTTTTTCAACTTCAATAATCAATTGAGTACTAAAATCTAATAGTTTGGTTTCCTCTTCTACAACAGATGTATTTTGTATTTCAAGCTCTTTGTCCGCTTCATCATTAAATTCTTGCATCAAATGTCTAAAGGAGCTTGTGGTGGCAACGGTCCGAGGCTTTATAGATTGACATTTTGGCATCTCTATTCAATAAAATTAATAATACCATATATTAAAGATATTAACACTTACCTACTACTATTACATTTAAATATTAAAGATAGTCACAACTAATAACAAAATAACAGTTTTGTATTTATTGATTATTTTTTGTTCAAAATAATTAAAATAGAAGTTTTTTTCTATTAAATTTTGAATATTTTATGACTACTAACTAGTACTAACCTTTAGGCGATGCAGAGTTGTGGCAGACATGTTTGTCATTTGTAGCTAAAACAAACATTTTGCACAGCGCACATATCCGGCCCTAAAATAAATACATATTTTGAATGTGAATTAGTTCATGACATTTGTGTAGTTTTTGTATGATTGTATCGCCGAATACTAACTACAACTTGGGATTTATCTTGAGCTCGAGAATTCATGTTTTCGAATAACATTTATAATTTATATTTTTAATTTTTAAAATAAAAATATAAGTTTTTTAAAACATAATGATAAATATTAAATAATAACAACAATAATTAATTTCGGCATTCTATTAATATTTTTATTTGATAATTGTTTTGGTAACCAGTAACCACAAAATTTTAAACATTTGACTTGAATAGGATTTGATCCTTTTATCTGGTATCTGCAAAATAACTTGGTATTTACTTATAAACATTGTGGTTAACCGCTAGGTAACCACAAGATTCAGCCAATCACAGTGCGGAATTGTTTTTCTGGAAATCACGGATCACGGATAAAGGCGGATTCACACTGCTCCGTTATCCGTATAATAATATAATATAATATTATTCTAATTACAAACATTTTAATAACTCAGAAACTACTTTTTAGAACTTTAATTTAACCTACTACCAATACTTAAAAATGCTAAAAATCAGAATTTGAATAAACTTAATATTAAGGGAAAAATAGGAGTGAGCATGTATAAGAAATCACAATGTATATGAAGCAATTACCTTATAGTTGCAGACAAAATTTCACCTGGAGACAAAACATCAGGTCGTGTTGGAATTCGGTACACTAATGAACCAACCATACTAAGTAAATCTTCAAAATTGGAAGAACTCATTCTCATAAAATTATAAAATTTAGCAGAATTGTTTAATTGATATTATTTAATTAATAAAGTGTGGTGATCCAAGTTCCTTCTTTCTTGAAAAATTGGCCGCACATACCATCTCTTTTTGGAATTCCTATCAAATTAAATTTATTTTACATTTTATAATATTTGATAAATAATCAGACAAGTATTTAAAGTATAGTTATTAGATTATACACATGCCTCTT
This sequence comes from Diuraphis noxia, assembly GCF_037042655.1. Taxonomy (NCBI): domain Eukaryota; kingdom Metazoa; phylum Arthropoda; class Insecta; order Hemiptera; family Aphididae; genus Diuraphis; species Diuraphis noxia. The sequence continues at coordinate 64,449,805 of NW_028301711.1, forward strand.
TGCCAGTAGTCTCATTGCACAAATTATTAACACTTTTCTTCTCCACAAGGCTTTTTCATATTCATAATTACTATTCATTATAATATTATTTACAACAGAACAGTTAGCTAAATTGTTCTAATAGTATTCACTCTTCATATGTTATTCTGTGCTATTGTATATAGTGCAATGTCTTTATTTTAGTGACTTTTTAATATTGTAATGTAATAATAATTATTATATTTTTAAATATCAATAACTGATAACAGATAGGTGATAAAGATGGTGTGATTGTGATAACAATAAACAAATTACCAGTTACCACTACTTATCGTTATGTTCACCTCAAAAATGAAAAATTTAGTTTTGAGAAATCACAGATATTGTTTTTCCGGAAATCACGGATCACGGATAACGGAGCAGTGTGAATCCACCTTAACGGAGCAGTGTGAATCACGAACGTCTGAAGACAGCACCCTCGGAGCAGTTTCCCTTATCACAATACCATTATCACATAACCAACCAAGATACCGGTTACGATGTTTAATACCATTCCTTTGGTTAATACTTTATCAGTATAATTGATATTAAATTTAAATTATTATTTATTACCATAAGGGCATATTAACGTTTTTAGCGACTTTAACAAAATACCAATACTTATTGATATTATATAATTATTTTGTCATTTTGTCATGATTATTAGTTACTACAAATTACAATACTTATTTCAATTTTGTATAATAATTCAACATTGTTTTACTAAACACTAAACTCACATTAATAAATATGGTAATTCATTAAAAAAATATAAAAAATAATTATTCTTCATTGAAGTCTAAAATTAAAATTGTTTAAATTACTAAATTAGTAATCTTATTTGAGACTGCAGACAATGCAGTACATAACTATTTTAGGTAATAATAGAAAAAATATAGGGAAACGTGCCATAAAAATTATTGGATAGTGTGAAATAGGTATGTGTTATTTCAAAAATATTATAATTTAGATTATTTTTGACAATGTATATTATATTTACGATGAAGTATTAAAATTATATATAAATATTTTGTTAATTAATTGTAGTATTTAATGATTGGAAAGAGAGGGAATAAATATGCTCATCTACTAAAGTTGTTCAACACAGAGGGATAAAATTAAATTATGTATATAATTATGTATTTCATAGTAAAAATATAGGGAAACGTGCCTTATTAAATTAAATTTAATGTGTCCTGTTTTGCCATTGTATTGTAATTTGTAGTAACTAATAATCATGACAAAATAATTATGTATATTTTGTTATAGAAGTTATGCTGTTATGCCAGCGGTTCCCAACCTTTTATAAACGTGCAGTAGCGTGCCCAAGGGGGGGAGGTTAAGGGTTATATCCCCCCCCCCCCATTGACTTTTTTTTGTTGACTTCAACTTATTAGATATTAGTATATTACCATAGACATTTATAAACATTTATATATTCTATTGGACAAGCAAGATTAAACGGCTTAGCTCTGATGAACATTCATCGAGACATTAAAATAAATACTGATGAAGTCATTAATGAGATGAGTACAAAATCTAGGCGGTTAAATTTTTGTTTGGAATAATTAAGTTGTTTTTAAGAATTATTTTTCTTTTGTATATTAAATATTTTAATAAAGGTTATAAATGTTTTTAGTTTAATTTTGTCATTTTATTTAAACAATAGTGAATAGTGTGTGGCTATTTAAATTAATTCTAATTGTAGAATGATACTCATTATGCATGAATGAACATATAATGTTTAACAATTTTTGTATTTGGATAACCATAGTTAATTTAAATGTACTTTTACCAAAAAATTTATAAAATATATCCCCCCCATTGAAATTTCACGGGCACGCCACTGTAAACGTGACCCTAATATTTTTAATTTAACTTTTGGTGACCCCCCCCCCCCCGTAAAAAAAATCATAATTTCGCGACCCTCCATAAAAACCTCTGCGACCCTAATTTGGGTCGAGACCCGAGGTTGGGAATCGCTGTGTTATGGTAATAATTTAAATAATTTAATATCAACTATACTGATAAAGTATTAACCAAAGAAATGGTATTAAACATTGTAACCGGTATCTTGGTTGGTTATGTGATAATGGTATTGTGATAAGGGAAACTGCTCCGAGGGTGCTGTCTCCAGACGCTCGTGTGTGAATCCACCTTAAGGTCTATGAGGTGACTACTTTTCGGGCGGGTAGTGATAAAAAAAACCTTGTACGTTGAGTTGCGTTCTTTAAATTTCAAGGGTGCCAAACCTAGTTTGTGTTAGTTTATGTTGCATCGAAACTATAAAGTAGATGTCGCTCTATGTCACTTAATAATAATTTGTTTCAAAAGTATATAAATAAATATTAAATTATATTGGCGTCGTTACCACGATAATTATACCGAACATATTATTGTCATAATTACATTATGCTTATGACAAACCAATATTAATTGAAAGTTAGGTTATAAATCTCTCTAAATTCGAACACACGTTCTAACAAATGTACATAGTTCATTATTACTTTTACAGTTTACATAACTAATTAAAAGTTTAAACTGTTTAACGATATCATTTGTTAGAGATCACACTTTTCGGAAAAAGGTAAGTTAACTACCGTAGTAGTACACCATACTGCAGCTTAACAATTATGTAATTATGTTATGTTAATTGTTTTTATTTAATGGTAAATTTTAATTAATGTTTGAATCTCGTTTGTGATCATCACTATATCATGTAATTATTGAAATAATAAACTTGCTCCTCTGTAGGTAGATTTTAATTGTGTATAATATCATTAATTTAAGAAATACTTATTATGCATATAATACATAATATTATGCTCATTGCTCAGACACTATTGTTTAGTGACCTACCTTCCTTAAAATAAATATCGATTGTAACATTACAGTTTATACAACCATTTTTCAAAAAACTATATGTATTGTAGAAACAATTGCCTAAGTTATAATTAATATTAATACATTTATTTGTCATAAATGTAAAAATTAAATTCAACACCTATAAAAATAATAGTATGTGGAGACTATGTGATATTCATGTCTTTAAGGTAACGTACAGAGCTAATACCGACTAGTAGGTATCTAATGTCACAATATACAATATCAAATAAAATTATATTATATTTTAATTGTGTTTATATCATTTTTATACATTTATTAATTAGCTGTTATAAATATTATGATACAGACAGTAAAATATGTTTGTGTTACACACATGTGACAGTTAGTTTGGTAGGGATGTGTTTACTACCCAATATTTTACTATTATGTATTAGAAATATTCTAGGTACATTAAAAAGATGGATGGACATTTGGAGTTTATACAATTATTTATTTTTGTAAGTAAAATATATAATAAATAATAATATGTATCAAATTATGACTTATATCAAAGTTGTTACTTGTTTGTATAACTGTAAAAACATATAGGTAAAGAAATAATTTTCATGATGAGAAATAGTTTTTAATAGGTTTTAGAATAACTGAAACTATTTCTATATGTAAGGTAGTATTGTATTAAAGTTCTAAGTATTTAAGTTTTCAATATTAATTATTAAATGTATTTGAGATTCTCTTGACATAAAAAAAAAATTATAAGATATTAATTTTAAAATATATTATTCAAATAGTTAATGTAATTGATTATTCAGATTCTAGGTCTTAAGTGGCCTCAGTATTAACTTAAAACATACTTAAGTCATATTCATACATACTATAATGGTTTATATTTGAAATATTTCATTCAATAAAAGGGTAAAAAAAAAATGTCTTTTTTAATTGAGTATTCGTTACCCACACAGCAAAATTATATTTTCAAAATATTGTGTAAATATTTTTTTGCGAACATTAAAATATTTTATTTAGATGGTCAGAATGTTTTAAAAAATTTAAAAAATATTTTTTGGCAGGACATAAAACGTTTCCACAATATTGTATATATATTTTTTCACAACATTATAGCTTTATTACTGGCACACATGGATAATAAATTAAGATATTATTTTAAGAGAACAAAAATATTAAAGACATGATAATTTTAAATTTAAAAAAAAAAAGTATTACTTGTTATAAAATTATGTTATTATGAAAACGAACTTAAATTTTAAAATTAATCTTTAGTTTCTTCATAATTATTTTTTGTAGAACAATTATTAATTCTATGATGCCTGTAGCCTGTGCTGACGATTGTCACTTACCAAATATTAAATATTCAAACAATAAATATTACACATGTATCATTTTAATAATTAAATTAAATTAAGTCTAAAAAGGATACAACAATACTGAGTTCAATAATAAATGCAATAATCCAATCTTGAGTACAACAGTAAATGTAAACTGCATGCCACCTGAAAATGGATGGGAAAATAAATACAATGGGAAGTACAAGAGAAAGTTCTATTTACTTATCGTGTCATGAAATCTAGTCATCAACACCTTGCGAGCTGAAATACTAAAAACATGAACACTTCTTCAATGATAGAACTGTGACTGGATGTTTCATACTTATAAATAATAAACTACATATAAATGTTTTTGTCATTACTTATGGTATTTAATAGTATACTATTATATATATATTAATAATATACAGCTACAATATTGTGTAAATATATAGCTATAGTGGCATTGTCAGAAGTTTAATGATGATTTCTAAAAGTGTAGAATATTATTGAATATGTTAATATTTATAGGTTATTATAAAATTAAACTGTGTATTTTTCAGGCGCAAGTGATTCGCGTTTTTCTTCACATTTTCAATTCGGTTTTCCGCTGCATTTTCCTTGCGCACTCACTTCAGTGTTTGTACCATGTGCTAATTCTAAACATTTAATTGTTAGAAATACTAATTATTCTATTTATTCCAAGCGCATTTACTTTTGTTTTCTACGGTTATTCTGAAAAGTGCTAATTCTAAACATTAAATTGTTAGAAATTTACATTTTTTATTGGTTTTAATTGTGTTTTTATTATTTTTAGTTTTCATTTTTTATAGTGTTGTTTTATTATTAGATCATTTTTTAACATTGTTTTTCTTTTCTTTTTTTTTAGTGTTAGGTGTAGCTGTCTAAGGTTAAGAAAGTTAATTGTAGACGGCTAAGATATACAAAAGTGTCGTTGAATTACTATTCAGGCATACTAAAGTGTTGTTAAATTACTATTTCAGGCATATTCTACCGATGGATAACACAGAAAAAATTGATTCCAATAGTTTTTGTTTTAATGAAAATTCTGTTAATGATAACGATACTTTTGAAAATTGTACTTCTTACTCTGTGCACACAGAGTCTGAACTTCTACAAAGTGACAATGTTTCATGTTTCATGGATCGCCAGAAATTGATTTCATTCAGACTAAAAGAGATCCACTAATACCTAGTAGTATTATCTATATTTCTACCAGAAAACATAACCGATGTATCTGTTTTTGTTACCCCGAGTAAAATAACTACCAAAAAACATGTTCCAAGCCCGCTCAGGAAAGCCTTCTATAAGAAAACGCCTGTAAAGTCTGGTGTTGTACTACCTTTGGAAACAAAAAATCAATTTCCAAAACAATATGACAACCATGATTTTAAGTGTTTTGAAGGATCTTTTAAATTTTCATTTGAAGAATGGTCTCTTATGAATTATTATGATATACAGGGTGATTCGTTTATCAAACAACACTCATTATTTATAAAAGTATTGACTTTTTTCAAAATATTGTTTTACATAGTTTCAAGTTGTTAAAAAACCAACGCTTTTATTAAAAAATTATATTTTTTATCCTTATCATTTTTTAAGTTTTTTACTTTTTTGAATGGCAACATAGTTTTTTAATTTCATATTCCAAAGCAGAATATTTTTCTAAAAATTTTGATACATAAAAATCGAATTTAGGACTAGTAGTTTATGAGTTATAAGTATTTAAAGTTTAGACAAGCGGAGTAGTGGACAAACATTTTGCGGGGTAACCCCGTACCACTCCACTCTGCCGATCTAAACTTTAAATACCTATAACTCATAAACTACTAGTGCTAAATTCAAAATTTTAACGTAATAATTAATTAAAAAAATAGCTTTATTAATTTATGAAATTTGAAGTATAGGTTACCATTTGAAAATCAAAAGTTGATGGTGGTGTATATAATAAATATAAGGGTGAAAAATATAAAAATAATAAACAATTCAAGAAGAGTGTAAATCTACAATTTTGAAAAAAAAAAAAATTGAAAAAAGTCAATACTTTTTTAAATAATGAGTGTTGTTTGATAAAAGAATCACCCTGTATATTATAATGATATTATGCACAAGATACACGAGTTAAAAAAATTGTAAGTCATAGAAATTTATGATCCATTAGTCTAGTTTAATGTCCCGCAAACAGAATTGAAAAATATTTTCATGGTAATGAGTGGTAAAGTGGCCCCTGTTTTTTGGGACACACGGTATATTGCTGAAACCCCCCTTAAAAATTGTTAAAATGTTTCACTGCTCCACGTGTTATGTTGCCTATCATTTAATTGACACTTGATGGCTATTGCATATAGGTAACCAATATTATTTGTTATTATATTATATTTATACAATTTATTAACATTATGATCACCTTAAATAAATAATGTTATTTTAAATACAACATTTATAAACTCTTAAAATTGGGGACCAACATCATTGTTGTTGGTAGTACGTTTTATCTGGTAGGTTAATTATTGCTAAATTAATTCTTAAGTAGCCAAGAGGATGGGTGGGTGTTATATTGTTTACTCTATTAAAGGTCTTTCGACTTTGATTATTATTGCAAATCGATTAAGTACCAGATAGCTTGAAATAGCATACCACTTGGAACATACAATAAGCGGATATCTTCTGTTGGTCTAGAACAAGGCTTGAAATATTAAGCAATTGTATATTTTATAAATTGTAAGAACTAAGACTTAAGAACGAGTATTTTATAAAGTAAAAATAACTATCAATTTAATTTTTAACCTTATGAAGTTATGACTAAGATAAAACTATTGAATCGCTATATCGCCATGAAGTTAATTAGGTACACACTTACAATAAGATTTATATTTAATTTTAAAAAACAAAACATAATAGTATTTAATAAATACAATTTACATTGAATTTTTTTTTGGTTTCTGTTCAAGCCAGGTATTGATTTGCCTTATTCTTGTTGTCCACCAATCACTTTGTTCTTTGCATATTTCATTATAATTGTCCAAACTGGTATGAAAAAAAAAAATAAATATAAATTATTAGTTTAAGGTCATCAATAAAACAATAGTTATTAGTTATTAATTAATTATAAATTAAAATTACAAAGCTTAGTTCATAAACAAACCAGTAAGGGAACTAAATACTGTACAGACATTAAATACATTATTATAACCAGGGCGGCTTGGAAGTTATAGCACTAAAAAAAATTCAAAATATGTGTTGAAATAAATAAAAATTGGAAAATATAATTTAAAAAAACCATTTCTGTTTTTTCATTTTTATTCTTTAAATACCTTTTTGTAATCATAATTTATGTATATCAGTATAATAGCATAACATATTATACCCTAAATATATTGTAGATAAAAAGTGATCATAACTCAACAATTAGGTACTGGCTGTTTCTTGACTAAAATAATAATTCACTTCAATAAATGATTGTTTACGATAAATTTTCAAGAACTAAAATTCTAATTTTATTGATTTTATCAATATGAGCAAATATAAAAAATTCAATTAAGTGTTTAACTCCATTTGTATATGATACACTTAAAATAGCACTAAAACTGTTAATATGCCAAAATTAGGAAAATAAAAATTTGTTTCAAACATTAAGGAAGTTTAAAACAAATTATATTTTACTTTAATGTTATAAGGTTTACCCCCTCTCCTCTAAAATATATATATATATATATTTGCTTATTTCTCCAAGACCTGGTTATAATCATTTTTAACTTGTAATGAGTCTAATAATTGATACAATTAATGCACTTCTTGCTACCAAAAAAAAATTGATAATCATCAATATTTATTTAACTGTCTAAACTTTTAATACTACTAATAATTTTAATTATTATATTTTATGAATCCCATCTTTTGAATTGAGGCATACATCAAAATTTATGTTTGAAATTAATTATTCTTTGATAAATTGTTTGGGCATACGTTTCTAAAAATCCATCATTGTCGGTAACAAGCAGTTTCCAAGTTTTAGTTTGATCCAGTACTGCTATAGAGGTCAAAACATCCTTAACTTCTTCTGGTGGTGCATTAAACATTTTCCCAATATTTTTACGATTGACAATCTGGCCAGAATCCAACAAGTAAATCTTAAAAAAATAACGGATAAATGCATAAATTAATATTGTTATAATTTAATATATTTTAATGTATTAAAGGTTAATTTGGGTAGACAAATACAAATTATGTCGTAATATGTAGTTTATGTTGTAAGTTAAAGATTAAAGAACATACTACAAAAAAAGTAACATATTTTGTTCATAACTAGACAAAATTGTTGTTCTTATCATACATAATAAAATATTTATGAAGACATTATGTTATATTAGACAAAAAATAGCAGTTTTTAATCTGAAGTTATAAAACATCTATGACTCTACCAAATTAAAATTTACATCTGCGCGTCAGAGAAAATTAACTACTAACATTATATAATTATTTTAAATGATTTTTCAATAAGTGGAAATGAGTATTTTATACAAGTACTTATACATACATTGTGTATGTACAGTTTATATATAAACAGACAAGATAATTATCACTGAAATATATTACATTATAATATTTAATTAGTTTTGTGTATATTGAAAATGATATATTGGAATAATTTCTAACTAATATATAAAATGATTAATACAATATTTATATAATATCTTACAACATAATCTCTTAAAATGCGCATGACTTCAAAACTCAAGCCAAAGTGTGAGGATATAGTATTATCTGGATAAAGTTCTTCACTCTTTATGACCCAATTACCACTAACTAAAACGGCGATTTCTTTTAAATGAGTCAAAATTGTTGTTACACTTTCATCATTTGGCACACCACATTTATGCAGTAGATTCATTAACATTTTCGTAGATATCATTTTTGCTAAAAATATTATATAAGTTAAATCCAACGATACATCACATATATTAGTATTTTTTATATGTAATCAATAATATTTAAGTTAAGTTTTTTTTTATATATATACTGAATTATTTCACATTATAAATTAATGACAATTATATAATAGGATTTATATCACAGTTATCATTAATGGGGTTATAAAAAAAAGTATTTTGATTTGTAAATAATTAATTGGTTTATTAAGTATATGATAGATTAAAATAATGAAATTGCAAGTTAACTAGATAACATTGTAGTTAGATTGCTGTATTTTTAAATTAATTAAATAATAAAAAAATATATTTTTTTTTAAATTACATTTAATTTAAACTTAATAAACATGTACAACTACTTTAACTCATAACTTTTATTGTGATTTTTTTTTTAATCATTATTTTATACTTAATTTTGTTGTAAAAATGTTTAATATTTCATTTGTATACATTTTATGGGCTGAAAGGAATTCTTTATAGTAAGATAAACTCAAGGTGAATGAAATATAATATAATATTATTATGCTATTTTGGCCACAAAAAAATTGACAACTAATTGGGACACTGGGTGTGCCCATGAAACTGGGACTATTTTAGTCAGCACAGGACATCTGGAAATGCTAAATTATAGTATACACACAAGTGTTCAATATAAACATATTGTGATGCATAGTTTATCATATTTTAGATATCACAATACTGAAATTTAATTTGTATTTAAGTGTTCAAAATCTGAAATAACAAATAATAACTTACCGTTAAATAAAAGTATTTTTATTTTATTTGCAAGTGAATATGACTTTATTTCATTTTGAGATAACTGACGGGCTCTAATGGCATTAATATTTTCATTGATTACTTCTTTTTCAACTTTAGGTATTACTATATCAGGATCTTTTTGATCAGTTTCATGATGTGGCAACATAAACTTATCTAATTCTTCCTGAAAAAAAAAAAAATATAACAGTAAAAATAATAGTAATTATGATGAATAATAATTTCAAAATAAACCGGTTATAGATGGTTTATATAAAATTTAGTAAATACAGAGAAAAAATCGTTTTTGCATCAGCTAGTTATTTTTAAGTCTGAGAATTTAAAATAGTAGCAGTTTATTATTCTGTTTCTTTTACAAAAGAACAATTTATTCTAAATCTTAATAATTTTGAGAACAGCAAATATTAGCAACTCAGTTAAAACCATAAATACTATTAACTACTCCATCTTTTAATACCAGTAATACAAAGCAATTGTTCATTTTTGACAATATACAGAATATTATTGTCAGTCTAACATAAAACTGTGGATAACTACAAAAAATGTAAAGTATTATATTTATATATGTTAATTGGATTGAATGATATAATATTTCCGCATATGCTATAGTCAATATGTAGTGCTGTCAAATATTGGCAAAGAGAACCGTGTCAGTTTTAAATGTTTCATACTATGTCGGCATATGCAGTTAAAATGTATATTATTAAATACCACTAATCAACCATTAAAAAACCAATTTTAAATATATTAGAAGCACCAAATAATATAATTTTTATAACTGATAAATCTGATTAGTGCCACACAAATAAAAAGCAAGTCATGATAAAATAAATAATAAAATCACTTAAGTATAAAAAATATCTGTTCTGTGTACTATGCCTGAGCAATGTTCATATTATACACAGACCACCATAATTAATAATGCTGAATAGTGACCAGATTCCACAAATTAAACATAATATATACTATTTAATATAACATAAATCAATTAGTAATGCATTAGTACTAGGTTTAAATGTATCTAAGTCATGATAACTTAAAAAATATATTTGAGTAGAATCAATGTTATAAGTTATTACCCTAGAAAAGTATTGTCCATTTGGTACAAAATTTAAATCAATCCAAGGTTCCATTGCTCTTTGTTGAACCATCTCTTGCATTTTTTTCTTTTCACTTTTTTTACCAGGTCTATCTTTAAATTTTGCCATAATCTGTTCACTTTCTTCTTCTTCCTCTTCAGACTCTAAAACAATAATGATTTTTAGAAAAAATGAATACACAATTTTAAAGATTAAGGATTTCATAGCTGTTTTACCGTTTTGAGTAGATTTTTTATTTTCATCCTTTGGGTCAATCTTATCAATGTGAGATAATTTAGGGAGCATGTTCACTGTTTTCTTCAATGGACATAAATGAATACTTTTTCCGGATGTATACATTATCATATCAGTTGTATTTGATGATGTATTGTGGGATTCAAAGCTTAAGTGATCAACCATACCGCTAGATTAATAAAACAAATATAATTTCAAGTTTAGCTTGTACAATTAAAATAATATATCAGGCTAAACAAGCACAATGAATGTATAACATATAAATTATTCGACTAATTAAAAACTCTATTACAATTTACAATTTCAATATTAATCTATATTTGTCTGGATAAATACATAATATGTTTTTATATTATAATATACAATAAACTTTATGTTTAAACCTTGGATAGCTGCTTTTATCTTTAGATGTTTTATCTATTTCGATAGCTAAATCTTGTCCATGGCCTTTGTCATAATTTTGATCAGTATCAAGCGCGTAAGATATCTCCAACTCTTCGCATTCTGATTTATATCTGCACTATAAAAAATAACACGCATAGATTAACACAGAACAAATTCTAAGATACTACAATTAGTTGACCCCCTGTTACCCCTGACCATAGATCCATACAATGTAAATTATAAACTCATTATGCCCTTACTACTAAAAAATTAGGTAGTGTAATCTGAAAAAGGAGAACACTATATTTTTAAACATTACCAATATCTATTGAATAAAATTATAAAATGCGTACTACTTAATTACATTGGTAAATTATTTTACTTATATATAACATTTAACTTGAATAATAAAATAAGATTTGAATAAACAAGGAAAGTTTCATTTATTCAGGGGGAATACTGTCTCAAACACATACCTATATTATAACACATTACTTAAAAATATTGCTAAAAATTAGGTTCAATGAGTAATTTACTGTTAAGATTTGATTAAACAAAAACATATGGTTTAAACAAATAAAATGTGTGATAATTAGAGTTTTATATTTTTATGATAATTAACATGTAAATATAAAATATTATTTAATAATAATTATCGACTATGTTACAATATATTGCAGACAACATACTATTTTCATTTAATTGAAAATTGAAAATTTTGTTAAGCTAGGAACACAAAAAAATGTCTGAGTACGATGGATAGTGCAGTAGTAAGGCAATAACAAACAAGTTCCGATACCTATTAATGAACATACCTGGGTGACATTCGACGACAGTAATTGATCATTATTAGACAATCTTGTAGGATAGTGTAACAACAATAATTGCATTGCATCATCGCTCAGAAATACAGGTATCTAAATAAAATATTTAATTTCTATTAGATCAGATAACATAAGACACTAAATAGGTATTTTAATAATGTTGACTTGGACTACACTACACTTACTTCTTTAATTACTTCATCGTCATCCTGTTCACTCTTCATCGCAACAGAAGCTCAAGACTCAACTGAAGATTCAAAATAATTAGATAGTAGAAACTAACGATTTTCAAAATTGAAGAACTCTCTAATCGGTTGTAACTTGTTCTTTGTAGTCTATACTCTACAGCCGGCTGTTGATTTTTAAATTCCTTATCAGAGTAATCACTTATCAGACACATCATTAAAGAACCAGACGGTAAACACACAGAACAATAAAAAAAGAACTAAAAGAATTACAGTTAATATCATTATCATGGAAAAAAATATTATCTGGGTTCGACTTTTAACCAACATATCACTTGAACCACTTGAACTGAGTTGAACATATCACAAAAAATTTAATTTAATTTAATTTAATTTTTTTTTGGTTTACCTACTTATTATTATAATAATGTCAATTAATATCTATATTTCATAAATGCATATAGGTACATTTGTCTAATTAGTTTAAACAAAAATATTAAGCAAGTTGTATCAAATGGACAATGCTAAAAATTGCTAATAAATAAATAGGTAACTTTATTTTTTTTATCATGATATAATATCCATAATTCTATTATACTTCATATGCGTATAATGTACGATACGATACCTACAACATAATATAGCTGGAGCTTTATCATGATATTCAAAACAAATTTTTGTCGAACCAATAAACAGCAGGTAGCCAGGTATCAATATGTAGTAGGTATACAATGAATTTTTCATGTAGCTTAAGATATTATATTTATGCAAATTTACTAATTTATTATGGTTACAACCATTACTCGGGGCAATCAACAGTACGAAAATTTTCAATCTGTTGTTCTATTCAAATTATTCAAATACAGTAAATGCATTAATTTTGCGCTTTAATTATTTTTACATATAATGGTTAATAGCCTTATTTATTACTTGTTTGCAATACATATTGTGATTGAAAATTTTTATTTTAATAATGTGTTATCTATTTGGAACACATGATTTATAAAGAAAAATTAATTTATTACAGAAGTTGTCAAAACTATTGAATAATATTGTAGCCTACATTATATGTATATTATACATAATCATATGTCATCTATGATGCATATGAATCAAAGTGATTTTGATATATTATGTCCAAAAATAGTACCTATCAAGTTTTCATATGGCATCAATTATATATTAATGAACCTAATAATTAAAAACTAAATCATTAAACAGTACCTAAGTTCATGTGCATTGCCCTTACAATATCTTAAAAGGTAGGTATCCACTATCCTAATAGATAATGATATTTGTTGACCTTGATAATTTAGTTACAGCAGATGAGCAGATTTATAGGAATTATCAATGTATATCACCTTCAAATCAGACCCTAAACAGTGAACACTGATATTATTTTATGGGTATAAGTTACACATTTTTATTTTTAACAAGGTGTATATTATTGTATTATGTTAGCCCTGGAAATTGCAACAAACATTAATATAAATAAAATGATTAAAACAGAAATTAATTGTACTTATGCCCTGTGTATTTACAGCAAATTTTACTCACTTATTTTTAACTTTTACACCACAAATACAAGTTTTTCAGCATATATTTACTTTGAACAGCTCTTGATGATTGGATAAGAATAGAATATGTTGATAGAAGCATTACACAACATATTTATCTTATTAACTTTTAAAGAAATAAAATACTTTTACATATTTTTGTTCAGGCCTTCAAGGACTATAATATATTTCTGTAATATTGATTGATATTTAAATTATATGAAGATTGAATACTTGTTTTAAAAAAGTGCTTAATTTAAAAATATTTAAAAACAACAAAATGTATTAAAACCCAGATTATCAATAAAAAAAGTTATGATAAACTTTAAATAATTTGTTTTTCTATAAACAATATAATAAGGCCTTAATAATTTGTTCTACAACATAAGTTTTTCAAAAGTCCAAATAATTAATGTTGGTCATATCCTGCCGTAATTTACTTAAATCATTTAATAGTGATCTTATTTGTTGTTTGTCTTGTTGCCATTCTTCTAATTTATCAGTTAATACGTTATGAATCCTGAAAAATATTGAAAAAAAAACAATATAATATAGGTATTTTTTTTTGTTCTTAATGTAAAAACTAAAATTAAATTATAAAAAAAACTTAAGGTTAATAAAATCTCTAATACATTGACTGCTATAGTGCTATGTGATTGCTTATGAGCAGATGACTATTTTACATACAATATGCCAGTGTTTTAATTTTAGTATTATGCATTGTGAAATAAATAAGTTTTTTTAATCGTTACATAATTTGTATTATAATATTTAATACATTTTTAAGTGTATAGTTAAGATTAAGAGGACGCCAAAAATCCAAACCTTAAAGTGTTGTCTGTTTTAAAAATTACATCTTAGCAAAAACTACTATGTACGGGACACCAACTGTATTCTCTCTGTGTTAATAGTATAGGATTACAAAAACTGAAAAAATTCCATAAAACATATAGGAAAAAACTTTATCCGTGCAACAGTTTTTTATTTTTTGATAACATTAATGTCATTAATACTTAAAGTCAAAGTTATCATCTTATATAAGTTTTATGTTTTTAGATGCTGAGCGGAGCAATGAATGTATTAATTTTACAATGTACTGTTTTTTTTTGCATATGTACACGATAGGTTGTCAAATAATACTTCGATTTTAACTTCAGCAGCTTATCTGGTTGAAAAGTGAATCTATTTGGTGTACTGGGGAGGTCAAATTTTGAATTTCACAGTATAGTTTTCAAAATTACCGGGAAAAAAAAAAAAATAAGAAAAAAAGGGAAATTTTATGCAAAATCAATTTTTGAGAAAGTCGAATTTTGATATGAGTGTAACTCTAAAACAAATTATCGTAGCCATTGAAATTTTCACTGAATGTTTATACTGGTATTTTCTATAGGTATTTGATAAAATTTTCAAAATATTTCAACAAAAATTCATAAGTTATTTAATATTTATAGATGTTTGAAATTATCCATTTTTTAAATTTTTTATTCTATAAATGTCAATGAAATTTTATTCATTGGGTCAAAAAACTTGAAAATTGAATACAAGGTTATTTATAAAGTTATAAGTTGATATAATAGCAATTATAAAATATTAAAAATACTTGTCACGTTTTTTTTTTTATAACCATTTGAAGTTCAAATTTGGCAAAATGTATTTAATTGAAAATTTGCAAATTCTTTGGTTGTTAAAAATGTATACAACGTTTAACTTTTATATCTAAGGATTAAAAACTTAAAACAATTGTTTTAAACTTTCAAAGGTTCCGCGTAAGTAGGTAATACTGCAGTAAAAAAAAAATCTAAAACCTATACTAACACTTTTGTTTTATAGTTATTTTATGTTCAAATTTGGATGAAATTATATATTAAATAACCAAAAATAACAATTTTAGTTATATTATTGTAGTTTAAAAATACTATTCATGGGAACTTAAAATTTCTAGAGTATTATTTATATTCTAAAAGTTATAGTTAATTTCGTTAATGACTTATATGTAAATTAATACTTGATAGTTGATAATAAATTGTATATAATAATAATATACGAATCCGATGGATGACTGATTTAGTCGGGTACATAATAAATTTAATTTAATTAATTAAGAATTTATTTTATAAGAACCTACATTTTTTTGTCGAAATAATAGCAATATATAATTAATATAGTATAAAACTATATTGCTCAGAATTGTTTTTCGTATACAATAATATTATAATTAAATTTGAATTCATTGAAATAATACCATCCATTACAGTAACCTACTGTACAGCAGAGCGACATCCACGACTTACCCGCTTTTTTTTGTTGACTTCAACTTATTAGATATTAGTATATTACCATAGACATTTATAAACATTTATATATTCTATTGGACAAGCAAGATTAAACGGCTTAGCTCTGATGAACATTCATCGAGACATTAAAATAAATACTGATGAAGTCATTAATGAGATGAGTACAAAATCTAGGCGGTTAAATTTTTGTTTGGAATAATTAAGTTGTTTTTAAGAATTATTTTTCTTTTGTATATTAAATATTTTAATAAAGGTTATAAATGTTTTTAGTTTAATTTTGTCATTTTATTTAAACAATAGTGAATAGTGTGTGGCTATTTAAATTAATTCTAATTGTAGAATGATACTCATTATGCATGAATGAACATATAATGTTTAACAATTTAACAACAGAGCAAAATTTACTTACCAGCTTTTTTAATTTAAGTATTAAATATTATTGGTTAATGCTATCAAAAAAGTAAAGATGTTTTATTTAAAATGTACTAAATTTTATAATTTTTTTTTCCACTGAGACTTTTTTCCGTTCCTATAAAAAAATTGTATGTACAGGTATACATACAAATATTTTTAAAATTGTATTCATATACATAAAGTATGAAAATATCAAAGAGGAGAGTTGTTCACTGAACCAATCCGTAAGTAAGTCACCGTAACATTTGATGCAAAATTCGAACCATAAATATTCATCATTAGTTCAACAAACAAAAAATTGTAAATAGGTTCAACAGCTGCTGCATATATATACTTTTACATTCTGACAGAGGCGCCCGCTTAAAATCAACTCAGTGCCCAGTGGGTGAAAAATTAAATGCATTTTATATATTCATATTATTATGTATTTGGCTATACATCTACGTAATAAACATAACTCCAAATGGGACGCCTGTATAAATCTGGAATTTAAATACCTGGTACACACAATTATGGACAATACAAATATGGATAGAACATATTGGACTACACAAATCTGGAATGTACAAATCAGGAACTCCAAATTTAAAAACCTGGAATGTACAAATCTGGAATGTACGAATCAGGAATGTACAAATCAGGAACTCCAGATTTAAAAACCTGGAATGTACAAATCTGGATTTTAAAAATTTTTAAAACTGAACTACACAAATCTGGAATGTACGAATCATGAATGTACAAATCAGGAACTCCAAATTTAAAAACCTGGATGTATCTGGATTTAACCCAAATTGTACAATGAACTCAAATTTTCTCTTGTGAAGGTTTAGCATACTCAATTTTGGATTTCGGTTTCAACGGTTTCAAGCCAATAGGCTAATTTATTACCACATTTTTGTTTCTAATCATATCTGAACTAAACATTATAGGTAATTGACAACGAAAGTGGTTTTTATACAAAATATGTATTTACGCCCAAATAAAAAAAATCGTTTTCATTTTTATCCGCTTTATACCCTTTGGTGTTTGATTTTGAAAAAAGCGGTGAAAGACGTTTCATTATTTGTATTACAAAGTGTGTATACCAAAATTAAAAAATATTGGTAGTAAAGCCTTTTTTGTTTTATCCACATAACTCTTTTTAACCCCCTTGGGGGTTGAATGTTTCAAAATCCGTTCTTTGAGGATATTTCCTACCTACACACTACCATATACCTATCAAACTTCAGCTTATAGGGCAAGTAGTTCTCAAGATTTCATATTTAATCGAAATATTTTGCCCCTTTTTACCACTTTTAACCATTTTAAACCCACCTAAGATTCAAATTTTTGGGAAAATACCAGTTTAAAAAAAATCCTACCATGAAATAACGTTTTCTCTCCCTCACCAAGAAAAAAATATCAGTGAAGTAGGTAATGAAGAAGCATGTTAAATCAACAAAAAATCGGTGTGATTTTGATGGCTGTAACCTGATTGAGCACAGTTTCCCTTTTTCACTACCCAATTGTGGGTTGACAATGCGAAATGTACTTTTTGCGTTCTACATATTTTTCAGAGGAGGTCATTTTCTACTGTGCATTCAATAATTGAGATTGTATTAGACTGTATTCAAAAGTATTTTAACATGTATTTTTCTTACTTAAATACAGCTTATCACATTTTTAATTGGATCAAAACGTACTATTTGCACCAAATAGTACATTTTGCTTTAACACAAATAGTATGTTTTGATCAAATTTTTTACAAAACGTTCTATTCACATAAATTAAATTTTATAATGTATAATATTTAATATCATTTTAAGTTAAAAAGTTAAAATACTTTGACACAACTAAGTTTAATATTATACTTCACTAATATTTGTTCAATTAAATGTCTTTAAATTAAGGAATAATAATATAATACACAGGAAACTGGTAGTATCTATTAATTATATAGGTGAAAGGAATACAATATGTTAGGTATAATATTTATTAATATAAAACTTGTTAATAGCTATATAATAATTAGTAATTATTTTTATGTCATTAGTACATCAATGTGGATAACTATTAATATTCCAGATATTATATACAAAAAATATCTATAAATAAATAGGTTAGAAAACAATAATAATTGTAGAGGCATAAACACTACCTTATTTCTAATTTCTAGCAATATTAACAATTTTGCTGCTCTGCCAATTAGGTCATTTATAAAATAACTAAAGCTTGTAGGTAATGTATATAATTATTATAATTTATACTTTAACTAGTTATTTTATACATTCCCTGGCATCACATCGTTAATGTGTCAAATTGTAAATAACAAAATATCATAATAAATAAATATAGTTCTAATATTTTCAACAATTTAATATAACATATTAAATCAGATTAGAACCCACCTACACATTATAATCACAAGAGTGTTAAAACAACTACTATACTCTCGATCCTAGTTCACAGTAAGTTCAGAAAATTTGTTAGCTGTAGAAACTGTTCCAAATGAAAGTAATGCATTAAGATCTGCGGCAACTGCGCAGTCACTGGGAACTGGTCAGGGTTTTTTTAAGTGCACTAGTAGTGTAATAATTACATAATGTATTTTATAAGGATGTCGAATTGAAATTGTATAGAATAACTAGATATTCTATGAAATAAATAGTTAAAGTAAAATGTTCATGTATTATTTCATACTCTAACTAACATTCGTAGGTAATTCATGAAGTACCCCTAGTTATTTCATTAAATATCGGAATTCAACACTTTAGCTGTAACATAAATGTATATATCTATATTATATAATTATCTAAGATTATTACCACAGAACTAAAAACCTAACCGTCCTAACCTAAATATTATCATAGTATAGATGTGTCATGTGTGTATTTATGTAAACATGCATTATTAATTATTACGATGACCCTTGTAGCTCTAAAAAATCTTGAAAATCACTAAAGCAAAATAGAGTTAAAAATAAAAATTTTGAAATGAATATTTATGAAAAAAAAAAAAAATTACAATAAGTATTGAATTATTTTAATTTATGGGATTCAGAACCTTCTACAAATTAATGTTTCAACTTCAAAAACTTAATTGACAAAAAATTTAGTTTCAAATTTTAAATGATTAACACACATTTTCACCTTGGAAGTTGAATTGAATAATAAGGTGTTTTTAATATTACTTTGGTTCATTGGTTGTATAAATAAACAAATAAAAATGTTGATGAAACAATAAATTATTTTGAATACGCATCAAAAAGTACAAAATGGGAGACATATGACATAAAAACTAAAATAACTCAAAATATGCGTTTATATGCAAATAAAATTTCAAAACTATAGCTTCGTGGAAACATGAAACAACGGTATTTTTATGACTGCTGTGCACAGTGTGCACAAAAAAAATGCAAATGCTACAAGTACTCTGCTCTATTTATTACATATTATAACAATAATGTAATATATATTGTCTGTAATTAGAATATTTCCGAAGTACCTTTGAAAGAATTTAAGTACCATTAAATGATTTTACTTGTGAAATTTGGAGTTCCTAATTTGTACATTCCAGATTTGTGTAGTTCAGTTTTAAAAATTTTTAAAATCCAGATTTGTACATTCCAGGTTTGTAAATTTGGAGTTCCTGATTTGTACATTCCAGATTTGTGCAGTCCAAATATGTTCTATCCATATTTGTATTGTCCAGAATTGTGTGGTCCAGGTATTTAAATTCCAGATTTATACGGGCCAACTCCAAATGTAATACGAAAAAATTTATAATACAAGTATACAAATTATAATACAATTTTAAACATATAGGTATTATTCATAATATATTAATATGCATGAAATATGAATCAAATAGTATTATAGAAATGATAAACGTTTGACATTTAGTCCAAAATACACTATACAGACAAACGGTGTGTCAGTGGATGAGTATGTTCAGGTACAATGGCACCCACTGGCCCCTATCTACGAGCGCCTCTGCATTTTTATACCTACTATATTCTATATGTAGACGCGACAGTATTGCGTGGAAGTCAATATTATGTTAATTTTTAAAATATCAAAAATATTTTAATTATTTACTTTTGTTTATTGTTAAATAAATGCTTATTGATTTTAGTTTCGTGAAATTTGGTGTACATTTGGTTAATTTTTTTTACAGATGCTATCCATCGCTCTTTGAAGAACACACGAGACTTATTAGCTTCTTCAATTTTATACTCTAAATTTGCCTAAAAATTATACTTATTTATACTATTTAAAAAATATATAAAAAATTATCTTTATAACTTATATAATTTGATAAACATACAATTTTTTTTTCTAATTCTTGTACTTGAAAGCCACAATTGGTATCGATATCATATTTCAACGCTTCATTTTCTTTTCTTAATAAAATATTAAGTTTTTCTGATGTATGCAAATTAGCCTCCACTTCAGAAAATTTATTATTCAACTCATTAATTGTTTGCGTATTTGAAAATTGCATATTTTGAACTAAATCAATGTATTTATTTTCCATATTATCTTTTTGGCTTGTGAACTACAAAACCTCAATTAACTTTATTTAAAAAAAATTAAAAATATGAAATCAATTATCATACTTCTAATTCTTTGGCTGTAACTATAGTATCCCTTTCTTTTAACATATCAGACTTTTTTTCCAAATCTTTAGCTAATTCTTTACACTTTAACATAGCGTTGGTTAATTTCTCTTCGGATTGTTTTCTATTATCTGACCATTTATCATTAAAATCTTTTAATAGTTGTTCTTCTTTTGTTTTCATCTGTGTAAATTAAACAAAATAAAATACATTGTAATGTAAATATAATGGACCATATCAATAAAATAATAACCTTTTCATTAAATAATAGCATTTGTTTGTCTTTCCAGTCTTCTAATTCTTCAATTAATTTTTGTTGAATATTCGTGAATATCTTTCTAAAGCAAAATATTATATAATAATTTATATATCTTGATAATTATATTTAAAACTTACTGGGGATTATCATTTTCTGGTAAACTTATTTGTTCTGAGGGGATATTAACAGATTTTGGTAAAACTAATTCAACGTTTTTATCATGATATTTAATTTCTTCTTCTGAAAAAAAAATAAATAATAAAGATATAATGGCATTTAATATATTAATACTGATAAAATTAATTTATTGTATTTGTGAATTAGGTATAGATAGATGTTGTAATGCCAGACCATTTTTTAAACGGTGTTAAATATCAATATTTTATAATATATTAAATCTATGTAAGCATTTACTTATCATTATAGTTAAATACTATAGTAGTATTACCGACAAAGAAAAGTTCTCCTCTACAGTGTTACGATACCGGCACAAAAAAAAATGTTATAATAGGAGTAGTGATGATAAGTTTCTACTTATACGGATATTTGGAATGTCTAGAATTTTGTTGTAATATTATTTTAAAATGCTATATATGACAATAACTGTCAAACAATAAATATAATTTTTTGTTTTTAAATTGATAGTTGGTACCTTTTTTTAAATTCTCTTTAATTTTTGGATTTAAATTTTTATTTTTTTCTGTAAATTTGTCAACAGATTTAACATTGTTATCTTCAATTCGCAATGATAAATTTAAATGATAACTACCAGTTTTTGATCCTATTAATTTGTATGATTTATTTTCAATCTAAAATTCAAAAATTAATTTTAAAACTATAGGTATTTAATGAGCAACAAATTATTAAATAATAATATATGCTCATGTATGGAAATCTGAAATAACTATTACTTACTCGATCATTGGAAGTTGGATTAATAGTTTGTGCCCCTTTCAGTTTTAATAATAGATAACCAAGCATTTTATTTGAACTAGATTTGTTTATTGGAACATTATAACATTCAATTTTTATCGATGTATTAGACATTTTTGACCTAAAGTAATATCAAAAAATATTAATTTATTAGTAAGAATTATGTAGGCAAATCAATAAATAATTTTTACTTTTTCAAAGTAGCATTATTCATGTACCATATAATATCTGAGGTAATTTTCAATACATTTTGATTTATTGGAATTTCTGGTGTTATATTTTTTTTATTCAAGAACGTTGCATGTATTACAATAGATCCTTTAAGCAAACCGAATCCATAAGCTTAAAAATAAAATTGTACATACATAATTACATAGATATAATAATAAATATGAGTAATTGATGTTTATTATTTATATTAATAATTTTTTTAAATATCTTATGATAAATTTCTTTCAGATTTCTTGTTCATAAATTAAATTATTACATTAAAAAAATTATTAACTAAAATATGTTAATAAATTTCAATGATTGTTATATGTCAGTAGTTATTAACTTTTTGTAGAACACAGACTCCTGGTAAAAGGTTTTTAGAAATTGTGGACCCCTACCAATTTTTTGTCTAATAACTGTTTTTTTTATAAAACATTGTATGCTATCATAAAAATATAATTATTATTTTATATTACGAGTTATAGGAAGTAGGCATAGGTTTATCTCTTACAATATAAGATATATTTTATATGAAAAAATAAATAAAATAATAATAATAATCCCAAAATACTGTGATAATGCACTCATATCACGTAGGTATTGACTTGTGTTAAGTGTTAAAGCTGCCTTGGACCACAGGTTCAAAACTGTTGCAATATGTTATAAACAGACTATCAGAATAAATAAACTCTTTTATTAAATCAACAATTATGTAATAATATATATCTTGGTAAGATGACTTATATATTAATAATAATAATATTAATTAAATAGTTTTATAGTTATGTCATATTATAATTTATTAACTTCATGGTTTTTAGAAATTTACGTTACCGCATATTTCAGTGTTAGTAGTTTCCATAACAACAAAATAACATAATGTTTCAGCTCATATTTATTTTTTCTAATTACCACATATTATTTTTACAAATTTATTAATTATTTATCATTTTTTTTAATCTGTAGGCTGTAATATTATTTATAGTAATAATAGTTGAGTGAAATCAAGTTTCAAGTAATAATAATATACAATTCAGTTTGTTATACTCCATAATATGATTTAGAATTTATATTTCAATGTTTAAACCTGATGTTATTTGTAAAGTTATCGTTTTATCCATGCAATTCAAACTTTGAAGTTGATTATCCATATTTAATTCTGTTGTTTCAGAATATTATAGCTATTAATAAATTAATTGAATTATATTTATTTAAACATTACATTCTAGATTGTAAATATCATACAGTAAAATTAAATGTTTATATCACTAGGAAATACAGAATTTATTATTGTTAATATCAATACCTACATGATAGATAATGCATCAACTTTGAATAAACAATACATTATATTATTAGTGGCCACAATGTTAAATTACAATTTTTTTATTTAATTCAGTATTTATATTTCAAAAACACATTAATTTTTTTACAACTCATTTATAGGTCAGGTACTTGGTGCAAGAAGACATTTTTTAAATTAATAGTGATTTATAAAATTATAATGCTTCTTATTTGTTCCAACTAATATAGTGCTTATAAAATTAATTGGCAACATGATTTTCTACATAAGAAATCCTGAAATTAAAAATGTCTATTTCATGTAGCTAATGCTAAAGCCAGTGTCAAATGTATGGAATAAAAACAGGCAGCTGCATAGAGAGGTAATGAAATTTCTTTATGGATAAGAAACGTTTATTTTTGGTTGCTCAACAAATTCTTTTATAAACACAAATACTAAGCATACTAAATTGTTTTTACAAATTAGTATTATTCAATGCTATTTAATTACCTATGATAATATTGCTTATCTACCTAATGAAGTATTGCATTTTATTTATAAAACATAAATAATGTTATTATTTACATAAAATTAATACCTAAATAAACATTTATGAGTTTAAATCTATTTACCTTAGACCACACCACGAACTTCAAGGAATGTCCAGCATTCAACCTGTCAAAGCCCTAATCTCTATACTCAACCCAGAAACAAATCATATGCAGAAGCCACCAACAGTTAAAATATGAATATTGACCAAATCTCTTACGTCTTACCTATACCTTTTCAATCTTTATAACAAATCTTATTAGTCAATTAATTTCACTTCTTTCTTCAGTTCTAAATGCATTAATCGCAAAAGGCATTATCTCTCCATAATTTATTACCATCGCACAATAAGGCAGGATTGGACAAATTCGGCCAACCGAGTTTTTGTGCTTTATCAACTCGCATTTACAAACTTAATATCAATAACACCTGCAACCATATACTATGGTCTATGCAAGCCCAACACTTATAAACTCCATTTTTTAAACTTTATACTCTTAATACATTTTTAGTCAGCATTTCAGCAACCTCATAACTTTTATCGCAAGGGTACTCTGTAAAGAGGAACGGGCCAACGAACTCGCGGACCCTAGTTAGTTGAGGTTGCAGCCTGAAGGCCACATAGACATAGCTGACGTCTCAGGTCAGTAAGGTGTATACCTATACTCAGAAAATCAGAAGCAACTTCAAACCTGTAGGGCCCTCTATTAATGGAGGTTGTCATAGGGCTAACAACCCTACACGGAAAAACACATCGTTACGACTCAACTAAAATCGCCTCGGATGAAATATTATGTGGAGCTAAAGGACTTCTCGATGGGAACCTGGAATAGTGGAATGTAAGATCGTTGTATAGGGCCGGACATTTGACGACAATGATATCGATTCTTGAACGATATGAACTGAATATAGCTGCGATTCAAGAAACTAGATGGCCAGGCCGCAGTGGCGCCGAACACTATGTTAAGGTCGGGCCATGGCCCGACATATTTTGAAAATTTAAGATAGGGCCGCTTCATATTGATCATTTTCTTCAACGCGGCATGCCATTTTTTCCCATATTAAGATGTTGGGCCTCTTGAAATATTTTTCGCCCTACTAGATTTTTAGGACTTCGACGCCACTGGGCCAGGGCAAGGAAACCTAAAAACAAATAATTGGACCTACTTTTACAGTGGTGGACTGGATCATCAAGCAGGGATTGGATTTGTTATAAGCGACAACTTCTACCTAAACGCGTCGAAGCAATCAATGATGGAATATGCTATCTAGAATTAAAGTAATTTTACTATGGCAAATAATAAGCAGAAATTATTTTACAAGTATTAATATTTAATTATAAGAGCACAGAAAAATGTAATTATTTATAATAAACGTGTGCATCGGCCTTTACAGTTTATTTGATATTTTATAATTTTATATTCTTAAAATAAATTTGTTCTCGTAATATTAATATAATATTATTATATACAATTAATTCATGGTTTTTATATTGAAGTGAGGGCCGCATCAAAATCTACAAGGGGCCGCGGGTTGGACACCCCTGGATTAAGATATAGATATAAATGAAGATTGTAGATTTAGATATAGATTCTAATGATTTTATATCATCATTTATTATTGTTCAATGTCAGTTGGTCACGATTAATGATACTATTATTTTATTATGAAGTTATGCCGTGTTGTGCACTGAAATCTATCACGCGCAAGATGCAATATTATCCGTTTATCTTTAATTGTGTCTGCGAGTAGTAATTAGTTACACAATATTCTGTCGTTATTACAATTATTTTTTCAGGGTCATTGAACTTTTATTGCGTAAAACGTATTTTAAATATTATTCCTTATCAGTTATAACACACACACACACATGACACATACTATCAGTTATCACATAATATTATTTATTAATCGCATTACAAAAGTTTTCGCAATATTTGATGTACTGTTTCGCATCTATCTAATATTATAATTACTACGTATTTTATATAAAGGATCCACTGACCAACTGCCGAATTATCGAACAATAGCATTACGCATTTTTGTAGAGATTCATTGAATTGTATGTTTCCGTTCGTTTATTGTTAATTGTTTGCGTTTCTGTGTAGTGTATCAGTTATCACAATAATTTACGTATTTGTTTACCCCGAGCAATTTTTTTTTGGCGACTTGAATCAAACTGGTTAATTTCAATCTCATACTCAGCACATATGTACATCTAGTCATCAAATTGAAAGTTGTATCCGCACAAATACTACCATGCAAAACGTTATCAACAGCGTGAAGGGCACTGCGTTAGGGTTTGCCGGATTTTTGACTCCAGTCTTGAAGGTATTTACTATTTTTTCGTGTAATTATAGATGTTTCGATGGACTTAAATAAATATTTTAATGGAATCATGCCTTGCTTCCAAATTTTAATTTTTGTCATGTTTTCTTGAATGAGTGATATACAAAAAGCATAATAATATAACATCTCTACTGAGTGCACTATGGTTAAGTATTTACTGAGAAATTTGTAATAGTTACAACGTTTAAAGTATATCGCGCCAATGACTGTTGAAATTTATATTTATTCTGTATGTTTATCTGTGTATTTAATAGGAATCAAAATTTAAAGAAACTGGTGTAGTGACTCCACATGAGTTTATTATTGCTGGTGACCACTTGGTTCATACATGTCCAACATGGGAATGGGCTTGTGGTGATGAGTGCAAGACTAAATCTTATTTACCAAAAAACAAACAATATTTAATTACAAGAAATGTTCCATGTGTACGCCGATGTAAACAAGTAAATAATTTGATATGACTGACTTCAAAATAAATATAATATTATGTTATTATACCTGAGTTAATACCTAATTAGATTATAAAAACAATTTTCTTTTAGATTGAGAACTGCGAAGTTCAAGAAAATATTGTGGAATCTGAAGATGGAAATGAAGGATGGGTTGAGACACATCATTTTGATTGTGTACTCTCATCTTTGAGTGAAAAAATATCTGAAATATCATTAGAAGTATATATGACTAAAACTTAAAATAATTTAGTATTCAAATAAGTAGATGGTAACTCAAAAATATTTTTTAAACACAAAATCATGATGAAGTCATAAAAGTTCCTAATAACAATAACTATCAGGACTTTTGTTATTGTATTCTTTTTGGTATTAATATGCTTAGTGTTAAATAAGTAGAATTTAAGTAATTCATGTATTGATGATCGAAAGATTTGCTTATATGAATTTCCTTAACATCATACACTAAGTTTTACTTTTTAGTAGCCATAGTATTTATAATTCTTTAAAGTGTTTTACTACCCATGAGATTTCAATATTTCTGAATAGGTCCAATTTATTAAATAATAATTGAGAGTTTTTGCTAGTCGATTCTTTAAGAGTATATTTCCTTACATATATTCACACTATTTATTGTTGTTGGATTAATAAACTTTTAAGGTTTTAGTGCATTAGCAACACCTCTGTTCAAATTACTAGTTTTAGTACAATCTTGTGTGATTTATAATAATTTAAACTCTAAATACAAAGCCGCATTAATCATTATTAATTTATTTACATTTAAATTCCATCCCAAATGCTAATTAAAAGTTAATTCCAAATAAAAAATATCTGTGACCATGATGTTTTTAGTTTTATATTATTGCACATGTTATTATTATAACAAAAATATATTTTTAATCAAAGCTAAGTTTTTCTTCTAATATTAATCAAGAAGTTCATAAATATGGTTTAATCAACTGTTTAATTTAATACAAAATATTTTTATTTTTTTATTAAATAAATGCTCTACTTTGTAATTTTAATATTTGAATGTTTGTAGGTAAACCTGAACAATGTAAATGTTACAAGTCTTAACAAGGATAATAATGCTTTAAACAGTGCAACTAATGAAAACTTAAATGTAAGAAATATTAATGATTGTACGGATGATAATGATGACGAAAATGACGAGGAAGAAGGCGATGCTGTAGATATGGATGCATTTGTAGAAAGTGGTTTGCTTGAAGACGATTCGGTTAGTTTTTTTCATACATGATAATATCTATTCTTAAAGTTTTCTTTTGGTTGTAGGGTTGGGATATTTTTAATCTTATAAACTCTTAAATATGCATGCAAATATGGCTAAAAAATAAAACCTTTAAAATATTCAAATATGACATTATAAAATAAAAATAAAATTTATTTAAATTATGAGAATTTCTTCTAGGTTGTAAGACAAGAACTAACAACTATTTTCATATCAAATAAGTTAAAAAAATTTGGTTAAACATGGATACATATTGAAATTTTCTAATTTAAGTTTTTCTATTGAAAATTTATTTGATTCACTATTCTTTTTATAGTATGTAAATACAGTTGACTCTCATTAGTTCAAAAGTTAAATCATACGAAACCTAACCTTTGGTAATTCTAAGTAAATGTTCAGTCCCTTGAAAATCATGCGATAATTCGAATAAAAATAATGCATTTAGTATACGTCTTGGTGTTTCTAAATTACATTTTGGAAAAACTAATCACTAACACGTGACAATTTAAAGTATCTTCCATTCAACGCTCAGTAATTCAAAGTATATTTTATTGTAAGAAAATATGAAAAAGTGAAACTAAATTCGATGAAGTAGAAAACCATTACAGATTTCTTCAAACTTTTTAATCATACCTTTTAATTTGCATTAAGTACATAAAGCCAATGAGTAGGTTCCAAAATTCCCAAAATAATGTGGGAAAATGAAAATGAAATTACAAATAGTTAATTGCAATGTTTTATCTAAATGTGCAAATATGTATAGAATAAAATGAAAATATAATAATAAATACTAATATTAGTATAATAGTATATTATACCATGTGATTCTTTTATCGAACAACACTCATTACTTCAACAACTTCTATTGTTTGCTTATACATTTTGCTATTATAAATTACACTTTGAGTTGAAAAAGAATTTAAATTCTGAAATAAATTATTTTAGAATTGTAAATTATGAATTATAATTTAATTTTCAAATGGTTAGGTAACTGTTTTGATTGATTTAAAAAAGAAAATATGAAGTTGAATTTTGCAACTGCTTTGTCTTTATAGGTGACTATTTATCCAAAACATACAAAAAATAAAAAGTTATCAAACTCATCGGTTGATGAAATATTAAAAACCAGAACATACGATTTACATATTACTTATGACAAATTCTACCAAACTCCAAGACTGTGGCTTTATGGTTATAATGAAGTAAGTATTTTAAAATTGTATTTTATTCAAAATAAAACTGAGTTGTTTTTAAAACTTTTTAAATTTTCTGTGAAATTGTTATGTTTTTATAAAATTAAATTAACACCATTTCATTTTTGTTAACATAGTCTATGTTTAAGTATAATTTTTATATTATAAGGTTCATATTAGGATTTAAAAAATGTCAGTCTTAACACAATATAACATGTAGTGCCAATACTGTCTAAATTTAAATAATTGGATAATTATTAAGTTGTATTTCCACTAAAATATTCTAAAATATTTTCGTCTTCATTATACAACTAGTTTTCCTTGTTTTATAATAAAAATAATTGTTTATGAATTCTAGAATCAAGGACCATTAAGTGTTGAAGAAATGTATGAAGATGTAAGTCAAGATTATGCAAAGAAAACTGTTACCATGGAATCACACCCACATGTTCCAGGTCCTTCTATGGCTTCAATACATCCCTGCAAGTATGTAAATTTTTAATTGAGCTAGGTTTTCATAATAAGGAAGGTATTGTCTTTTTATTTGTTTGATTATTATTCATTTTTATTTTTTCATATTAATATCCATAACATCTAGTTCTATATAACTATATTTGCCCGATAGACAATTTAGCGTGATATGCTTTGGTCATGCTTTTAATGTGCTACCAGCATACTGACTTGACAAAATTGACAAAATAAAATGAATGCTTAATAGTATTTATGATCAAGAATTATAAAAATAATAAAAATTTTGTTGTTAATGAAATTGAAAAGAGGCATTGTAAAAATCAGATACACCTATGAAAAATTATTTCACTTACAAATAAGTTGTTTATAATTTCTTTTTTTATATTATTATTATTATTTAACAAATACTGTAAATCCCAACAATGTTTTTACATTATAAATATTGAAGGAGACTACATTAATATCAATGATTTATCCAGATTTTTTAAAGCTTTTGGGGTCCACATCATAATCAGAGAAACCTTAAAAAAAGAATGAATAAATAAAAAAGGTTCAAATTATTTTAGGTTCACAATTTATACATTACCTATAAAACTGTAAGATATCACAATTTTGGTTATCATAACAAAATAAATAAAACCTCTAAACTTTATAAATTTAAAACTTTTTTTATAATTTTATTTATGTTATGTTATTTTAAATATCTCAATAAAATATAAATGAATGCTAAATAAAAAAAAAATATGATGATTATTATCTGCATATTAGCATAACATTTTTATTCACAATACCTATATATTAGTATATTACAAATAGTAGCATATGTAGAAAATATTAAATGAGTATGTATATGCAATGGTAATAGGATCATATATTATCAACTTTTTCATAATACAATGTTTATGTTAAGTAATAACTATTAAGTGTAAATGATATTATAGTGGAATCATGATTTGAAATTGTTAGATACTGGCCAACTTAAAAAAATTTAAATTATAATACACTTGTGTCTGACACTAACCATTCGATAAAATGTTTTAAATGAATTTGATGAAAATTACATTTACATAATAATATAATACAGTGAAACATCTGTTTATGGACACCTCTAGTTGGCAGACATTTCTAAATACCACTGCATTAATATACATATAATGATATCTCTTTTAGTTCTTTTAGTGGACACGGGGCAGAGTTTAATTTTCCTATGGTGACCTCAGAGATTTTTCTATTGTGTACCTATCATTAAAATTGGATTTCATGAATTAATGATAATATCAATTAGAACATTTTTATTTCTTCTGATAAATACATCATTGAATTTAGATAATTAATATTTTGGACCACTGAATTTGGAGTGAAAAATCCATCATGGTATCTTCCCTGTAGACATGTACATATGCATAAAATAACAATTAATATTGATTTGAAAGTATAATTTAAACACAATTATTACATAAAGTTTTTTAGCAAATAAATAATGATTTTTAAATATTTACAGGCATGCAGATATTATGAAAAAGCTAATCCAAATGGTGACTGACGGTGGGGGAGATTTAGGAGTACACATGTACTTAATTATATTTTTGAAATTTGTTCAATCAGTCATACCGACTATAGATTATGATTACACTCAAAATATTAATTTATAGTTAGAGTTAAGTTGTTCAATTAATATGATTCTATGAAACTATCAGAGTATAAAATTTATTTTAAATCAAAATTAATTCTATACAAACAATTAATTGATAATTGATCCAATTAAAATTAATAAGCCATCATTATTTAAGTTACTAATTTATATTAATAAGAAGAAATATAAATTCAAATTTTTAGCAAAAAAATTTATTTTAATTGGAAAGTTTTTATTAGCAATAAAAAACAGTAAAAGAAAACATTTTTACTAATGTATTTATTACTTTTACTTTAAAGGTGAAAATATTATTTGTACTTATTTTTAAATTGATAATTTATGAGATTTCAATTTATGTAAAAGATATTTACTATGACATAATATGTATTTAATTTTTTTTCGGTTGACTTTTTAATTAAAATTACAAATTATTTAAAATATTTCTATAAAATCCTTGTTGTTATGTTTTTTTTAAGTTTTCATTGTTGAAATAAATGCCATTTGTTTATAGTCTATTTTTAATCTATTGTTGATTATAAAATATAATAACACATATTTTGTTTATATTAATTTTATCTTAGTCAATGTTGGCCTAGCCAAACAAATAGTTGCTTTAACTTCTGTATACTGCAGAAACTTCAATTTATACTCTACACTTGCAATGGGCCTGAATTGTTCTTATTTAAGCCACACAAACACATTTTAAACATAACATGTATTTTTGCATGTATACAGGTTTTTATTACAAATGTGGCTTGCAAGATTTTTTAAATATACAATGAAACATGATGAAATAAATAGATCCAATATTGTTATAAAAACTATTTCAAAATGACCAAATTGACATCTTAATCCAAATGCTTCATAGTGTACTATTTTTTTTCTCTGAATTATCTTCTTCTAAAATGTTTAAAACTTTCATTATACCGTACCAATTTTTGGACCAGCTATCGCATAATTCATGCTAAAGCAGACCACAGAGCTTTAGGACTGTTCTTACCTTGTTCAAAATTTGATTTTAAAATATTCCAACATCGAGTTGTTACATAAAAAAATGAGTAGAGATGTTAAATTGTGTTAAAAAACGAAGCTCCTTCTTCCAATAACATGTAACACGACAGCGTACGATTGTGTTTTGAATTAGACACAAATATTATATTATTTCAAATATACTATATAAAAAAAAACTTATTTCATTTCATTTTTACTGTGTTTACAAATAATGTAGTAGTAATAATTTTAACGGTGTTGAGAGTGAGCCTATGACGATTACATCATCCGTGTATTAACTAAGTTTAATGTAATCTAAACTCCAACTGCTGGATAATATTGTTGACATAACACATACATAGGTAGGTAATCGGTCAAAATATCCAAATGTATCCGTTTTTCCGAAAATATGTCCATTACACTTTATTTTCTAATAAATCTAATAAAATTTAAATATACCTATTATACTGAACATAAATATATTGCACACACATTAGTCAAAGAATATAATATAATTTGTTTTTATAAATACAGCTAGTATACACACAATAATAGTCAAATAATAAAAATAATACAAAATAAAATGTCAAATAATTGTTTTTATATATACAGTATTTTACGGGGTGCCTTCACTGGGCGACTTCCCCTTCCTGCCAATCAATCACCATCACATTTACTTATTGTATAACTGTAAATACAGATTGTAAATATAATGTTTCGTCAAATAAAAAAAATATATATATATAGTAATACAGTATACTAAAATCACAACTAAAAATTTAGAAATGTTTTTTAAAATAGAAAATTGTATCTTATTGTCGAATAAAATTAGCAATAGCATTTAATAAATTTGGAATAATATCCTTAGTGCCATCATTGAATTCTTCACAAATATGTTTTAATAAATCTTTTTTTTTCTTTTTCGTTGGTGGTCCAATGGTACCCAGTTGACGTTGTGCGACTTTAGTTTCGTCTGCAGCATTTTCATGCCGCATCTTGGTTATTAATGTCCACATTGTTGGGTGCTTGTGATTCACCTAATTCAACATTAAATAAATTATATTGAATAATTTAATTGTAATTCCTAATAATAAACACTTACCAAGTTTGAAAATCGATTATTCCATCCCTCACAGAGTCACATACATTGTTAAACCGATCTCTGTATTTAATGTTGCATCATTTACATTCCAGACAGATGGTGGAAAATGAGGAGATGTTTTTCGAAATTTTATACGTGTCTCCGATTGCCCGTTTCCGACTCTTTTATAGGACCCTATATACGTGCGCTCAAAATATTCGACCAAATCTGTGGCTTATACAGGCATGGCATTTTATAAATATGATTAACCTTGAAAAAAATCAATGATTTTTCAATAAATCAATTTTTATTCTTTTTTCTATAAATATCCGTAAAAAAATATTCATCGACTCAGTTTAAAAATGTAATACAATGTTATTACTCATAAGTAAGGATTAATGACCAAAAAACGAAAAAAAAAATGCTAAATTAAATTTTTCTATATATATGTATTGAATTTTGTGTGACATAATTCGAATTTCTATAAAGACGAGCCTCGAATATAATATAATAAATTAATAACTTATTATTGTTGAGAATCTTGTTAATTTTAAATAATATTTATTTAATAAGTAAACGAGTTAAAAGTTAAAACGTTAAGTTAATTAACTCGTTACTTTCTTCAAATTTACTTTTAATTTAAATAGTTTTTTAATAAATTATATGTACTGGCTTTTTTTCACTATCTTTAGCAAGTTGGAGCTTTTCATTTACACATTTTGCTACATTGATTTTCTCTGTGTTTTTGGTGCGTTTCATCAGATGTGTTTTTAATTTTTTATTACGTGTGGTTCAGAATAGTCCAACTCAGATTGTAAAATTCCTGGACATTTTAATAGGTACATTTGATTTCACGCAGCGCCACGATATTTTTTTGATACCTTTATATTTAATAGCTAATAGTATATATATGTATGCCCACTAAATAAGACTTTCAAACCACCTTTGTTTGAACTCGTTACTTCCATATTATTCATTTTTAATAAATTTATAAACTGCATTTCACTATAACACGAAAACCGAACAACGTTGACGACGATGAAGACAATAATGACGTATTTTAGATTTATAGGCGATGATAACTGTAATTTGTCGGAGTTTGGAAAACAGACGCACTAAATATAGGTACAGTCACAGCTTATAGTCCGTATAGCCGTATAGGTACAATATAACAAAATCTAATAAGTAATAAATAATAATCCGATAAAATAATTATAGTCACTCACACATCACACTTGTCTTATCGAGAATGTTAACGATAAGATACGTAATATTATATATAGCATAGCGTATTAGCATCTCGTGAAATTTCCAGGTTGAAATACAATTATTATTATATGTGTATTATTACATTTTATCTTTATCGTAATTCGTAGATGCGTGTATGTTACTATGTATACAGCGCGTCAATCCATGAACTGAGCTTGGCGAACTTTATTAATATTATATTGTCATAAATATAATATATTATGCTTATACAACGGCGTATTTTTTTATTATATAAGATATTTTACTACGCAAATTTGAGCCTTTTGTTTGTACCCCCCCCCCCCCACACCCAATAAGACATTTCTAGATACGCCCCTGATATATTTATATATATAAACAAGTAACAACAATTAAAAGCTCAACTCAGGGGTGGATTGGGTGAGCTATATATGGAATTATATAGAAACCGGATCTGTTCCTAGATCGTTTTCTATTATATTATACATTTTTTTTTTCTTATAGAATTCTATTTTTCTTGTCAAAATGCTTATATTATTTGAGTATTTTAGCTAATTTTATTATAGCAAGTAAAGTGTAATGCACTTATTTTCGGAAAAATTGATTAATTAATCTAACATTTTATTTCATATTGTTTTATTAGTTTATCAGTTTGTGTATTGTAATAAAATATATTTATATTTATTATAAAATAAAGTGTAATGGACTTATTTTCGGAAAAACGCATACATTTGAATATTTTGTCCTAGATTCACATAGGTAAGATACATTTCTAGGAAAATAAAACTCGCTGATAAAATATATAATTTGTGCACGAGAAAAATACTAAAACAGGTGTATATTATTGTATGCCTAGGAATTCGTATTTTCTGCACCAAAAAATGTCCGCTGTAAGCACGTCGCACGTTCTTATAGTTTTTACCGGAAATATCACACTGATCGTGTAGGTAATAATTATATAATATGGCTATGATTTTTAAATTGTATGGATTTTTGTGACATTATTGGAATTGAGCATAAAGTGTGGTTCGAAACCTTCCTCAACAGCATTTACAGTCTGAAATTACACATTGGTGCATTCCAATAATATATTATTAATAATAACCTACTGCAATCATAAACATTAATAATTATTATCCATTTACTATAGCTTTACACAATCCGTAGCCACAGCATCAATTACTAATTAATAATAATAATAATAAAAATATACAATTATTGTCAGTCCGTGTTAAACGAGTACCCGCAGGTGGCAGGTGTCACGTCTTCAAACGAGAGCGGTGGCGGCGCACAAGGCACAACACCTGAAGTTGAAACTTGAAACCTGAGCATATCTATTAAATACATAATAACAAATAACAATATTATTACATATTTATTTATACGTCTAAGCCCTAAGGTGGCGAGAGCCGTTTGTGGTCGGTGGGGGGGGGGGGATAACCGATGTGAAGAACTTACTGGGGTGTCGTACACTCGTACAGTCGCAACGTAGCGTACGCGCTATTTGTTAATAATAATAATATATTCTATGGCACCACCACGTCCGTTGATAACAGCATGTGATAAGAAGTACCGTGTGACGGGTGGAGATAAACACGGCTATTAGCGAATAGCGATAATCTTATTGTCTGCGTCCAGAGTTCTTGTCATTTGCACCTACATACAATTTCCAAAACAGAATCGTTTCTTACGACTGCATACCAACTGATTTTTCTTGGACTTACATCGGTGAGTAAATTGTTTTGTATGATATCGTATATCGCATGCGATCGTGTCTCGCACAACATCCGTCACGTACACTATCGTTATGTAATGCTGTTGCTCTGCCACATAGCCACACGCTTTTGGATTGCCTTCTGACGTTGGACTTGTGGCCCGGGTCGACGAGTATCCATTTGGCGTACATTTATGGTCAGTATTAGACCGTCTGCCAAAACGTAAATCTCAAAATGTGTCCAACGGTGCCTAAATGTG
Organism: Diuraphis noxia; assembly: GCF_037042655.1. NCBI lineage: Eukaryota > Metazoa > Arthropoda > Insecta > Hemiptera > Aphididae > Diuraphis > Diuraphis noxia. The sequence continues at coordinate 64,487,158 of NW_028301711.1, forward strand.
AGCTCAGCTGAGCTTAGGTTGGTCATAACTATCATCTGTATTTCGTGGATTATACATAATACAGATTACCTATTCATATCATTTACAAAATGCAATATTAATAAAATTATAGGTTTATATCTAAGTAAACTTTAATTTCTATGATTTATGTTTCAACAAATTTCTTGACTGACATATTGAAAATTAATTTCATGATGTATTTTTTTATAGCAGTTCAGTGGATTTCACTGTCTATTTAAAACAACCATCTAATTCAATTTACCAAACTTCATCTTAATAAGTTGTATTTTAATCAGTGTAAATGCTGTGGTAAATGAAACTAATCGATTAGGTTTAATATACAATATGACAATACCATAGAAATGGTTTATTGTTTTATTTTTTACTAGGTTAAATTAAATCCCTTTATCAATTAAAAATATTCATTAGCATTGGCGCAAGTCTCACCAGTTCAAAAGTCAGTAATTAGTACATATGAGCATATATAATTTTTAGAAAATATTATAGGAGGGGCTTTAGTCCCCCCAAAATAATTTGTCTATTTGCGCCTATGCTCATTAGAATATGTTACTGTTAAAAAATAAAATTATAACATAATTACTAATTAATAATAACATTTCTGTTTAAGTTTGGTGATGTATGGTGTTGACTTTGATATAACCTTAATGCGCCTGATGGACATGATTTTAATGTAATGATACATTAGGAAAAATTTCCTAGGTAATGATTATAAATTCAGCCATATTTAACAATCATCAATAAAAATAAGTTTGTTTCTGAATATAATGTTAGTAAAATTAACGAAAATTAAAAAAATAAAAATAGTTTTAGGTAAGAGAGTGGTACATTTAGTTTGAAGTAAATAATTGAAACTTTCTCAGAAGAATGCTTATGCATTATTTATTGTCTATTCATGTTATTGGCTAGAAACTTAGATTATTATTGTAAATTATGTACATCATTGACAGTAATATGTGTATACAATTAACTTCAAAATTATTACAATAAACACTAATTATAAAATGAATGTCACATTAAAAATATATATAATTTTTGTCTACTCAAGTTTATATTAAAATATTACTGTATAGTGTGTACAATGTGTATTTTACATTAAATATCTAACATCTGTATAAATATTTGAAAAATATTATTGAAACATTTATCTTTTACACTTTGAAAATCGATAAATTATTTTTTATTTGTAATATTGTATTTAATAAAAGAATTAAATATGTTCAACAAACATAACAGATATGAGATATTATTGATAAATGATATTAGTTTAATGAACTCTATTCATTTACACGAAAAACTGCTGTTTTATTTAGTCAGATATCAGATATTTTAATTAATAATTCAGAACTTATGTGAATTGATCAATTGCATATAGAATATAGATATAACATTCAATTTCATCCTTAATAATAATGCTGTACATTCAAAATATAATTTATATTATGTTGTTATACCTTTTGTAATTTAATGAATTTTACAAAAATTTACCCGTATGTAAATATTTAACTATGACTACTTATTAATAAATGTGACTTGTCTATTCCAATCATATTGATAACAAATAATTAAAACATACTTTTATATTTTTATTTCTAATAATTCAATTAAGTTAAAAACATTTTTAAAGCAATACTAATTTGCAATTCTATTATAGGTACTACCTAAAAATTATAATTTATGTTTTTGAACAAAAACTAATATTATATATGTTTGGTTATACTTGACTACCTTTAAGATATTATTTTTTGAATATTCCTAACAATGTATAGTTAATTCTTTACATTTTATTTTATGAATAAGCTTAGTTAATTTATGTAAACAAATATATTTGTACAAAATATTACATTCTATCTAAGACCATCCATTGAATAAGATTTATTTTATTTGGTAAATAATATTTATAAATTCACCATATTATGATATTATATGTTTTGTTAAATAATTAAAATATGAAGTTGACTCTCGATAATTCGAAATTAACAGGACTGCTGAAAAATTTTGAATCACCAAAAGTTCAAAATAACGAGAGAGAAAAAAAAATTTTTTTGTTATTGTACATAATTATTAATTATATCAGCAAATTAGGTAGCACATATTAAAGTTATATACTGTTTTTAAATTGTAAATTAAACTATGTAATAATTATACTATATGTAAATTAAATTTTGATAATAAAAGATTATTATTTTTGAAGAAATCTCTAATGGATTTCTGCTTCATCGAATTTAGTTTCATATTTTCATAATTTACTACATTTGGTGTATATACTTTGAATTACCAAGCATTGAACCGATGATATTTCGAATTGGTCAAGTAGTAGTGGTCAGTTTTCCCAACATTTAACTTCGAATTACCGAGTGTATATAATTGTTTTGTTTTTATTCTAATTACTGCTTGATTTTCAAGTGACCAAGCATTTATTTACTTTGAATTATCGAGAGTCTACTGTAATTGGATAAGATATTATGTTGTCAAATCTTATAACAATAAGATATCTTCTTTCGATCTATTTAAAAAAAATATGTATTATTAACTTTTTAAAACAAAGAAAAATTCTAATAAAAGATTAATATAGGTAAATATTGCATTAACAATTATAATTACATTAATTTAACGTCAAGTCTTAATTAATCCTCTTATAACTCTTAATAACCCTAATCTCCCCTCTATTCTCTATACTAATTATTGCTCTTCACTATTTAAATTATTACTAAATTTATTTTGGATGCTGGCTTTATTATATAGTATCTTTGTGTTTTAATTTAATTAATTTATACTCTATTATTGCATAGTTGTTGAGCTGTATTAGTTGTAACTTGAAGCTATTAATAAAAAAATAATTGTACTTAAATAAATACATTTTAAGATATGTGTTTATTTTATAGAGAAATTTTGATGCATATATGTCTTGATTTTAATAAAATTTAAAAATTGTTTAATATGTATTTATTATCCATTCATACAAATTGCAATTATATACTATAAATGCCCATAAAGAATGCTACAGGATAATTTGAATTTGAAAAAAATATAATATTCATAAATGCTTAAAATTATGTACTTTTTATTTAACTTATCTACTTTTATCTACTTAAGGTATTTCTTAGAATTTTGGTTGTGTTAAAATGTATTACTTTTTGCTTATCAGTACCTATATTTTATGTTCATTATGTTGCATTGGATTTTTTTGTTTCAGTGTCAATTTCACAATTGTTTAAAGAATGTCGACTAATGATGCAAAAAAGAAGAAGAAGCCAGTTGTCCCAGTCAAAGATAAGAAAGGACCTGGTAAAAAGGCTATTGCAGCTTTAAAAGAAGTATTACAACAACAAAAAGAAGAAGAGGAGAAACTTCGTAGGGAAGAAGAAGAAGAAGAAAAACGTTTAGCGGAACTTGAGAAACAAAAAGAAGAAAAACTAAAATTAGAACAAGAAAAGAAAGAAAAGAAAAAACAAAAAGAAAAAGAAAAAAAGGAAAGACTAAAAGCTGAAGGAAAATTTTTAACTCCTAAACAAAAAGCTGATAGAGCTCGAGCACAACTACTTTTAGAAACTTATAAAGCACAAAGAGAAGCATTATTAAATCCATCAGCTGTAGACAAAGAAGATGAAAATGATGAAACTGAAGAATCAGACGAAGAAACTAATGACAATCCTGAGAACAATAAAAATGTAGCTAAGGCTGTAAAAGTTCAAACCCAAAATGAAGATTTGTCAAATGAAGAGGAATCTGATCTACGAGCTGCTGTTGTATGTGTTTTGGGTCATGTAGATACTGGTAAAACTAAAATATTAGATAAGCTTCGTAGAACTAATGTTCAAGATGGTGAAGCTGGAGGTATTACTCAACAAATAGGAGCTACAAATGTTCCACTTCATGCTATAAAAGAACAAACTAAAGTTGTAAATGGTTATGCAGATAAAAAGTTTTTAGTTCCAGGTTTATTAATTATTGATACACCCGGTCACGAATCTTTTAGCAACCTCCGTAACAGAGGCTCATCATTATGTGATATTGCTATTTTAGTAGTTGACATTATGCATGGTTTAGAACCACAAACTATAGAATCTATTAATATACTTAAATCTAAAAAAACACCATTTATTGTTGCTTTAAATAAAATTGATCGATTGTATGATTGGCAGACTAATCCACGTAAGGATGTAAGAGATATATTGACTTCTCAGCATTCAAATACTCAAAATGAATTTAAAACAAGATCCCAAAACGTTATATTACAATTTGCCGAACAAGGTTTAAATGCTGCTTTATTCTTTGAAAATCCTGATCCAAAATCGTATGTATCTTTGGTACCTACATCAGCTATTACCGGTGAAGGAATGGGAAATTTATTAGATCTTATTGTTGAAAATTGTCAAACGCATTTATATAAAAGACTTGTTTTCAATACAGAGCTTCAAGCCACTGTATTGGAAGTAAAAGCTATAACTGGCTTAGGAACTACTATTGATACTATTTTAGTAAATGGTTACCTTAAAGAAGGAGATACAATTGTCGTAGCAGGCACTGATGGGCCTGTTGTCACTCAGATTAGATCATTATTAATGCCTCAACCTCTAAAAGAACTTAGAGTGAAGAATGCTTATATTGAGTATAAAGAAATCAAAGCGGCTCAAGGTGTTAAAATTGCTGCTAAAGATTTAGAAAAAGCTATAGCAGGCTTAAATATTTATGTTGCTAACAAAGCAGATGAAGTAGAACGACTTAAAGAGGTGGTAGCAAAAGAATTAAAGTCTGCTTTAAGTACTATAAAATTACAAGATAGAGGTGTTTATGTTCAAGCTTCGACATTAGGTTCATTAGAAGCTTTGTTGGACTTCTTAAGATCTAGTAAAATACCGTATAGCAATATACGAATTGGTCCCGTTGTTAAAAAAGATGTTATGAAAGCATCAATAATGTTGGAACATTCTCCTTTATATGCTACTATATTAGCTTTTGATGTTAAAGTTGAGAGAGATGCACAAGAATTAGCAGATACTTTAAATGTTAAAATATTCCAAGCTGATATTATATACCATTTATTTGATAAGTTTATCGCGTATCAAGATGATCTTAAGAAGAAAAACCGAGATCAGTTCAAGTCTATAGCAGTATTTCCTTGTAAACTTAAAGTCTTACCACAATTTGTATTTAATTCAAGAGATCCAATTGTTATGGGAGTAATGGTGGAGTCTGGAATTGTAAAAGAAGGTACTCCTATATGTGTCCCTAGCAAGGAATTTGTAGATTTGGGCATTGTGACCAGCATAGAAAACAACCACAAAGCTGTTGAAACTGCTAGAAAAGGACAAGAAATTTGTATAAAAATTGAGCCAATACCAGGTGATGCGCCAAAAATGTTTGGAAGGCATTTTGATGAAAAAGATATGTTGGTGAGCAAAATATCCAGACAGTCGATTGATGCATGCAAAGATCATTTTAGAGATGATTTATTGAAGACTGATTGGCAGTTGATGGTTGAGCTCAAGAAATTATTTGAAATTTTATGATAAAAATTTTATAGCTAATATATTTTTTTTTCTATGAAATAAAACAAATTGATTATTCCAAATTGGAAATATTTTTTATAATTATTCTCTGATTAAAATGATTATCTATTAATATAAATAATGGATTTTTTTATCACAATAGATATTTAAGTATAATTTACCATTAATTATTGAAGATGAACTAATAGTTCATAGTTAAAACGGTCATAAGCAGTTACTTTTTAAAAAAAACAAGAGGAATTATTCAATAAATGTATGGTAATTAAAAGTTTAACATCTAAGTAAAAGCAGATTATTAAATAAAACTTGTAACAAATATGGTGATAAAAAATTGTATTCTACATTAAGCAGACTAAAAAAATAATAATTGATTTTTATAAAAATTAAATTGTTACATATTATTGTATAATATGCTATTTTTAGAATCATTTTCTTTTATAAAATATTGTTTTGAAAAATATAATGTTCTAATTTTTAAACATGTTTAGTATTAACAAAAATATAATTATATTAATTTTACTTCATGCTTGAGAATTGAGTATAAAAAAATATGACTTATAGACAACACATTAACTACTCAAGTATACATAGATAATTCAATTGGAAATTTTTCTTATAATTGTTCAAAATAATACATACTAACATAAAGTGTTTCATTTATAAATTTAATTGTTACTTGTTATTCATGAACAAACAATTTATTTTTGAAGGATAAAGAATGTATATACTTATAGTATTGTAAATATTGTCTTTGTCACAATATTTGCTGAATTAGTAACTGTAAATGGATGTATGATGACTACATTAATAAAAGATCTTGTGTGTATGTAAGTCATAATGACTTCATAATAAGATTGTTATAGCTTTAGTTGTCAGGTATACAAACTTCAAGGGCACAATATTTAGGTAAGAGTTGGATATTAGATTATTAGTTAAACCCAGAAAATCAAGAGGACGCCCTCCTCATATGTTGTCAATGTCTTGTACACATACTACATGTCAAATTTTCGTTTACTAGTCCCAATAGTATGATGTTAGTTTTGGTTTTAGAGTGAATTGACCCTTATCAAACATTTAGGTAAGTACATTATTCATGTTCTTTCGTTGGTTTTTTAGGATATTTTAATTTTTAAATGAGATGTACATTTTAAAATATTTATACTTTACATACTTGATATTCATAACTAGGGCTTTAATTTCAAAGCAAACACTTTTTTTTTATATATATGAGGTAGAAATTCAATTTTATACATAAATTCTTTTAACATTCTCATTCCAAATCAATTTATTTTGACTTTTTTTTTTGTGTAAATACTTTTTTTGCTTTTTCCAGTTATTCCAGCTGTGGAATTTGTATATTATGTTTATTATTTTATAGTAATAAAAAAAATTTAATTTAATTAATAAGTAAATTCGGAATATGTAGTACGGACTAAATAGTTATATTGTATGATTTTCTACATGTATAAAAACATGTTAGACGACAGACTCGGACAGAGTCAGTTTCACTACTGAAAATCTTGTCAAATACCTATAAGGTAGTGAGTTTTAAATTTAGGTTAATCATTCAATTATTTTTATTCAATTTAACAACTAATTGATGTTAAATTTTGGTCATGCTTTAATTTTGATTTTTAGATTTTGAGCCGAGCTAGGAATGTATTGATTAAATCAATTTGATTTTATAATGATGTGTGTTTTTTTTGTGTCTGTCATTACATTTTACTCATTTTAGGGCAGTAAAAATAATTCGATAAACAAATTAAAAATTAAGGAAAAACAGGGATTTTTACACATAATCAGTTTTCAACAAAATCGATTTTGATTTTCGATGTAACTTAAAAACAAATGACCATAGATAGATAGATACATGATATTTTCACCGAATGTTTATATAAGGATATTCTATCCACCATACATTTTGACTTAAGTTCAACTATTTATAGGCACATTATACAATTTTCGATAATTATTAGTTTTTTTAAAAATTAATATCGATAAAAATGCATTTGTTGGGTAGAAAAGCTTGAACATTTAATACAAGGCTCCTAACTTAATGCTACAATAGCAGTTGAAAAATAAAAGAAATACATAGTCACAATATTTTTTATTATAAGCATTTAAAGTGTGAATTTTGACGAAATACGTAAAAATCCTGAAAATTCGCAAATTATTCTACATAACAAATTTCTTTTAAAATTTAAGATTTGAAAATTTAATTCAAGATTCCTTATAAGTTTGTCTACCTTTATCAAAAAAAAAAAAAAAATGTCCACCGGAAAGTCAAATATTTCAATAAGTACTTATTAATAATAAGTAATAGTAACATATAACATATATCCTTGACAGAGAAATTGTGTATTTGTGTCCGCTCAGAATCGTTTATTGTATACAATGATAAAATATCAATGGGACAATGAATTCAAATTTAATTCCATCCATTATAGTAACCCACTTGTAACCTACTGGCTACTATACAGCAGAGCGACACCCACTTTCCCACTTTCTTAAAAATAAATATGCTTCATTTTTGCTTTCTTAAAACAATTTTCCACTTTTTTGGTTATTTATTATGTTTTAAAATTCATGCCATACTCAAACCTCATTTTAAAATTAAAATATTGTAAAAAACCAACGAGAGAACCACAGATAATGTTCGTACCTAAAATTTTGACAATGGATCAATTCACTCTAATACCAAAACTAACAACACACTAGGTATATATTGAAACTAGTGAAAGAAAATTTGCCATGTAGTAGGTACTTGTGTGAGATGGAGATAACGCATGCAGGTGCAACCTCTTAAGAATAACTTTAATGCACTATCTCAAAATATTTTTTACAGAATAGAGCTGATACTGCTGTTTTTTAAATGTTGGACGAAACAAATCAAGTTAAAAATAAATAAAACCTTAAACTAAAATTCCTCGAAAATTAGCTAATTTATCTGCCCCCAAGAGAATCACCATTACAATAATGTAATTTTGTTATCTTGAACTACATTGAACAAAATATCCAATTATAAATAATTTTAAAAACTTTTTTAAATAGTGGATATTAATAAAAATTAAGTTATTTTTTTTAATTAGATATTTTAATTTCAATAGTAAATATGATGCATAAGCTTATTAGTATTCTTTTTTAACAGTTTTTGTCCTATTAATCATATACAATTATTTGAAAAAATTGTTTAATACAATATCGATAAAAATTTATTTGTTGGGTAGAAAATCTTGAAAATTTAATAAAAGGCTTCTAACAAATTGTAAAAATAGCAGTTGAAAAATATTAAAAATACATAGTCTCGATTTTTTTTTATAATCATTAAAAGTTCAAATTTTGACTAAATACGTAAAAATAACAGCAATGTTCAAATTATCTTAGATAAAAATTCATAAAAGATTTTATTTTTAAATCTAAGATTCGAAAATTTAATACAAGGCTCTTAACATATTGATACAATAGCTGTTGAAAATTAAAAGAAAGCCATAGTCACATTTCTTTTTTAAAAGCATTAAAATTTTGAATTTTGACAAAATACGTAAATATCACAAAAATTCACAAATTGTTTTAAACTAGAAATTCATAAAAAAATTTCTTTTTAACTTTAAGATTTGAAAATTTAATACAAAGTTCCTTACAAATTTGTCAATCTTTATCACAAAAAAAATGTCCACCGATAATTCAAATTAAATTTTTATTAGCATTTGAATTTCAAATATTGACAAAAATTCGTCAAAACCATGAATATTTGCAAATTATTTTGTAGTTCATAATTCATAATATTGTTTATAGTTATATCTAAGGTTATAAAATTCAACACTAAGTTTTCCATAAGTTTTGCTTCAAATAGGTATAGAGAAAATTTGAAGCTTCATTATAGGAAAATTGTTTTGAGCGTTTGAGTTTTAAATTTTTATGAAATCGCGTAATGATAACGATTTATCCTCAAACCCGGTTTATGTATGTTAGTATGTTATATCTATGATAATATAAGGTATTATGAATTATGATAACTACATGCAATGTTTCCTGATTAACCATGCCTTATTCGAAATGCGCCCTAATTGAAAAATAATATATTTGTTTCAAAACAGAATATAATAATATGACAATATTTAAATATAATATATCCTAGACTGATATATATATATAATATATCTTAGTCCGTGGTCTAAAGTAAAGTTAGTGTATGCATTTATGTTGATAACATATTTGTTGTGATTGATAAGGACGTGAGATTTAGGTACCTACTTGTGTTGATCGACTTTTCGACTTGAGAGTAGAGAGATAGACTATATAGACAGTGACTACCGACTATTAAGCCTGAGTTCTTATTCTGTGTTTAGTATTTTACATTTTTTTTTAAATAACTACATTAATAAATGTTAATTATTAATATTAGTATTTAGTAGTCTGAGGGTAATTGATAAATATCTGGTGTTTTGTCGACACTAATTATGTATAATATAAAATCGAATAATTTTCTTAGTTAGCTGTCGTTAGATTCTTGGAAACTTAAAAACTACTAGAATTATGTGAACTGCATGAATATCAAATTATTTTACGTCCTGTGTTAATAGTTTATCGACAGTTGATATTCATTGTTACCCTTTAGTTAGGAAAATTCAGGAAGACCATAATGATTAAATTGCATAGGCTGATTTCAAAGAAATTCATAAAATATTCAACATGTATCATTGGATTAATATTTTTTTGTGAATATGGCATTTATTACGTTGTGTTATCTCAAGTAAGGATTTAAATTGTTATTGTTTTACTCAATGTTTACTCTAAAGTTATAGCTTATGGTCACATCATTTTTAAAATGATTATACAACAATTTCTAGTGCAATTGGCCGTCAGATAGTAACATGTTATCGGAGCAACCTGTTAAAGTAATGTTTATAGCTGATACACATTTACTTGGTACTAGGAAAGGACATTGGCTTGATAAAATGATACGGTAATTTAAAATGTTCCTACAAATATTTTGAAATAAGTATAATTTGAAATTTTTTTTTACTATTTATTAATAGTAATAACATATTAAATAAGCAGATTCATGAAAAATTTTGTTAAAAAGTATAAAAAAATCAATATCTTAAATTAACCATCAAATTAATTTTGCAATTTCAAGTATTTATTGTAATAACTTACCTAAGTTAAAATTAATTAATAAGTTGTTTTTGTCAATTAATGTTATATGGTGTATACAATGATTTTAAGTGAAAAATAATTAAATAAATATTCCTTGATTTCATAATTTAGTCGATAAAAATGTATAATTTAACAAAATGTTTGATTATTATTTAAAAAAATTGTATTTGACAGATTTTTCATAAGTTGGGAGTAAAAAATATTATTTCCTTATATTAGTTATTATGTAAAATACACACACACTCACACGCATATATATGCAATTTAAACTTATTATGATTAAAGAAATTATGTATTTCTAAAATTATTATAGAGAGTGGGAAATGGGATGTGCTTTTCAAACTGCTATCAAATTACATAAACCAGAACTTGTTTTTGTTTTAGGTAAATTAATTTTGTTGATTTAAAAATATATATTTATTTGTTCTTAGGTATATTGAAAAAAAAAATTATTTGTATTTTTAATAGGTGATTTATTTGATGAAGGATTATGGAGTAGTGAAAAAGATTTCAACTCATACGTTGAAACATTTAAATATTTGTTTTCAGTACCATCAGATATACAATTATATGCTATTGTTGGTAATCATGATATCGGATTCCATTATAGGTATAAATAATTCATCTATTTGTTTATGCTTAATAAGAATAATCCAATTAATTTTATGGTATAGCATAACACCACATCTTGAAAAAAGATTTAATAAAGTGTTTAATACTGGTCCAGTAGAATTGATCAGTAGACGTAATGTTCATTTTGTAACAATTAATAGTATGGCTATGGAAATGGATGGATGTTTTTTATGCTATTCTGCTAAATTAAAACTAAATGAAATTTCAAGTATGTTAAAAGTTATTATTTTATCATCCTAAAACATATTGAATAAATATGCATAAATTCTGAATTTTAGATCGGTTAAAATGCAGCCAAGGTGAAAATAAATGTTCAAAAAATATGATGCTACAAGGAAATTATAGTAAACCTATACTGTTACAAGTAATTAATACTCTAAATTCGAAACCATTATGTTTATATAATACATCAACCAATATTGTGTAGGCAATTTTTTTTAAATTTTAATTATTAATTGTTTTTATATTGTTGTTTTTTATACAGTATAATATTTGATGACCATTTAAAGATGTCATGGTAATAATTTTAAAGCCATTATTATTATATTTCATCAATTTCTGTATCCAATTCTTAATCATAAATATGTTAAATGTGCTAAGTTTAAAGGTAGATTATAGTATGTTTACATTCTGAATAATTCTTTATTTTTTTAAATTTTAGATTCTGATTTTTTTTCTTTCTTTATTTTTGATTTTCAACTTCAGTAGCTTTTTCAGTTGGAAAGTGAATCTAGTTGGTACATTGAGGAAGTCAAATTTTGAAATTCCCAGTAGTTTTCAAAAGCACCAGAAAATTTGAATTACAACATCGGTTATTCACTCAATTTCTCTTGTACTGAAATTCTTATATTGTTGTTTTTACAAAACAAATCACTGTAGTAACTTTAAATTTTCACCATATTATGTTTATATTATCAATTCTTATACCTGATAACATTTTCAAAATATTTAAACTATTTTTAAGTTATTTATTAAAATTTAAAATTTTCTGTTTTTTAAAATCTTTTATTCTATAAATGTCAATAAAATTGTATTCATTGAATCAAAAAGTTTGAAAATTGAATACAAAATTCCCCACAAGTTGATATAATAGCAGTTGGAAAATATTAAAAATACATTGCCGAGTTTTTTTTATAACCGTTTAAAGTTCAAATGTTGACAAAATTTATTTAATTGAAAATTTACATATTCTTTGGCTGTTAAAAATGTACTAAATGTTTAACTTTTATAGTTTAGGGTTGGAAATTTTAAAATAAGGTTCCACATAAGTAGTTAATACTTTCTTATAGTTATCTTAAGTTCAAATTTAGATGAAATTACTTGAGATGTTACGAAATGTTCGTTTTTCCAAATTGTTCGAAAACCGAACTGGAAATTCCAAATAATCGAACCGAACCAAATATATAATAGTTCCGTTCGATAATCTAACCAGAGAAATAAAAATAAAAGTCGATGGAGTAACGGCTAAAATTATAAATTATTATTAAATAATAAAGATGTTATGTACTTGTAAGACGGATACAACACATGCGGGTGTGGCATTCTCTTTACTTTATAATAAATTTTATATACCTTCTGTGAATGATTGAGTGAGTCGTATACATAATGAATTTGATTCATTTGATCTATATTCTTTTTTTTTTTAATAATAACAATATAATTAATATAGTATAAAATATACTAGACTAACAAACCGTTTTCGCTCAGAATCATTTTTTGTATAAAATTATATTATATCATTGAATTCAAATTGAATACCATCCATTACAGTAACCCACTGTATATTAGCAGAGCGACACCCACTTACTTGCCTGCTTTTTTTAGGATTAATTTAACTAAACCATTTTTAAATTATTTAAATTTCAGCATTTTCCTTTGTACAGAAAGAATGATATGGCTTGCAATGAACCGGATTCAGCCTCATTAAATGAAAAAGAAAAACCATTTCGCGAGGGCTTGGATTGTCTGCGCAAAGATGCTACAGATAAGGTACAAATAAATATTATTTTCTATTATAAAAATTTTTTAAATATTCAATGACATTAGAAAGTTATTTTCATATTTAAGATATTTGTACTTAATTTCGTATATTATATCATCATTATTATTTTAACATTAATAAATAAATATTATATGTAAATATATAACAGACTGATTGTTATCAAACTTTAATATAAGAATTAATAAGGTTTCTTATAGGCTTTTAATGATCAATTTTGTATACATTATAATATACCTCGAGGGACAGGGTTGCTCAAAATTAAGTACTTTTATATATAGTCGTATAACATTATGTGTTCCAATAGCCATACAAATAGAAAATTAGTGGCAAGAATTTCACTCACATATACTACTCTATGCTGACGAGAAAAAATGATGAAACTTAATGATGGCCATTATAAAACTGATATAAAAACAACCCATTAAGAAATATTTTCACAATTTTTTTGTATAGTACTTTTTTCAATTAATTGTGTTGACATTGTTAGGTAAATTTTGTAAAACTGGTCATAATATATGAAATAAAGAATTCTATAAAAAAAATAAATTAAATTAAATATTTACTGAAATTAAATTTGGTTTAAAATATTATTTTCTAACTATTTTCATAATTAAACTGTTGTATGTCAAATAACTAAATATTATTGTTGTGTAATGTTGGTAACATAAATACACAAACTATTATTATTTTTAGATAAAAATAATTTTTGTTTCTATTTAATTAGTTGTTGAAAGCGGTGCAACCTCGTCTAGTCTTTGGTGGTCATACTCATCATGGTTGTCATATTAAACATACAAATGGAGTTCATGAATATAGCATATCATCATTTAACTGGAGAAATAAATATAATCCAAGTTACATGCTTGTAAGTATAATACAATAATGGGAGTGATGATAAATATGTGAAATTAAATTAACTATATTAACAGTTGTTTTAAAGCATAGTTTCTTAACAATTAATATGAACATTGTTCTTTTTCAGGCATTATTTAGTATGGATAGTTATTCCATTGTAACCTGTAATATGCCTCAAGAACATACAATAGTATTTATTTATTTAACATCTATTATAATATTTATATTTTTAAAAATTTAAAATAATTAAATTTAAAAAAAAAAACATATTAACAATGATCATCATCTATTTAAACATAAAAATCAAATCATTAATATACTATAATTGATTTTTAAGCTGTTAGACAATGTTTTCTTCATATAATGGTTGTTCAGCAATCAACCGGCCAAACCCTAACCTAGAAAGATCTATTGTGTTATATCCACTCTCAGTAATCATTTCCATTACAGCTCGGCCAATAGCTGGTGCTTGTTGTATACCTAATATTAAAAAATATAAGTTGATTAAATTGAACAAATTAAATTTAAATGTTTATATTTCATACCATGTCCACTAAAACCAGCAGCAAAAAATAAGTTGAAATAACTTGGATGAGATCCAATAACAGCATTTTGATCATACCAATTATAATCATAAAATCCAGCCCAGCTACTTTTCACCTGTGAAGTAATTTTAATCATTAAAAATGATCATCAATTGTGATAGCATACAATAAGGCATACCTAATTTAAATAGTGAAATCGTTCTATGATAATACATATTTTGAAATTGAAATAAACACATTATGTAAATGTATCTATTGTATTTTATTTTATAGAATATAATATTAAATATGTATAAACACTTGAGAAAATATATTTTATTACTGGGTTGCATGAACAATCACCTAACACTTTATTGAATCAATAGTGAGCCAATGGTCCCTTAAACATGATTTAGTAGATCATGATAGTTCCATAATAATTTTATTGAACCATTATATTTTTCATGCAACTCAGCATATGCATAATAAATTATTAAGTAGAATATTATGTTACTAAGCAGTTAAAATTAAAAAAAAATTATTTTATTAAATAAAAATGTATTCTTATTAGTGTAAGATATGATTTGTTTTATGTGAACGCCGACATTATAGTTAAATCAAAATAAATAAATTTAACTTTATTTTTTTATTTGGAATAGTTTTAAATTTGTAATAAGCCTACAATATATATTCTATTTTAGTTGATATTATATATATTTAACAAATATTAAATTTTGTAATAAATTATAAAAGTATTAACAATATTAAATAAATACTCCATCATAAATTTTGTGTTAAAACTAGTTATTCCATAAAAATTCTAGATTGTGAATAGTTTAAGTATTTACATAATTTATTAATAAAAAAGTGTGCAGGTAAATTAAAAATAATTATTACTTGGATGTGAAGTTAAAATTAAAAAAACTAATATTAACTCACTATAATATATAGTTGCATACGTCACAACTATATCATTAATGTTTTATTTTAATTTTAAAATAAGAAATACCAAGAAACAAGTTAATAATTTTTATTATTTTTACGATTATAATTTATTACATTTTTACTGTTTTAAAAAATAAGAGGACTTTTCAGAATTATTATTTATATCTTTATGATTCCTGATGTATTAATGCAAAACTGATTGTAACAGCTTTACACACACAATTTTATCACATGTACTCGTACTTTGATTGGTGGCAAATTTAATATTGTATGAAAATTATAAAAACTATGCATGTTTAACATGTATTGACTAAAGATAAAGATATAGGTATTCTGGACTCTGCGATAAATTTACATCATACACGAATAAATAGTTAAAGAGTATTAGGATTTGAGCCAGATTCTATCTATGTTACCTATTGTGTTGAGTGCCTTTTATTGTATTCTAATTGACGGATGTAATCATGGTATCATTCTTTGTCATTCAATCACTGACCACAAAGCAAGGACATTTCAAAACCTGGGCAGAGCTCAATTTTTGCATTTTAGAGAAATATGACAGACAACAAAACAACATAGCTATGAATAAAGGTAAAAAAATTTAAGCTAAAAAAATCAATGCAATATTATTTTAAAAACATGTACACAATTCTACTAAACAAATTATAGGGACTTAATTAAGTACCCTCTTAAATTGTAAATTAAAGGTTTAATTGACTTAAAAATTCTGGAAATGAGGTACCCAGTTATTTCATGAATAATCCCATTCAATAATATAAAGGGAAATTCACAGCAATATTGTCTCCTGTAGTTTCAATCAAATCGCATTGTGATTGGACGTTATTTTTTTTATTATCATGTAATAACCAAGTTTCATTACTAAGAATTCATTACAGCTTAATTTTTAAACTAAAATGAATACTAGTTATAACTATACCTAACATACCCTCTCGCATAACAAGACATTGTATGTAGCTGTGAATCTGGCTTAAGCTGAACTTATTAATATTTTTTAAACAAGCATAATAACAACAAAAGACCATCATAGATATATAGTTAAGCCACTTCATGTACAAGATACTAGGTACATAATTAACCTTAGTGTAAAAATATTTTATAATTATAAATACCTCTTGCAAATGGAGAATGACTTAAAATACAAATATTCTTATTTAAACAATGTCGTTGCTATTTGTAAAATAGGCAGAATCTACTGAATAATATCAATATGATAACGAACGACTAATAAAAATTTAAATTATGAATGGGTATAAAGACTTGATACAAAACAGGTTAATGCATGTCGACAATGTGTTTATATTAGCCACGGGCACTGATTAACGAATATCAACAATGTCAACTATGTGTTTATATTGAAGTTCAATGTGTTAAATACATATTGACATTTATTTTATTTTTTAAATTTATTTTTGATAATATGACTAGTTTTTTATTTACTTTATAATTAATTGAAATAAAATATTTATAGTGAAACAGTTTTTAATTACTTTTGCTTCTTCAAATGCAGGTACTCTGTGTGCAAGCATTGCCCAGATCTCCTTTTCAAAAAAATCATGATCTACATCTAAATTGGCTGTTTCTGGTTCTTCTGCATCACATGGTGATTTACCACATATATAATGGTTGTTAAAGCTGTCAGGCCTACAAAACAATAGTTTAAAAAACTTATTATTATTTTATGTAATTGAGAATATAACACAAATATGTTAACAAAAAGCCACAAATTAAAATATTTACTTTGAAAATTAATGTATGTTTGCATATAGAAAAATGTTTTGAATTTTAGTAAGTAAAGGCAAATAAGTCCTATCTTGATGAGAATATGTATTATAGCTTATAATACATCTTACATCAAATAATTAAACACTATTAAATTATAATATTTACATATTGACTTCAAAATTTTTTATCTAAATATTATAATGCATTATACAATATTATGTCATTAGACACCACAAAATATAAATACATATTTAAAGTTTGGTACCTAAAATAAATTCCAGATGGATCAATTACCATTGGCGACATCGAAGGACCTTTAGGAGCATGGTAATAATACACGAAACGTTTACTGTAAAAAAAGTTTAATAAAGAGCTGATTAAAAATATATATTTATACATAACATATATATATATACATTAGGGCCTCAGTAATCTGTGGTAATTTGAGGGGATAAGATAATTCTCAAGCCCATTCGGATTACCATGTCTTTCAGATTATCAAGATCCTGCTGTATTTATATATCCTAAAAAGTTAATATTATTTTTTAATTACCGAGGTTCAATAGGCAAAGGTGTAGATAAAAATCCTTTTCCATTTCCAACTTTAGCCATTCGGGCAACATTTCCTGATTCAGCGCCAGCTGCTACAATACATACACCAAATACTATTTGTTGGGTTTTGCCATCTTTTAATTTTACCTACGAAATTAAAAATTATACAAGTTATATTTAATGTGTAATATGTATCAAATATAAATAAATAAATTTAAAACTATAATCGTAAATATAACACTCATACATACTTTTACGCTATTGATCCCTTCATATTCTTTATTAGGATCTTCTTCTACCACTATGCTTGTATCTACTTTAAAACCAAAATTTTCTACTTCACCCTCAATATAATATGTCCCTAGTGATTTAGCTTTATTTCTTAATGCATTCAACAAGGACCAAGGATCAAACCTATACAATATGATTATACAAAAAATTAATTAAATAAAATAAAAAAAACTAATCAATAATTTATACAATTTACCATCCTGAGTTTAATGTTCCAAGACTTCCTAATTCAATATCATCTACATTTAACCAAGGAAATTTAGTTTTCATCATATCTTTTGATAAAAGCTCAACATTAGCATTCAATTCCCTAAAAAGTAATAAAAAAATTAAAATAACCATTTTCATAAATTGGAAAGATCATACTTCTGTAATTTATGATTTTTTAACATTGTATCCACACCATTTTTTGTAGCTAAAAATAAATAGCCTGATGGATTAAAATTTATTTCTGGTGGTTGCTGTTCTGGGATAGTCAAGTAATCTTTAATATCTCGAAGAAATTCAGCACTGAATTGAGATAATTCAATGTTTTCTTTTAGTGAAAACTGTTGACGAATTCCTCCGCAAGAAAGTACTGAAGATGCTTTAGCATACTATAATATTAAAATAAATATTATTAATTAAATACATATTTTAATTTAACACAGCTTAAGAAAAATTAAAATTGTGTACTGTACAAATCAATGAGAGTTCCTGTGTTTGTGATAGATCATTATGTAACTATTAGTTTGTACCATAATAAATTATACAAAATTGTGTATAATAATTGTTTGATATAACATGTATTAATGATATAGAAAAATAGAACACTATCAAAGATATCATATTATTTACTTTTAATAATAGTCTTTTTGATATAAGAATTTGGCAATTTAACTACGAATAATACTCAGTTTTCACAACTACACAATACCAAGCCCACATTGGGTTGGTTAGTTAATGAAAAAATCTCGGTGAGCCACTCAAAATATAAACAAGTCATGAGTGTTTGGTCATAATTTTATTTTTATAAGTTAGCGAAAAAATTAGTACAAAAATAATTTTAAAGAAAGTATAATTGAATCAAATAGTTTAACCATACAGAAGCTATAGCTGTACTCTGAGGAGAATAAAAATGTACCTCGTCGTGCAGGTGGTGACCAGTTCCCCACTGTAACTTTTTAATAGATGAAAACCTATTTTGGTCTGATAACTGGGTAAGTTATAATTCCACATACTGTATTTTGTCAAACATAAAAATTTAAAGTTAGAAATTCTAAAGCTCAGTAGGATGATACCTTCTTTATCCGAAACTGTATTACATCATTTTAATAGAAAAATAATATATGCAAGGCTCAAATATCCTAGGAGAAAATTATCATTTCGGAATGAAAATCAACTAGCATTTAGCAGTCATCTAAAAATGTATGGCATATACTATGTTTACTGTATTTTAGTATTTTAAATTGACTATAATTTGTTAAAATATTGAAATAACCAAATTATATATTATAAGCAGGGCTAGGATTTATATGCAATAAAAAAAATTGTAAAATATGCATTTCATTTACCAAAATATGCAAAAACAATTTTTTATTATTTCTAGAATTATTATTTATCATAATTTGTTATTACATTAAATATTAATATATGTTGCTATGACATTTTGTTTCATATTTTCAAATACGAACAATTAGTGATTTGAATTTAGAATAGATTTCTATAAACTAAAACTCCTTTCCATGTCACACAATGTTTTTTGGAGCATATTTAAATGACGGGATTTATCCCGAAAGTAATATCTTTTTCTTTTTTTTTCATATTCTTTGTTTTTATAATGCTACACATTTTTAAAAATCTTTTGAATCCTTTATCCTTCTTTAGAACCTAAAACGATGTAGTTTTTACCAATTCTACAACTCTCCCGTTACATGTTTACAGTTTATCTTTTACATTTAAAATAACTTTTATGCCTTCATCAAAAGTATGCTTTAAAAAAAAAAAGGTTAAGGTTAAAAATCTACAAAATTTACACAAATCTATAATTATGCAACTATATGCATTATGTTGAAAACACGCAAAATTTTTTTTTTATTGATAATAAGACGAATTGTGGACAAATCAGACAACCAATCACTTTGAACTTAAGAAAAACAGCTTGCAATTAATTCATATAAATCATAGCCCTAATTAGCTAACTACAAAAACTATAAGGAAGAAATACTTAACTAAACTTTATTCTAAATTCATAATTATTTTATAACTTGATAGTCTAGTCTGGTAAAAGATTTTACATGATTAAATTAAAAATATAAAATACATAAACTAAAAAGAAGACATATTTAAATTACTTGATATTTTGAGTAAGTATTTAAAGTAAGTTGAGCAAGAATTGTATTTAAAATTAACTTAAATACATATTTGAATACTTTTACTTAAGTAAAAAAATTAAAGAAAGAAAATTTGACTTTGGAAATTATGAAAAGGTTTTTAAGTTGAGATTGATTTATATAATTATCAAAATAAATTAATTTAATTATTCCATAGACTAACTTAGATATATAAAGGGTGTACAAATCAAAATTCAAATTTAGTAATTTACAAAAAAAAAAAATGTGATATACCTAAAAAATTTAATTGTTTATATTTATTTATTATTATTTATTTGTTTTAATATTTATTAGATTTATTTGTTCTAACTTTCAATATAAATCATAAGCAGATACCTACAAATTTAAGTATCTTAATATCAAAACAATTAATACTGTTACCATGTATGCAACAAATATTTAATCAACTATAATACCTCTTGAGTAGATAAAACTGATTTGTTTACCGATAAATCTTTTTCAATAACAGCAATAGTTAATCCATCTCTACATTTATTTTGGAGCCAATAAGCAATGGATGAACCAATTACACCTCCGCCAACAATTAAAATGTCAACGGTTTTTGGGAATATTTTATTATCTTCATACTGTTCAAATGGATCATTAGCTTTTTTCCACAATTCATTTATGTCCCTTTTGATAAACCTCTTACATCTTTCTAATGGATTCTCATGAATAGCATCCGGATCATAAAAGTTATCTGGTTGTCTTGTGGGTAAATCGCTCTTGTGTCTGACACAAAGGAAATATTTAAAATTATGCCGAACAATAAGACCAACCTTACGCGTATACATATTGGAAAGTACTGACTAAAACACAACTGAAATGCGTAAAAGCGTATTCTCAGTTAACATGTAAATGTTAATGGTTCATCGCATTTCCTTATCTTCAAAATATTTTAATGTAAACGGTATTACTAATTGCTGTTATTGAAATACTACTAGAAAAATTAAATTAGCACTTGTGAAACGAATGTATAATGTTAACTTTGTTTTGTTGATGATAAGATTAATAAAAACGCACGTTATTAGGAAGAGTATAAAACATATTATACAGTTATTGTAATCTAAAATTATAAAATCAGCGATTAAAGTGGTAAAACAGTTTTATTAAATTTAATTGCCTTATAAACTTTAAACATTGCATTAGCCGGCATGTTGAATTCTTATCTATTAAGTTCTTATTGTTATCATTTCATAATAAAAATCAAGGACGTCCGTAGGTAGATAACATCCAAGCGATCGACGACAATTAATACGCCATTAAGCCATAGCCTCAAAAGCCAAAGCACTAGGCAACGGCAAGTCGGCAACTGGTAAAGTGGCAAACTGGCAAGTCACTAGTCAGCAAGTAACAAGCAAAAAAAAAAAAAACTAGTCCACTACATTAAAATATGAAACATGAAGTATTTGAAAATAAAATTACGTATAAGAATAAAAAAAAAATGCCAAGTAAATTCAATTAAAGTACGCTTATTTTGTTTAAACAAATTATTTCGACAAACGTAAAAATATCCATTATAAATTATAATGACGTTCTAATGCCTTTTATTTATTATCTTCGCGTTATTTTATGTACTATATTGAGTATATGATTTCTAGAAAAGTGAACACATTTTTGAAACAAAATTGGTTCACCTAGGTACTCCAATGCTGATGAATTTACTTAGCATTTATCTATGATATAGCTATAGTCTATAACATTATTATAATTTATAGCACTTAAAGATCTTATAACTTACTGATTATTTTTATTTTTATATATTATTAAAGCATTCCTAGATAAGCCAGTAAGCCTACTGATATATACAAATTTTTAGAGTTTTTTTTAACAATTTTTCTTTCATACATAATTGCGATATAATAATTAAATATTAAGTAGTAGGTTTAAGGTTTAAGCTAGTAATTTTCTGGCATGATGCATTCGATATTGCGGTAATTAGTGGTACATGTCATTTTCTGCGGTCGAGGGGTCTTCCTATTTTGAGACGACGAATTTTTGGAGGGCTTCGTGTAAGTTATAGTGAGCAGCACCATTTGAGTCCGTAAGTGAGTTAAAGAATCTGTTTGCTATATGGTTTATGTGCTAATCGAGATTTTTTTTCACTGGGACATTTTCTACACGAAGTTAGTAGGTTTGGAATCTAGGACCCATTCCGCATTCGGCCCACTATTTCATGAAAAACAAACGGTCCTAATGCGCCCTACATTATTAAAACTTTGATTTTAGGTAACTTACTATAATCACCATAATAAACAGGATATAAATGTTTTTTAATTTAAATTTATTAGACGCAATACTACTAATACTTATATTAATTGTTTATTATTTAAATTGTACTTAAAAACATAATTCATAGATAAAATCTAGAATCTAGATTATAAATGTAAAGAACATTTTTTTTTAGCCAAGTAATATTTAACTTTAACTTTTAAGGAATAATTAATTGCTTAACAGTACCTAGGTAATTCATAATAGACTTATTCACAACTATTTATTTGGTTGTAGTCGAAGCGATCTATCAGTGGAGGCTCATCAAGAATCTTGGTTTGAGGAGGGGGGAGTAATAATTTCACAAAACTTTATAACAAAAATTTCTATTAGTATATATTCTATATTCTTAGTATTCCCGTAGTCCGTACAGAAATGCGTGCTACGCAATTTATGTATTGAACATAATAAAATAATAATATAATATATTAATTTTTATAATAGTATAGTTTATGTATAGCTTTATAGGTTCTTCAAAAGTCAAAACATCAAAACATATAATAGGTACTACGTTTATATGCACAATTAAAGTTGGTTTAAAATCTAAAGCGGTCTAATCATGCATCATGTAAACGCTTTAAAGCGACCTTAATAACATAAATCGTTTTTATTTTAATGATGCTTGAATATGTGGTTTAACCAAATTAAATCGGTTTAATAAATAAAGTCGGCTGTATTTTTGTACAATATGTAAACATACCTACTCTAAACCGATCACTTTTGTTTTGATAAGTGATAACATATTTTTCAGAATAATGAATATTATAACATACCGATTTAGTATTATCACGTGTAATTGTGTAAACAGGTCAGGAAATATAGGTCGACTCATAATAAAATCGGTTTCAATTAAGAACGGTTTCAATTGCCGTCGTGTAATAGTCGATACTTTAGTTTAGTATAATACTATACGTCTTTACCTAATAATATGCTCTTTTTGTTTGTCATATTTTTTTTTTTAACAATATACATTTTAGATTCTGAGCGGAGCGATGAATGTATTGATTTTACCATGATGTGTGTGTGTTTTTTTTTTTTGTCTGTCATCACGTTTTGGGGCAGTAAAAATGCTTCGATTTTTGACTTCAGTACCTCGTTCGATCAGAAAGTGAATCTAGTTGGTACTTTAGGGGGTCAAAAGTAAAAAATTCTTAATCCTTTTCTAAATAATCGAGAAAAACAAACTAAAAATTAAGGGAAAAACGGGAAATTTTTCGCACACTCATTTTTCGACAAAATCGATTTTGGTTTTTAATGTAACTTTAAAACGAATGACCATAGATACATAAAATTTTCACCGATTGTTTTTATAAGTATATTCTATCCACCATGCAATTCTCAAAAAATTTCGACTTAAGTTGAACTATTCATAAGCAGTCGAAATTTTCGATCATTATTAGTTTTTTTAAAATTAATATCGATAAAAAATTATTTGTTTGGAAAAAAAGCTTGAAAATTTAATACAAGGCTCTTGATATATTGTTACAAAAGCAGTTGAAAAATAAAATAAATTCATAGTCACAATTTTTTTTTTTAAGCATTCAAAGTTTGAATTTTGACAAAATACGTAAAAATCACGAAAATTCACAAATTATTTTAAGCTAGAAATTCATAAAAAATTTTCCTTTTCAATCTAAGATTTCAAAATTTAATACAAGATTCCTTACAAGTTTTTCAATCTTTATCACAAATAAAAAGTCCACCGGAAATTCAAATTATATTTTTATGAGCATTTGAAATTTAAATTTTTACAACATTGGGTTTTCACTTTTAACGATTTCCTTATTTTGGTGTAACTCTAAAACAAATGACTGCAGATACTTGAAATTTTGACTGAATATTTATATAGGCATTTTATATATTTGATAAAATTTTCAAAATATTTTGATATTTTGATATTTTGAGCTGTTTACTGACATTTTAATTTTTCAACTTTTTTAGTTTTTTTTTCTATAGATATCGATAAAAATTATTTGTTCGGTAGAAAAGCTTGAAAATTTAATACAAGGCTTATAACAACTTGTAACAATAGCAGTTAAAAAATATTAAAAATACGTAGGCATAGTTTTTTTTTATAAGCATTTAAAGTTCAAATTTTGACTAAACACATAAAAATTACGGCAATGTTCAAATTATCTTAGATAGAAATTCATAAAAGTTTTTCTTTTTAATTCTAAGATTTGAAAATTTAATACAAGGCTCCTAACATATTTTTACAATAGCAGTTGCAAAATAAAAGGAACACTTAGTCACAATTTTTTTTTTTATAAGCATTCAAAATTTGAATTTTGACAACATATTATGTAAAAATTGCGAAAATCACGAAAATTTGCAAATTATTTTAAGCTAGAAATTCATAGAAAATGTTCTTTTTAAATCTAAGATTTGAAAATTTTGAATAATCTATAACATATCCTAGACAGATAAACTGTCTCCGTTCAGAATCGTTTTTCGTATACAATGATATAATATCATTGGATTCAAATTTAATTCCATCCATTAAAGCAACCCCCTAGTAACCAACTGTACAGCAGAGCGACATCCACAACTTACCCGCTTTTTTTATTATTATTATAATAAAAATCGAATTTCTTATTTTTTTGAACAAAATTTTATGTATAATATATAAATTCATGCACCATTGTTTACAATATAATGATAAGAATATAAAATAAGGGATGTTATGATTATTATGATACCTATCATTGCATTCAAATTTAACCTACCCTAGTCAGAGGTCCACCCCACCCTCAATATACAGCAGAGCGATACCTACCCAGCTTTTTTTTTTTATAAATACAGGCTTGGTGGGCCCTTTCCTGTGACCCATTCTATAATAATGATTGTATTGGAATTATTGGCTACTGCCGTATTTTTTCTTACATATTTTCAAGTTGTAACTAATTATTTCGTATTTTAAAGCAGTTGTGTAAAAATGCCTTCTTGCCTCCCCGAGGACGCCCGTAGTAGGTAGGACCAAAATTAAATGTCCAATAATGTATCATTATTATAACTGTTTTGTTATTATTGTATCTACGATGTTTAATTTAATTTTACTCTTTTTTTTATAGACTTATAGTTGAAGAGATTCTCTTTAACTGCGATCTTCGATACATCATAAGACTAGTAAAGAGATATCTAATAGGTTCTGTTAAAAAATTGTATGATCTATAGTTTAGTGGTATAAAAAATGCATATTGCCTAAATATTGCCCCTTATTAAAGACATATCTATACGTATGGACCCCATATTTGAAATCTGAAATTTTAGATTCTGAGCTTAGCAATGAATGTATTAAATTTAAAATGTGTGTTTTTTGTTTGAAAATACTTTTTGTAGTTATAAAAAATAAAAAAGCACTTATCATAAACTTAAACCGACGTTTTATTTCATGGTAGCAAACAGAGGCGCCGAGCTCTAAAAAAAGTAGGTAGGTACTATTGTCAAATTTATTTTCAAATGGTACCACCCAACAAAAATATTCAAACCAAGATTATTATTGTACTATATTATATTACTTTATGATACTATCTATGTTATATGAGCAATTTTAAGGTCCTTATGACCATTAGGGGCTAAGCTCCTAGGATCACCCACCAATTTAAGCTATTATTTAAACAATACTTGTTAGGTGGGTGGGGGGTTCCTTGCCACTGGTAAGATATTTGATTTAGTTGGTACTTTAGGGAGGTAAAAATTGAAAATAATTTGTATTTTTAAAAAACAATCGGGATAAACAAATATTTTTTTTAAATACTGCTATTAAAATAATTGTTTAGTTACCTTATTATTTACCTGAATGCCAGCCCATCCCTTAGATTTAGTTTTGTTTTTTAATAAATGTCGATCAAAAAGTTTAAAAATATAAGATTTCTCAAAAGTTCCTTCAATAAATTGCTATTTAAAAATTAAAATTATTATTGATATATAGGTATAAAAACGATTTTTTTTATAATCAATTAAGTTCAAATTTTGAGAAAATCACGAAAATAAGCGAATTATTGTGTAGTTAAAAATATCTAAAATCTTCATATATCTAATAGGGCTTTTTTGTTCACTAGTTTCAAGTATGCTGCAGTTAATTTGGATATTAATGTAAATTGAATTATTATCAAACTATTAAGTAAAGTATCTGTGCTGAGCATCGACGATTTTTCGGTATTTTCATTCTCAAGCAAGATATGTGTATAAAAATTTATTAAAAATGCTCAAATCTCGCTTCAGAATTAAAATATTGTTTAAAAGTCAGCGCTCAACCACATATAATGGTCTCAGATAAAAGTTTGATGATAGATCAATAGATAACTTTGCAGGAATCAGTAAAAGAAGCCTGATTTTTTGACATAAAATGTCATTAGCTCTTGATTCTAAAATGAGAAACATAATTTTTTTAAATCAATACTTGAAATACTTCTAAAAGATAAATGTCTGGAAATTATATACTTTCATTAAATAATGAAGCAACAATCTATTCCTTACTAGTAGGTAATAAGTAGTGATTTATGATATCTTGTAATATTATAACTGAATTTTAGCGAGTTTGCAGCTTAATTTTTAATACATTTAGTGAAAAAGTGATTTGTATGAGGATTTGTTTTTTAAAGTAGGTAGTTAAGTTTAGTAAATAAGTAGGCTAGGTTGAAAAGTAGGGATTGAGAGTATCTTATCAATGAGTATTGTAATGGAAGTATAAATTTTGAATTTAATGATAAACCAGTGTAAACAACAGTAAAACGATTCTCAGCTCTAACAATTTTTACATTTATATTTTTATCTACCTCTATAAGTACATAAACAAACAAATAATACAACCGTAGTTATTTTGTGCCACTGATTTTATGAAATGTATAACCTATTCAACTCAGTTAACCATAGTTCATTATAAAACTAATTTTTTGATTTGTTGTAGCCGAGTTTATGCTCTCTGTAAGAAAGTATAGTTAGTCTGTTATAGTTGTTAACTAATATAAAACTCTCTTATGAAATGTAAGAATGTAATTGAAAGTATCTATTAAACATAATTTGTTTTTAAAAATCACTTTTTAAATTAATTATTCTTTTAAATGAAATATAAATTTTATCATAACTTTAAGAGGACGCTACACAACCATTTGTTGTCTTACAAGTGCATAACATACCAAATTTATGCTCTGCACATCATGTTTAGCTCTGTTAGTTTCAAAATTAGAGTGAATCGACCTATTATGAAACTTGATGTTAAGAATATCTGTGTTTGTATGTGGATTTTTAGGTTTTTTACGATAATTCAATTTTATAGCAAGTTATTCATATAAAAATAAGTTTAAATTAAAGATGCTCATAACTCACTTTTAAACTAAGTTATCATAAAAAACCAACATACAAACACATATAATGTTCTTACCATCAAGTTTTTATTATAGGTATTTACTCTAATTTTTTAAATCAATGGAATTAAACGTGATCTGCTAAGCGTAAATGTATTATGTTACCCACTTGTAAGACAGAGACAATAAATGTATAGTGTCTTCTTAATATGACTATGGACATAAATAAAATGTATAATATTTTCTTATTAAATTAAAATATGATGAAATAATATAAAAATGTTTATGTTTTATTTATTGTTTGGAATAACACCAATGGGCTTTTACAAAAAAGTGTATTATAAGATAGGTTATATAATGTGATAATAGTATAACACTAAACAATATAAGTATAACAGCAAATAAACTATAACAATTAAAGGCTAAAGTTAAACTAGATTATAAAACCTAAGTATTCTTTGCATGGGGTGATTGTGGCCGAAGGGAGTGGGAATATAAAAAGGAGTATGATTACAAACATTGTGTTAATAAAAAGTGAACTAAAACTTGGTAGTCGTACTTACAATTATTATTTATGTATTACAATTAGCCATCTATTAAATAAAATAATTTTTATCATTTATCAGCACAATTAACTTAATTGTAAATTATTTTATTCACAGTTCCAATATTCCAGATTGCCAGTAACATACATATTTACCTGCAAATACAATTTTTCAATTTAGAGTACATTTAATTCAAATGTGTTGTAAAAATTAAAAAATTTAATTAGAGTTCAATAAATTATAAACTTCTTTGTAATTTCAACATATTTTTTAAGACTACCAAATTCACTTTTTTTACCAAAATTCCAACAAAAAATATATTAAACATAATGAAGAGATTTATGAAATCACTAGCTAAAAAATTCTTTACAAAAAAATTTTAAAATACAAAACATTTTTAAAAGATAACCAATTTAATTAAAAATGTAAATTTATTATTATTTATGCAAATATAGGTATATTTTTTTCAACTGTAAACATACAAAATTGGAGATTGTTATTCTTACTGAATTAATTATAAATGTTGGGTTTATTCAATCTGGTGATTATTGTTCCGCTGCCAAAAGTTATATTTAACTTTTAATCTATTATAGGTGTACAAGAAGAATGTTCAGACTTCAGAGGATCTTAGATTTAAGCTGTGATTAATGCTCTTATCATTCTAAAAAAAAATTGAAATAACATATATCAATGTATTAATTAAATTATGTATTGTTAAAATAACTATCTTACCCATATAAGTAGTAAAAAAATGAGAACAAATAAAATGCCAATTTTATCCAACCTTCACGTTGATATCTATTTAATTTATCGGCATTCATAATACTTGTTGGATCATAGAGACCAAAACCAGACATAGCGGGTCTATTTCGATACCTAAAATAATAAATGGTTTATTTATAAATATATTTTTTAACAATTTATGAATACTAAAATCTAAGCACTCTTACTTTGAAATATGATAAGCCATTAATGGAACATTTATAGCAATGGACAACCACTGGCCTCCAAACAAAAACAACAGATTTGAGAAGAAATGTAAAATATATTCTGGAATCACTAACTGAAATAAAAATTATATAATAATAATAATTATTTTTTTACTCGAACAATTTTATCAATGAGATCATACATGAACAGGTAATTTTAAAACAGCCTGTATAACTAATAAATTAAATAAATAATAATAAAAAATAAAAAATGGAATTTTAATTTTAATATAATATATTAAGTAAACTTTCATTATGTTAAATCCCAAAAGGAATGGGAAAAAATTTGAAACATTGAAAAATTCAAGGCATCAAGTTTTTTTTTTTTTTAATTTAATAAATAATTGAAACAATTTGAATGATTAAAATACATCATATGAATACTTAAAATACTAAAACTAATAAAAAATTAAGACGATCACAACAAAATTCTATTTATCATCAGGAGTATTTGAGTCATATATTTGAATTATATAACTTTTTGTCTTTAAAACCAGCTTTTGTGAAGATATTTTAATATTAAATATAGTTTGTAGTGTTGCGCTTCTGTAAGCTTAATCAGACATTCTGATTTTTCAAATATGTTATTTTTGATTTATTAATATTACATATTAACTAATTGTGTGATAATTTTTTTTAGATAAGAAAAAACGATTGTTTCTATAACGAGTTATAGATATTATATACAAGATTAAAACACTATTGCGCCTAATGATAATCTCAAGGAAATTTTAAGATAACAACAAATTTAAGATGAGTTTAAGTGAGTTTGGCATCATAAGATTCAACTGTACTTACACAAAATACAAAATAAATGTAATAATGATTTGAAATGAAAGGATTCCTCAAAATATCTCCTTAATATTTTGCGGTTTATTATCTTTTTAAAGAAATAAATAAAACACAAAAGATTACTTAAAGATATGTTCATAAATTCAAAAAAACCTAGTGTATGGGTATATAAATCAATAATACAAAGCCTCATAGGCAAACATTTGGAATAATAGGATCATGCATACACCATGTATTGTCTCAGTCTTACTGAATATATAACATAACATTTTAGTCAATAGTTTCAATTTTGTGTAACAAACTAGTAAGTAATAACTAGGGTTTGGAAGTTATAGGAGCCAAAAAAGGCAAAATATGCACGAAAAAATTATAAAATATGCTTGAAAAAATGTGAAATATGTAAAAAAAATTGTAATATTGATAATTAAAATATGGCACATAACCGGTTGGCATTTAAGATTTTATTGAGCCCAAAAATTAGTTAAACAAATATATTTTCATTATTTTTGAAATACAAAATAAATAATGTCCCCCAAAAAAACCTAACAGTGAAAAATGGCCAAGTTCCAAACTCTCTCCCAAAAAAGGTTGCTTTCTAATGGATTTTTTCACAATATTAATATTTTCAAACAAATTATGAGAATTGTATTATTTCATACACTCATATATTGCCTAAAATTTAAAATACTGTAAAAATTCACAAGAAAACTTAAAATTGTTCTTTCTTTTGGTCAATTCATTCTGTTTTTAATAATTTATCATTTAATTTTTTTCTCATATTCAATATTTATACATACTGGATTTAAACTGTTGCATTGATCTATAGGATTCTTGCTGTCATTCTTCAGTTCATCAAACGCAATAACCTATAACCAAAATTATTTCAGTTAAAAAAGGATCATAAAAAAAACAAAAAGTAAAAATAATAAATTAACTCTGTAAATAATATGCTTAATTAATTTGAGAAATGCATAATTTGACATACTATAACAAGGTTAATTAGTTTATAGACTATGTAAAAAGCTTATAAAAATAGATAATTTAATGCATGGCCCTACATAGTACCTAAAAATATACCTATTATTCTATTATAGTTAGGAAATACTAAATAATATGTACAATAGCTGATAGGTACACCTTTTAGTAGAAATTATTATTACTATGACAATGATATGAATTATGAGTTGTTAATATACCTTTAGAAAACATTTAAAATTATAGGTAAGCATGAATAATAAACGTAGATTCTTGAATATTCATTTTTCATTACATATTATTTATTATTACCTTAAATAATTAAGTTAATTAGGTACATTATAATTCTGATGTAATTTTTAAAAGTATATGTCTATAACTTTCACAAATCAGATTATTAAGTATAAACATGATGATTTTTTCAGCCTGATCATCCTATTTGTATGCTTTAGAGGGCGTGAATATGTGATACCCACTGCCCACATAATATGTTCTCCTCGTTATAAATGTGTTTAACATAGTAAGTTTTACGCTCAGCATATGACGTTTAGCTCTGTTAGTTTAAAAATTAGTGTATTGGTCTCTTATAATATTTAAAGGTATTTAGATGACCTCATAAGCTTTTAACTAAACTATATTTTAATTTTGAAGTTAGTTATAAATACCTATTAATTAATTATTTAATCGTAAACTTTTTGTACATCTTAAATTACTTATAACCAAGCTTATCACTAACTTCAACATTGAAATATAGTAAAAAGAAGTTAATCTTAATGGTATAAAACTAACATGGGGGGGGGCATCAGGCTCTTGCCCTGTAGACCGTCTGCCTTAAGCCCTTAACTCCTAAAATTTTTTTAATGTGCCATAGTTTATAAAGATAATTCAAATATGTAGGTACCTAATACAAATATTATACAATATTATACAGTAGTAATAAATTAAATTTTCTACCTAATCATAACATAAATATAATATGTTACATGACATATAATATGTATAATAAATTACGATAAATACATTAATTGTTATACCGAGGTATGTCTTAGATTAATTTCTAAACAATGATTTTATTACCATTTATAAAAATAAAATTGTTAAGGACAGAACTTATGCATAGGCATTAGACACAATAGGAGTAATCAAAGGTCTGAATAAAGCAGAATAATTGGATACTTAACTATGCTTTATGTCTATTAATCTATTATTACAACATAAACATTTTGAAATTTAAATAAATACCTATCATATTTTATGGTATAATTTTATGGCCAGCATAATTAGGCCTACATAATATTATAGTGTGATTGATCACTGATCTCTCAGATAATGCTTGTATAATGGCTGTTTTATAGTGAACTGAGTTTTCAGATTTAGCTTGAATAATATGAGTGATTAGAAATATTGGTATACCTACAATGTGTTTCAATATACCTAAGTCACACGTCTACAGCATATTTACCGGGCGCCATTTATAATGACCACCAACGTTAAATCGAATAAACAACCAGAAGAAATAACTCGCAGCGCGACGATAGTCAGAGACCTGAACCTATATAGGTTTGTAGGTTGTAGGTAATAGGTACTCACGTGAAACACCGAGAAGAACAACAGAAAAGCGTCGGTTATCATAGCCACAATGTAGGTGCACGCTGGAAAGTTGAAAGTCATGGCTATCGACGGACGTTTTTGTTGGGCGTAAAGTTGCGGATTTGGACTCTAGGGAGTCGTCAACGTCCTTAAAGTGGGTGTGAGCTGGAATTTAAGATCAACCGGATGTCCGGCGATCGGAAGAACCAAACGAGCGTACAGACGACAACGAAATAAAGAAACAGTTCAATCGAACAACCTTCGAATGTTGAAAGGTAGGCACGTAGAAATGTAGAATGTCTTGACCGCACGAAGAACGACTCTACGATTGTTGAATGTTAATTGTTAACTACATACAACCATTGAGTAATATTTATGTTATAAAATGAACGACGAGAAATGCCGAAGCCGAATCGGTGACATCAATTGCATAATATTTTGAATGTTATAGTGATAACTGATAAGTGAAAACTGATGATGATAAGGAAAATACCGCCCATGAAAAAATAACACGATAGCATTAGATCATGTATTCATGTACCATTATAAATGTACTATATATGATCTAGATCAGTGGTTCTCAACGGGTGTGATATCGCCCCGCAGTGGGTGGTGAAGTGTCACTGGGGGGCATTGAACTAGTTTTGGCCGATAGGGGGGGGGGGGGGGCGGTGGACTAGTTTTGAGTGGTAAAGGGGCGGCAAGCGTGTTCATGCAAAAACGTTGTACGTACGTGGTGCTACCTTAAAAGTAAAAATAACTCATACTTGATAATCCACATAATAACTATCAGTTAATAGGTACTATGTGTAGAGCAATGCACAATAACTTATCTTTTATTGTTGACAAATTTATTATCTTACGAATTACGACTTACTATGTTATTAACGAGTATCTAACTTAAATACCCAATGCCGTAAAACTTGCTAAAAACCACCAAGTTCAATCATCTCACTGAAATCGTGTCTACAAAAACAATAAAAGCAATATAAAATAAAATTGATAAATTATTAAGTTTTTTCAAATGTTTGATTTAATTAATTTACTAGTACTATAATTTAAAAAATATGAAAATTAAAAGATTAATTACCTATTAAATAATTATTCAAATTTTCCAAATCATCAACTTTCTTCTTATTCCTAAGCCCATACCATTAATTATAGAATTTTCATATAGTGGGGGGGCGTTAAAGAATTACCTAACCTACTCAAAGGGGTGGTAACATAAAAAAGATTGAGAAAAACTGATCTAGATCTCTGATCTAAGTATAGACCTAATATAAACTAGTTTTTAGATCTATCGTCTATGTCTGTGAGGGTCATTGTGTAGTGTGCAGAGAGGAGAATCATTCAGTGATTTCAGTGACAGTTTAAAGGAATGGGAAGGAATAGTTTATAGATAAAATGGAAAATACTGGTTTTATCCGGTCGGTGATTCCCTCTTTATGGCTATATTGGGTATCCTCACGGGACACGCTCTGTATACATATTTTGGCTGTATTATATGTATAATATATAGTAATCAGTCGATATTTCGAAATTCAGGGGACCGAGTTAAAAATTCAATTTATAGAGGTTTTCGATTTACCGAGTGTTCGAGGGAAATAAATTAATTCGAATTAAAGAGAGATGAAAAAATTGTTTGTAAGACATTCTTCTATAGATCGGGGTACCAAACATTTTTTTTTTGTCTGATCCGTGATTAATAAGGTGTTAATGATGTAAGATATAGTCCTTTTGTTTAAGTATTGTTGAAAGCTAGAAGCTGGGATACCAAAACGTAGAGACACATCACATATGACACATCTAGCTTTTTTTTCACCTGCATCAACTGCCACGGCGATCACTTTTTTGTCGGTTATTGACATACACTTGTATTTTACGGTCTTTACGGGACCCATATCGCGACTGACTATAAGTTTTATTCAATTTCAATAAAGGTTTACCCATTGCAGAAGTATAAATATTTTGGTAAAATGAAATTATTAAAGTTTAGATTAGGTACCGTAAATACACGATTATAAAGATTGAGTTATAAAGTTATAAAGTTCTTTATAATCGTGATAGTCCAAAATAAACTATGATAATGTTTAACACCACCGTCGTTATTAGTTTCATTACGTGCACGTTAAATAGATTGTACACAATCTTTATACATATTATGAATTTACATATAATCGCGTTTTAAAGTGACAAAAAAATTCGAATTATAGAGGTTTGTGGAAAAAAAATTCGAATTGCAGTAGAATGTGCCTTTTTATCTGATGGTATAAAGATAAAATTAAAATTAAATACCATCTACACCACCACCACCAACAGACATTTCGAATTATCGAGGCGACCGGAATATATGTAGGTATTTTTGTTCTAATTATAGAGGTTTTCTCAGGGGGCTTAGGGTTTAGTTCGATTTATGGAGTTTTTCGAATTATTGAGTGACTATTGTAGGTAATATGTAAAATATATTTCTAGGTATGCTCGAAAAAAAAGGTAATTTTTGCACGTAGCGTTCAAATAAATTTCCACCCCTAGTATAAAGTTTACCTTTTTGTATACCTTTACCGGCTTTACCCTATTATATTATTTATTAATTTTATCATCATGTGCATTTTATTTTATAATGTTTGGGAGATAATTAGTTAGTTTAAAAGTCAAATTAGTTTTTTCATGTTCATTTAATTTTATATTATAAAAAAAGCGGGTAAAAGCCAAGTGGGTATCGCTCTGCTGTACATTGATGGTGGGGTGGACCTCTGACTAGGGTTGGTTAAATTTGTAATTATGCTCTATAGCTATTTGAAGCAAAACTTATGGAAAACTTAGTGTTGAATTTTATAACAGTAGATACAAATACAAAAAATATTATGAATTTTGAACTACAAAATAATTCGCAAATATTCATGGTTTTGAAAAATTTTTGTCAATATTTGAAATTCAAATTCTAATAAAAATTTAATTTGCATTTCCGGTGGACAAGTTTTTTGTGATAAAAATTGAAAAACTTGTAAGGAATCTTATATTAAATTTTTAAATCTTAGTTTAAAAAAGAAATTTTTTAATTAATTTCTAGCTTAAAATAATTTGTGAATTTTTGTGATTTTTACGTATTTTGTCAAAATTCAAACTTTGAATGCTTATAAAAAAAATTGT
Organism: Diuraphis noxia; assembly: GCF_037042655.1. NCBI lineage: Eukaryota > Metazoa > Arthropoda > Insecta > Hemiptera > Aphididae > Diuraphis > Diuraphis noxia. The sequence goes on from NW_028301711.1 coordinate 64,523,384, forward strand.
AACTATGAATTTATTTTATTTTTCAACTGCTATTGTAATAATATGTTAAAAGCCTTACCTAAAAAATAAATTTTTATCGATTTTAATTGAAAAAAAAACTAATAATGATTGAAAATTGCATATACCTATGAATAGTTCAATTTAAGTCAAATTTTTTTTAAAATTTCATGGTAGATAGATCATAGGTATTTATATAAACATTCGGTGAAAATTTCATGTATCAATGGTCCATCGTTTTAAAGTTACATAAAAAATCAAAATCGATTTTGTCGAAAACTGATTGTACGTAAAATCTCCTGTTTTTCCGTAAATTTTTAGTTTGTTTATCCCGATTATTTAGAAAAATATTAAGAATTTTTTACTTTTGATCCCCCAAAGTATCAACTAGATTCACTTTCTGATTTAACAAGGTACTGAAGTTTAAAGTCGAAGCATTTTTACTGCTCCAAAACGTAATGACAAACACAAAAAATAAAAATAAAAAATAAATAAAATATTCATGGTTTTGACGAATTTTTGTCAATATTTGAACTTCAAATGCTAATAAAAAAAATTTGTACCTATGTATTCTTATAATTATTCATTCACTATAAGAATAACTTATGAGGAACTTTGTATTAAATTTTCAAGTATTTTGATGGGGCCAAAAAATTTTGATCGACACTTCAAAAAAATATTTTCAGACAAATTGAAAATTTCAGTCGTCTATAAATATCTCAAAAAAATCAAAATATTTTGAAAATTAAATCATGTAAAGAAAATGCCAATCTAAATAACTGATAAAACTTTCAAGTATCTACGACTTATACTTTTTGAATAATAACAAATATTTAAAATCGTTTCAGGATAAATCGTTATCGTTACGCTATTTCAAAAAAATTTAAAATTCAAACGCACTTAAAATTTTTCCTATAATGATGCTTCGAGTTTTCTCTTTAGCTAAATAAAGGAAAACTTATCGAAAACTTAGTGTTGTATTTTTAATCCTTAGTTATAAACGCAAAAATTTTTATGATTTTTCAACTTCAAAATTACTTGCAAATTTTTGCGTTTTCGTAAGATTTCGTAAAATTTTGAACTATAAACGCTTATTTAAAAAAATAGTGACTAACGACTTTTAATTTTTTTTAGCTACAATAAGAACAACTCATAAGGAACCTTGTATTAAATTTTCAAGTTTTTTTGGTCGTCCAACATATTTTTACCGACACTTAAAAAAAAATTCTCAAAAAAATCAAAAATTTCAGTGGTCTATAAATAACTCAAAAAAGTCAAAATTAAACTGTATATAGATATCACTAACATAAACATTTGTTGAAAATTTCAAGTATTTACAGTGATTAGTTTTTGAATGACAACCATATAAAAAAATCGATTTGGAAATAGATTGGAAAAAACTGTTGGAAAATGTTTACTTTTGACCTCTATAATGCACCAAGGATCTTCAATTTTACATCAGAAACCACCCCCAAAGTTTGAAATTGAAGCATTATTTCGACTAGTTATGCTGTACACAGACACAAAAACAAAAAAAAAACAAAAAAACACACATCATTGTAAAATCAATATTATATATATCTGTGGTACTATATATAGCCATGATAATTTATCATGTATATAGCAGTTGGAGAAACTTGTAGAATTACAAACACAGAATCATCTAAAAGGGTTAAAAACTGGTTGGAAACTTAATAATTCAATTTTACAAGTAAAAGGCAATGAGAGACAGTGAGTAAAAAGTGCCACAAAACTATTGTCGCGTAATGTGGCACAAGCTATTTTATTGGCCGGAGATTCTAATTTACTAGGCGATTGAAATAAACTCACAGCATCATTTATTAACCTAATATAAATTCTTGGTTTGACATTTTAAATTCCAGTATGAAATATGGACATCATCCTGGGTCAAATGCATATGGAATAGATTTAGATGTCCAAAATAAAATACTCAATGATGTAGTAAAATCACATAACACACTTCAGCCATTTCAACATGGCATATTATTAACAAATGCATCAAATCAGGGTATTTTTTCATATCGAAAACAAAATTTTAATATTAGTTATTTAATAACAAAGCGTTTTAATCAAGATATATTGGAAACTTTTTTTCTTACATGCGGGGAATGGGATGTAATTTTGATAATCCTCATCCCTTGGAATTCATATATCGTTTGAGAAAGTACATTTTATGTAGGTAAGCACTCAAGCACAGTATTTACACTTCATACAAACTGTAAAGAAGATACCACCAATACAGAAAACATTGTCACACCATCATCTTTATCTACCATAACTACAGATGAACCAGAAATAGTTTTGACTCAATCTATTTTTGATGCTATAATTGATGATACATCTTTAAATGCAGAATTGGAACCAGAAGAAAGCATAAAAGTTCAAAATGAAGATTGCTTGTCAATTGGTAGGTAGAATTTCTAAAGCAGGATTAATATATTTAGCTGGCTATACAGCCTACAAATTCAAGTAAAAATAATAATATACAAATTACCTGATTTCATACAGATGTTTTCTATAAATCATTAATAAACCATTTTACAAATATTTCAGAGCAAAATATCCAACATTAGGTATTCCAAGCAAAGAAATTATTCATACTGATATACCTGAATGGCTGCTGTATATTTCAAAGGGAAATTTGTTGTATCCTTGTCCAGAACTAGAAAAAATAGCGTTTGAAATGGAAAAATTATTTCAAAATGAACATGGAGACAATTTTTCAAAAAAACCAAAAATTCTGGATAGGATAAGTGCACAGGTATTTTAATATATATACCAACCAATGTATTTAACAATTCATTTTAGCAAGTACATATATTTATACATTATTTTCAGATTGAGAATAAATTAAATTTATATTATTTATTAATTTAACACAAATCAGTAGGTACAATCATTTTAATTTAGGAAGGTAATAGTAAAAACTAAAAACTAAATAATATAAAATTCAATATTATTTACAGGTTATTCATAACTGTGAAGGCTGCAATGTTCCTACAGAAGTGGTATTCAGTTTAGTGAAAACTCGAACATTTATATTCATAAGATATTTAAATGAAGAAATAAAAAACAAAAACTAAGAACAAAAAAAAAATAAAAAAATTGGATAAGTGTACAAACACTACAAACAACAATGTTATATTACCATCAATTAAACAAACGATACAAATACCAGCACAAGGAGCTCAACGTGGACACAGATTAAAAGATCAAAATGCAAATTTACAAAAAAGAATTGAAAAAAAAAGAAACTACTAATCAAAATGAAAAAAAAAATTGTTACCTTCAAAATCAACATAAATTTTCCCATATTAAAATTATACATTTATACTGTAGATTAATATTGTTACTTATGTTTTATTAATTACTAAAATTTTTCTGTATAAGAAATACTATATATCAGTGGCGGACTGGACAACCGGGATGCTGGGAAATTTCCTGGTGGGCCGCTGCTAGTATAAAATATATATTTATTAATATTAAAATGGTGAAATAATAAATTAAAATATTATCATATAAGTAATAAATATGTAATATAAAATATTATTAAACATAAAAACCTAGATTTCTGATTAGGTATTATAAAATGCGGGAGTGGCTTGTGTTCGGCCAGACCAGGCTCTACTGTAACATAGCTTACAGTTAGGTTACAAATTACAATAGTAAGTCCCTGTATAATAATATTATTGTGTACGAAAAACCAGATTTTGAGACGGTATGTCTATAATATTACTATAGGTAGGCAATAGGCATATTTTATAATATTATTGTGATTAAAGTAATTAATTTTAGTATTAGGTATTAGTATCTTCTACAGTAGGTTAAATTCATTTTCCCCTCCAAAAAATACAATTGAAAATGTCATTGTGTGTATAAAATACAAAAATATGTCAATATATTCTTAAAAGTTTCTTATATCCACGAATAATATTTATTTTTAAATTACAACAAAATAACCAAAATCGATGTTATTGGATTTAATATGTAATTTTGTCCAAATTTTTTTTTAATAATAATAAATTTATTTATTGCTAGTAGTTGATAAATGTGAACAAAGTGTATGGTTAACATATGAATTTACTAGCTGTGCTCTATATACTGAGGTAATACCTCTTATCGTAGAGCAAGAATACTAATCTAGATGTAATTAAAAAATTTTATTTTATTTAAAATAAAGAAATAAAAATTCACAATTTGAATTTAAAATGTCTATAAGAAATAACTGTGTTTATATATTTTTTAGATTTGTTGGCCATAATAAGAACAATTTATGAGAATCTGTATTTTTAATTTTTAATCCTTAGTTATAAAAACTGAACATTTCATAATTTTTTAATTACAATGATTGATAATTTTCAAGATTTTGATACATTTTGTCAAAGTTCAAACTTTAAATGATTATAAAAAAATGTATGCCTATGCATTTTTAATATTTTTCAACCGCTATAGTAACAATATATTATGAGGAGCCTTCATTACCTTTTCACACACTTTGGGACAACAAATACAATTTTATTGATATATTTATCGAAAAAAAATTAAAATACATGAAATTTTAAATTGCCGTAAACAGTTCAAAACAAGTCAAAATATTTTGAAAATGTTTTGATGTATAAAAAATTCTAATATTAACACTCAGTCAAAATTGCATCTATCTATGGTCTTTTGTTTTAGAGTTACATCAAAAAATAAAAATAATTTTTCTTTTGTTTTTCACGGCACTTTTGAAAACTACTGGGAAAACTACCAACTAGATTCACTACTTTCCTATTAGAAAAGATAATGTTGAAAAAAATCTAAGAATTTTTACTGTCCTAAAAGGTGATGATAGGTACAAAAAAAAAAATTAAAAACACACACATCATTGTAAAAACAATACGAGTATATTCATCGCTCCGCTCAGAATCTAAAATAGTTATTAGCAATACCTATAGGCCGAGCATCCACATGACGTATAAAACTATAAAAATATATTATATATTTAAAAGGCCATTAGTATATTGAGGGCCTCTACAATTATGATTTTCCCGGGCTGTGATATCCTCCCAAGTCCCAGTCCGCCACTGCTGTACATATATGTTTATCGTTTATCTTAAAATTGTTACAATTAAAATTCTCAAAAAATAATTATTGCAATGTTTATCTTTCTTGTTGGATTATTAGGAATTTTGATCATTTGATAAGCAAATCTGGCTTTTGATATGATAAACCAATCTGATTGGTTCCACTCTCGGCCTCCATTTTATTTCGATAGTTAAACAATCGTGATTTCGATAGTGAAGTGGTTCTACCATATATTATAATTACCTTGATAGCAGTGTTTGTACGTCTCACTTTGCGCCTTTGCGGTTGTGCTGATTAGTGATTACCGTTAGTGTTACTAGTTTCTGATTTTCACGGTTTAAATTTAAAAAACTCGGAAAATCATCAGCCGGTTGTCATTGTAAGAACGTTTGTTTGATAGAATTACACCTAAATCAACAGTAAGCAACCGTAGGAGATGAGTAGAATTTTTGAACTAGTTAGGCAGTTTAGTCTTAATGTTATTGTCTTTAATTTTTAATGTACTCTTGATATGCTATGTGGTATACCATTCATTCGCTGGATATTAACGAGTTTAATAATTTACAAAATTATTAATGATTGCAGCGTTTTAAGTTCACAATGGATCAATCCGATGAAGATGAAAACCCTTACGATTTTGTCTTACAATATAAAAGTAAGTGCTTATTACTAAATGTTTATGTACCTATAAACATTTGTGTTGTATAAGAGATTGTGTAGAAGAGGATACAGAGTCTACTAAGCAGTGGTGCCAAACCCTATATTAAGGTCGGGCCATGACCCGACATATTTTGAACATTTAAAATAGGGCCGCTTCATATTGACCATTTTCCTCTCCACGGTATGCCATTTTTTCCGATATTAAGATGTTGGGCATCTTGAAATATTTTTCGCCCTACTAGATTTTTAGGACTTCGACGCCACTGCTACTAAGTCCAAATTCAAGCACTCTAGGTTTAATACATAGTTGAATACCTATTTAATACCTACTACCTAGTCCCAGTTACATAAGTGAACACTAAACCTATATGTTTTATTTCTGTCTTTCAAGCTTACAAAATAGCAAATTTGCATTGTGTAAAACACTTTTTGTTTTGTTAGCTTAAGGCACCTCACAGGCTTTTATGGATACTTTAATTTTAAGTTGAGTATAAACCTTATAACTATGTATAATATTACAATTTTTTAATGCTTATAACTTGCTGTAAAATATAAATAGCAATAAAAGCCTATGTTAAGCTCAAGATAATAATATAAAATTGATAATGTGATGAATGTTTTCATGTTTAGGAGACAGAAAAAAAATTCGGTGAATTTGCATCTACTTCAGCTGTTTTACCTGAAATGATTAGTGATTATTGCACTATTTTCCAGCACTATTTAGTATTAAGTATTGTATTAAACCTTGAGTACTTGAATTCAGGTTCAACTCTATTACTTATCCTGGAAAATGTTTTTTATAAATTAAGAACCAGCAAACTACATTCAACTCTTGCATTTAGATATTTGAAACCAAAATTATTAAGAATCGATATTAGTTCTTATAGATATTTAAATGCATAAACTGAAATTAAGACTAATACCTTACATTTATATATTTAAAACCCCTCTGTTTAACATATAAATCCCTTATTTTCTATACAAATTAAAATAACTAGTATTCTTTGTTTCTAGTACAAAATACAGTGTTTAACATTGTAACTTGGAGCTGTCCTCAATATTATCAGAAACTATACCATCCAACGTAGGTAACTGACGACTGGATACCTGATTTATTGGACTTGAGAGTTTTTGTGTACTTTATGTATTTTTGAGATACCTATAATTTGCATGAATACAAACATAAATATTTACATTTTTTCCGTAACTGCGAAAACTTAATAATCTGAATAATTATTAATTTTATATATTTTGTATGGGCTTCTTTTTTTAGTTCAGTCAATTCTCTCAACTCTAAGTAAGACCAAACTGAATCACGTGGGTTTATTATGGTTAATAGTTTTGGAACGAATAGATCAAAACAATGGTTCAAGATTTCATAAAATTTGGAGATCACTGCATCTAAATGCAAATTAATAAGATTTGGGATTATATCGATATTGGCTAAGATTTGAATAATATCTTTAAAATTGCATGTATTAAAATTATAAATTACATTTATATGATTCATTTTTGGCATTTTAAATATAAATAAATTTAATCGAATGAAAATTACGTATGCTCAGATCACGAAAAACGTTAAGAAACAAACATGACTAACATATGATTCACGAAAACCTACTCAATTACAGATTAATACTTGTCTCAATAGGTCTCAGATAAGATATAAGAAAAGAAAACGACTTTGTCAAATTACATGGACTACCTATAAATATAACTATAAATATGTTATTTTAATTAATATAAGCAAATTATATATATTATGTATTTTAAAACCGTATTTATGCTATGAAAATATGTAAAATACAGAAATATACAGTACAAGTCAAAAATGGCAAAATATGCTAAATAAAACTTTGTATTTTGGATCTATTGACTTTCATTAAAACATGTAACTTGCCTAGCTATTTTTTGGACTAATTAGAAAAAACATGCTAATACCAGTCCCTAGTAATAACCTATAATTTGTCTAGCGAGAGGACTTGCCATGGAGCTACACAAATTGATTCTTTTGCACATCCCTATTTGATACCCTGCTATAATAGAATCCGGTTCGATGGCAGGATGTTGCTTGGGGATGTACAGTATCATCGAGTTCTCTAGCTATACAAAGTATATATTATTTATACATTTGCAACAGGTTCATTATTATTTTACTCTAATTAGGTGTTTATTTGTTTATGAATAATTTTCACGCATGTTCACCTAAACCTAAAATTCATATCATTATTTTTACATTGTCTTCAATATAAACATTGGTTGAGATTTGGTTATTTTTATTGCTTACTATATCAAATTTTAATTATTCTAAGATATCATAGCCTAAACTTTCATTTTTTTTTATACAATTTTTAGAACTTCAAATGGAAAGAAAAAATAAAGTTACCTCTGCCGATGATGAACATCAACCAATCGTCAATAGTACTTTAAAGTAATGTTTAATTTTGTATTTTATATTATGAATTGTACATAATTATGGTTAATTTTTATAGTTCACCGATTAAAACTTCCTCTACACAGTCTGAAGCATTGACTAAGTAAGTTTTATGCTTTATTTAAACTTATTTACAATTAACAACATTATCTAAATAATAAAATATTATATTTGACATTATATTTATTATTTTTGTATAGTTCAGATGTAAATAATACTGTAGATTCAACAGCAAGTACTTCAAGCCATACTAAAGGTCGTAGTCGCCGACCAAAAGGGTACATTTTTAAGTTATTTGGAATTGTATATAATATAATTATTAAAATAATAAACTATTTATTTATTTTTGTATGGGGTATTTTTGAAGAAGAAATTGTGCAACTCAAGATTCTACTAATGTGGATGGACCAATAATATGCATAGGAGATTTTTATGATGGTTATGATATGCCATCGCCAATAGTACCTAAGGAAAAAACATCTAATGATAAAATGATGGATGATGCTAACAATATCATGGATGTAAGTTATGGGTTAATACTGTTAATAGTTTAAAATATTTTTGTTTTATAAATAATTGATTCTTGAACATTATGTATTAAATGTTTATACTTGTTAGAATTGGAAAAAAAGACAAATCGAAGAAGCTGAAACAGAAGATGATTTAGCTTTAGCAAATCGTGTTATGAATGTTAAAGTCTTTTGGCGACAAATGCGTACATATCGTTTTCCACTTAGAATGGTTAGATATTTTTAGAAAGTTAATTATTATTTATAAATAAATTTTTTAAATTTTTTAAAAATTAGTTTCAGCCAATTTCGGGTATTTTTGAATATTTTGCAAAATTAGAAGACATAGATCCTTCACATGTTCATTTGGATTTACACAAAAAGACTCTTTCACCAACAGATACTCCAAATTCAATCAACTACAAGATAATTGATTTCATTGGTAATATTATAATTTTAAATTAATTATTTGTCAACATATAGCCTAATTATTTTATATGTTCACAAAAAGTGGTGTTCACCAGACCAAGAATAACATTTAAAATCATGTCATCATTTTTATTAAATTAAGATAAAATCTATATTTGATGGTTATCAGTAATTTTAGTGGAATTTGCTTGTATTTTTGTTGTTTATTTTTCCTATTAACAACCCTGAAACAAATTTTAATGCAATAAAAATGAAATGAGCATCTAAAGAAATGTATAAACTTTTTATAAATGTACTTTAATTATTAATACCTTAAATCTATTTTTCTCTATAGTTATTTTAGTCATACTAAGTTAATACTACACATGTATTTTAGATAAGGCTTGTCAGGCAGTGTGATTTTATGACATAACACATAAAGCGCGACTTATATTTAAACATAAAATCAATTCTCATAATAAAAAATTTGATTTCTCTAGTCCTTTTGGCAAAAAAAAAAAAAATCATAATAATAATAATAATAGTAACAAGTAGTATAATTAATTTTTAGTAAGTTTGACCAACATTCCTTTAAAGTTCAACTAGTTTAGTTTAGGAGCAACTTCTGCTCTATAGCATACTTTATATATTTAGTAATTTATTATTTTTTTTTCAATTATATATTTTTTTTTATATATTATACGTACGTATTAATATATGCTTCTTAATTTTTTCTAACATCATAAATAGGCCCGATAGCCTACTTACAAATTATAAGGCTTGAGCCTCTTAAGGCCATACCAAATAGGTACCAATTTTGGCTAAACTCAGTAATTTTATAATTTTTAACAATTTTAACTGAATAATTGAAAAGAGAAAATTACGTAAAGGCAAAAGTAGTTTGTCCGTAGGTTATTAATCATGAGATTTTGGTGTACTATCTTTGATAGTTTAAATATAATACAAATATACTAATTTGTATTTAAAAAAAAAAAATATTCGTTTTTAGAGTTCTTTTATTAATCATAATAACTATACTGTCTATACAAACAGCATGCGAGTACACCAACTACTTTAGTTTATAATAAAGTTATTTATAAATTTCTTAGATTAATAATTAATAATTATCATTGATATAATTATTAACTTAATTTTATACGTATATTATGTAATTTATTTAAATTTTATTATCTGGTTATGTTATTTGTTTCCTATAGGTCTACAGTTTGATTTATTTGCCACACAGCCCTAACCAGTATCTAAGTCACAGTTTCATTTTTTAATTTCTCAAATAATACAAAGTACTCAAATGATAATTTAGATAAATTTAAAATAGTGTTTAATGTTTTAATTATTTTTATTTTTGGTGTATTGAACTCAAATGCTGTTATGTACAATAAAATAATAATAAAAGAAGACTTGAAATTAGTACACAGAAAAGTCAATGTAAAAGTTCCAACAATTGACACAATGAGACTGTATAACTAACTACTATTTTAAATTTTTCAATAATTTTTATTACCTACTTATTCTTGGTTATATTTCATAGGTATCCTATCATACATTTTATGTAATATTAATAATATTGTTCAATTTATAGAATTAATGTATTCTATTCTATTACATTATAATATATATGTATATATTTTTTTTTTTTATTGAACTTAAATCAAAATGTAGATTAGGTTTATTTTTTACTTGAACATAAATTCATTTTCAGTTTACTGAAGTAATAAGTGGTTGATTATATTATATAATTTCTCAGTTGGAGAAATAGACCAATTATGCATTTAAATATAAAATGATAACACAGAACACAAATGTCTATTAAGTTTCTATATTTTTGAAAATAATCTTTCATTAACTTTTCAATTTATTAGGCCATTGAATATTTTTATTATACATAATTGGCATATGGTTAAATTCATTGAAGTCTAAATAATTTCAAAAGAAATTTGTTTAGTTTGTTTCACTGGCTTAATAATATTCTCTAAAATAATTAATGCATAGTTTGGCTTTTAAAACTTTTATTCGAATATAGGCAATATTTTTTTAGTCTTTATTTTTCTTTTACAAGTTGATTAATGATTGCTTTATTCCAATTTTTTAGATGGTGATATTGAATTTTATAAGAGCCCTTATGATACACCCGCTGATGTTTCTGAAGTTGAAGTTGAAAAACCACAAGACGATTTTGTAAAATTTTGTATTAAGCAAAAAGATACAAAAAGGCCAATTATTATGGAGATTAAAAAAACTGACAAAATGCTGATTTTGTATATCAAACTATCAGAGTTGTTAGATTTAGATATAGACTCGTTTACATTGGAGTTTGATGGTGACCAAATTAAAAAATCTGATACAATGGAAAGCTTGGATCTTGAAGGAGATGAATGTTTTGAACTCTTCCCAAAAAAAACAAAGAAATAGATTAAGTATTCGGAAAATAAAATATTTCTTCTACTAAATATTTTTTTATTATTTTATATTATTTTCAATGATTACTATAATTATAAATTTTGCCTAATTTGTTAAGTAAGGATAGAAATTTATTCTTTAATGTACTCTTTCTGTTATTATGTAATATTAAAGTATCAATGTAATCGTCCAATATTATTGTTGCATAATTAATACTTTTATGTATAAACATTAAGACCGATGGGTTTGTATATGTGTGAATTATATTTTTGTACAATGAATGTGTATATATATATATATATATATATATATATATATATATGTTTGTAAAACTTGTTAGGAGCTATTTGAATTGAAATTAATAATGACAATATTTTAATATTTGTATTAAGAGAATGTCAGAGATGGTTTCTCTCCCTGGCCTACGCAACATAGACAAAACACATGTGCGCAGAATAATTTTTTTTATATTTTTAAGCAATCTTAGAGTAAAGTCGCCCATTAAAAAAAGATAAAGAATAATATTTTTAAGGAAATGATATATCAATATTATTTTTTACTGTTATTTGATTTTGTAACCAACTTAAATATAAACAAAAAAATGTTATAAATTTAAATAATATTTAAATTGGTTGAGACAATATTTAGACAAATCGTGTCATTCCCTAATTAATAAATAATTCCTTATCTTTTTTGTTATAGGTAATTTTACTCTAAGATTGCTTAAAACATTTTAAAAAAATGATTCTGCGTAAATATGTTTGTCTATGTTGCGCGTGGGCCATTAAGAGATAACAAATAGTGTCTGACATTCTTTTAAAATTGTATCAATTAATATCAATATAGTGCTCAGATTTATATTCAAATATATATCTTCTACTATTCACCTAGAATAATTTTGATTATAAATGTCGACATTTCATGATGTGTAGATTTTATAGTTAATTTTTTGCATATTTTAGCATATTTCATTTAAAATGCATATTAAGTGCATTTTTTTAGATAGTTGCATAAATATTGTATATTCTACAATTATAATCATTATAATTCTACCTTTGTTCATTGAAATAGTCATATTTATGTTTGAATAGGTACCTTCTGTTGATCGTAAATAATCCATGATAATGTACATCGTTAAGTCATAAATAAATAACACAAAATATTGGATTTTCTAGTGGTTAGGTTAGTTTATTTATTATTATTTGGCTACATGTGACATAGTACATGTATATATACCGTACATGCTATTAAAACATTTTATTTCGCAGTTTTTTCAATAAACTTTTTATGTATATCTTTAGTTTAAATTTGTAAAAAAAAAAAAAAAATGATTTTGCATAATATTACTTATAATATCTACTTTTTTTGTCTTCAAATTTTCGTAAAATTTGTGCGATTCTTCTTTTATTAAAAACTGCTTTAAACGAAGTAAATCTTTATATTTCGAATTATTTTTTATAGCAAGTTTCTCATTATATAATGACTTCAATGCATTGGTTTTAATGTTTTCAATGTTTGCATTTTGCCGTGTCTTTTTTCCGCGTTTATTCTGTTTTGGCACTATCTTTAGTGCTCGCATACATTCCACAATACATATCTTTGTGGAACCAAGCACGTATCTAGGATCAATTTTCGCGGGGAGGTTTAAAATATTTTAAGTTCGTCTTCCGACAACATTGCGATAACATATTATAAATATATAACTACTTTAAAAAATCGGGGGAGGGGGAGGGGGGTTGAACCTCTAAAACCCCCCACTCCCTGTAACGGTTAGGTGCAAAATGAGTGCATGGTCTTTACGAAATTCTATAACTCTTATGGATCTTGTTTTAAGGTTACTTTTTTTTGAGTAATATCCTTGCGACTATTCCGCCCAGTTTTGGAATATGATGTCTTTTTCACAGTCGACTACAGTGAAGGGCGAAGGATTTATTCGACTGTTTAACAAAACCTCTCGCCAGTCATCTGGAGTTTCGGTGTAAGATTTACAGTTTATTAAGCTCATATTTCTATCACGCTCCAAGTAAGAGTGGCCTCGAATCGGAAAGACAATTTTTACTAGATCGAAATGATTGTTTTGAGTGACGAGATAATGGAAAAATCTAAAAACTGTCGTTTTTTTTTTTTGTCCTGTACAAGAGTCGCAGAATATAACTAACTGACGAACTTGTTCCGGAAGAATTTTTTCTATAAAATTATGCATCATGGAACAAACGTCATCTGCCCCTTTCTTCGCGATAGATTCGTCGTATGTGAAAAATATTGATTGGCTGGTGGAAAGAATGTGTTATGTGTACATTACATGTAATGAAGTTTAATTGCCGTCTATAGTATACATCGTCAGTAGTTATATTAGGAGTAGGACAATTTTATTGATAATCGATAGATATAGCTTCAAGTGTATCAGTGTTCATTGATTTTTTTCTGTAATTTATTTTCACTTAGTAAAAATTTTCAGCTTTTCTTAAATGTAAATTTTTTTCAAATTTTTTTTATGTAATTCTTTTTCGATGTCAGTATGTGCAGATATAGTGCTGACGTAGGGGTTGCATTTTTCAGTTTTTCTGTAAGAGTAGCAATTTCAGCCTTTAGAGAATCACGAAAACTGCATGTATCTTTACGAGGATAACCGAAACCAATATTAAATTTTGTTTCAAAAATTTTACGAAATGATTCAGATGAAATTTTATACTCAATGTTTTTGTTTTCAAACATCGAGTGCAATTCCTTTATGTTTAGAGTCTCGGGTAAATATGTTTTTTTTTTTAATCTTTTAATGAGTAGTGAGACTTGCGACCTTTTAATGATTTTAGAAAGTCGACTACTTTGTTATGAATTTCATCTGAAAGCTTTCTAGGACGATTTGTATGCTTTCCCCTTTTATCTATATAGGAAAAATATTCATGGCTGATAACGATTCCTGTAGAGTTTGTACACGTTTCGCAGAAATACCATGTAAGGAAATAAATGCTTTTATGCAAATAAGATTGTCTACTAACTCATCATCGCAAAACACACGCACGCGGTAGGCATAACCGCATAAATAGCCAAATTGTACTGAGCCTTGTCGTCACTAAGTCGACTGCGCCTCCTCATAGCAGGTAAAACTGTAATAAGTCCACAAAGGTACTTACTCTGGTCATTGTAGTTCCATAGACGGTTGAAATCTTTTATGATACGCTTCTTGTCTTCAGAAACATTTTCGAAACAACGATACCGTTTACACTTGCAGTCGGTTCCTAACTCGTGTTTACCCATAGTACCGCGCAATTTTTTCAAAACACCCCGTTCTCTACCCATTTTAACTCTTTTTTTTAGATGTAGGTACATTGATTACTGCTAATATCATCACTAGAATCACTAAATTCACTATCCATTTTGAAAAATAAAAACGAACTAACTGTCGACTGTGAAAAATAAATACGAACTAACTTTATTGTCTGCTGTGGCAACAACATCAGAAATTATGACGAAAACGTAATAGCAATATTCTGATATTAATGATCTCGTCATACTATCGTTGAAACGCGCTACTGGGAAATGAATTGCGGAAAAAAATCCCCAGACCGCAATATTACTCACAACCTCTTGAAAATGGTTGAACCTATATTTTTAAACGTTAATTATTATCAATAATAATTATCACATTATTAATATTAAAACTAGTCTTAAGTACATTCGGACATCTCTTAAAGGACTAAACTTAGAACACCGCCAACGTATAAAATGTGAGCACTCTTTTTGAAAATGACAAATAAATCCGATGTGCGCAGGCTTAGGTTTTTATTACCACCAGTTTTAAAAATTTCCACCGTTTCCATAGCGTTGTCGTTCTGTACTTGTGTAGTGTGTGTTGTGTCCTAAATGTGTACTGAGACCTATAATATGTGATGCACTGAAAAACGTTGCTAATTTTTATTGTACAATAGGTACAATGTTTGAACATGGTCATACACTCATACCCGATACCCATTTATTTTAAGATAGGGAGTATCAAAATTATGTTTGTGAGCCCATTACAGATAAGATAGGTAGTTGTAACCTTTTACCATATCTATGCCTTTTACCCAATAATATATATTATCAAAGGTCACCGGTAGGTACAAACTATACTGCACACAACAATCATATTAAAATTAAATAAAATTTGAAAAGCTTATATCGTATACATTATCGTCAAAATGTTACAAAAAACTTAATATTTTATTTCGGGGATTTAATTTTTACAGACTTATACCAACATAAAATTAGTTTATAAAATATTCTGCTTAGGAATATGAAATTAATACTCAATGATGTTGTTGTTCAAAAAAGTTAAAAAATTAAAAAATTATAAAAATAAAATTTTTTAATAAAAACTTTGTTTTTCTAACTTTTCAACAAATTTATTGAATGATATAATATATAATATAATACCTATACGTATTTGTAATTCAATTTCAATATTAATAATGTGGTAATTATAGATATAAATAATATAATATATCAATGTTAAAAAATATTTGTGAATGAGCTGTTGTGAGTAATATTGTAGTCTGGGGATTTTTTTCCGGGGTCGTTCGTCGGGGGATTTTTTTCCGATTACCTTGGGAAATACATGGTACAATATTATAAATAACGCAATGAACAAACGTCATCAAACGATACTGAAATAAAAATAATATTAGATATTTTGGAGTTGGACTACAACCTATTTTCCACACAACCACATGGACTAAAATCTTTCTTCACCAGTATACCTAATCTTTTCCATTTAATAACTATGGACCGAAAGATTTTTTCACTGAATCGATTTCAACTGTCGATATTACTCTTTATTTGCTATCTAATCAAACCATAAAATCAAAATAGGAAAAAATGGACTACTACCGTTTTTCCACTGTACCCTTCATATTTTTTGTATTTTAGATTCTGAGCGAAGTGATGAATGCATAATTGATTTTACAATGTTGTGCGTGTGTTTTTTTGTGTCTGTGTACACGACATATTTTTAGTTTTTTTTTTATAAATGACGGTAAAATTCTATTCATTTGGTAAAAAAGCTTCAACATTTAATACAAGGCTCCTTTAGTCCTATTGTATTTTTACAATGGCAGTTAAACAATATTAAAAATTCATAGACAACATTTTTTTAAATAAGCATTTAAAGTTTGAATTTTAACAAAATAGGTACGTAAAAATCACAAACATTTGCAATTTATTTTGAGTTAGAAATTCATAAAAATGTATTTTTTTAAAACTAAGATTTGAAAATTCATTTCAAGATTTTTCATGGGTTTGTCAACTTTTATCAAATAAAAAATGTGTATCCGAAAGTCAAATTAAATTTTTATGAGCATTTGAATTACAACATTGGATATTCACTTAATTTCTCTTGTACCGATATTCTTATTTTTATTTTTATTTAAACTATTGTACAGCAGAGTGACATCCACTTACCCGCTTTTTATGATATAAATCTGGGTCCTAAATATAAATATACAAAAAAAAAATACATATATGATAAGATAAATGTATTCCTTTGATATTTTAAAATTAGAATTACAAAGCATGCATTCTAAGATCATTTATTTTCTATAATAAAATTAAGCTAATTAAAAAATATCTTAATTATTTTGTAGATCTTATTAGTAGGTATTGCCTTAAATCTTGAACTATTGCAGTTACAGACATGAATACATGATAAGTACCAAAACTATTTCCTACTAAAGTTTTCTAATAGGTATTTTTATCTATAACTATCAATTTGTTTCATAAATTATTATTGTTCTTCAAACTTCCATACTTTCCATATAATTTTATATTCTGTTTAAATTACAAGGGTCCAGATTTCAATACCATAAAAATTATCAAAAATTGTTTTATAAGATAACCAAAAATGCATTATCAACATAATATTAAATGACATTTTTCTTTAAAACACGCAACCCAACCGATAGAAAAACGATAGCTTAACTTGTAGTCCCTTGTACACCTCTTAAACTTAACAAAACTGATAATAATACGAAAACTAAATTTATTAATACTTTTGTGATAATAATGTTATATGAAAAAAAAATAGTTGAATACCGCCAATATTAACTATTATTAATTATTTAAAATATCATGTTAAATTAGTAGACGTTATTTAATCTGTAAATATCTGTAGATGAAATTAGCATAGACTAGGAAAATATATTGTGTTTTATTAAAGAAAGTACATCCATAGGCGCCCACAGAAATTTTTCTAGGGGGGGGGGGCGATGTTAGGATTTGAGGATAAATATTATAATTTTATTACGTGTTTTAAAATAATAACCTTTTTTATTATACTCGTATACAATATATTATATTTTATTATATTAAAACTTATTTTATACTTTAAATTTGTTGTATAGTATATAGGTCATAGGCGTGCGGACAGGGGCAGCAAGGTGTGCTCTTGCTGCCCCTGGACGGTTTGAATATATTTGTCTGGGCCGAACTATATAATAATAACATAACATAATAATATAACCGTATTATAATAATAAAGAATAATGTGTTATTGATATTTGATGTATTTTTAATTTTGATATGGTAACCGGTGTTGAGCAAAAACAATCTATGATTAACCAATGATAATATCGTTTAAAATATTTTTATTTAAAGGTCAAAGGTTAAATTTTGATTTTGAGCTTAAAAATGTTAACTTAATACCCATCATGTATGGGCCGGTAAAATATTCGCTGCCCCCGACTTGAAACTTTGCGCACGCCTATGATATAGGTATAGTAATTTATCTTAAAACATTCAGTTAAAAAAATATTTTGAGAAAGCCAGAGGGGCAAATGCCCCAGCTTTCACCCCCCTGCTGGCGCCTATGAGTATATCATACAAACACATAGAGAGAACAGAGTGCATTGCAATATTTTCTTATTTATTTAAATCATTATGATCAGGCATGTCAAACTCAAAGTATCAAATGGGCCAAATTTATTGAGAAGCTTACTATACACATAAAAATTAAAAAAAAAAATTATGAATTGATTAGTTTATTAGAAGATGAGACAGTATAATAATGTATACCATGAACTAGTAATACTGACCATACTCCTCATACCTGTCCACCTAACAGAGTCCAGTCCTGTATATTTTAGTTCATAACATATACCAAATAAACTATTCTCTAAAAATCTAAAATAGTTGTGACACAGCATTAAGATTTTATTTTTGTTTATTTTTATTGTAGTTTATGTTTTTGTTTATCATTATTGGTAGCCGCAAGCCATAAAAAAATTGAGCTGAGAGCCGTATGTTTGACATATCTAATTATGATCATATAGTATAATATCATATCATACATAATATGTGTTTTAATCTGTACAATTTACATGGACTTATTTAAATTTTTAAATAATTTAAGTATAATTTCTTATCCTTATTTGTTAAAAAATATTGGTTTTTCTGATAGTTAGGAGTCTTAAATCTTAATCATAAGCAAATAAATATCTTGCAAGTGTTTTTCATAAGAAATAAATTAAAAATACTTAGATACTAGATCAACACTGAGCATTAACTATTCACATAGGTAAATACCTATAGTTAGGTACTATTTTTTTGAAAATTATTTTTATTTAAAATACATTTGTAGCAGCAACAGTCATGTGAAAAATAGAGAAAGAGTACAATCCATTAATATAAAGACATAATTATATTACATATTTTGCGCCCCAGCCTCCAAGTAAGAAAAAAAAATGTCTACCCCAACCCAAATATCTTTAGAAATATGTTTGTAAAAACATTAGTAATAAATATTAACTTACATTATTCATACGTTCTTTATTATGTTCCGAATCTAAAAGGCATATTAGAAGATATAAATAAAAATATAATATTCACTGTATATATTATAAATAAGAGAAGTAAGTGCATTTATTATAAATTATACAAAATCTATAAAAAGTACAAAACTGTTGGCTAAGTTAAGAATTTTTGTTTATGGTCGTCCAACATTTTTTTATTGGCATTTCAAAAAAAAATTGAAAATTTCAGTGGTCTACAAATAACTCAAAAAAAGTCAAAATTAAACTGTATACATATAGATATCACTAACATAAAAATTTGGTGAAAATTTCAAGTTTTTATGTTGATTTGTTTTTGAGTTACAACCATATAAAAAAATCGATTTGGTCGAAAACTGGTTTTGCGTAAAAATTCCCGTTTTTCTGTCATTTTTGTTGTTGTTTTTCTCGATTTTTTTGAAAACTGTTGGAAAATGCAGTCTTGGGTAAAATAATTTTTAAAAGTATTTGGAATAAATACTCGAATACTCACGAAAAATAGTATTCCGAATAAAGTATTTAGAATACTATAAAAATATTTCAAATACTTTTAAAATATTTTTCGCTATAGATATTAATAAAATAATAATTGCCAATGTTTAAATACATAATATATTGTTTGTAAATTAAAATTATAATATACCTGACTTTATAACTATTTATGATTTACAATATTATATTATAATAATTTTTTATAATATTTATTAATAATTATCTGCAATTATTATCTTCTATGAATAATATTAAGCATAAAATCTTTCACCTGGACAGGAACAGTGTAAAACAATATATACCTACTAAATAAGGAATGTAAAAAGTATTTATTTAAAAAAAATAACCAGGAAATCGCAAAATATTAATATTTTTTCCGATAGAATATCATCATATTTTTGTTTGAGTGATGTGATATATACCAATAACTAATAAGTAACCAAAATACATATGTTTTTCCCTTGTAATACATCTATAGACACACACACAAAAGCTCCATTACTAGTAAATAATCGTCCAAAAATTAAACATCGGCTTTAGCAAAACGGTTAACTGTAACAGCATCACATATCTTATGAAATTTAGAAGGGCTCATTTTAAAATGAATAATAAGAAATTTCATAGCATCAAACCAGGAATTCCAACGGGTATCATTAGGAGTTTTTAAGTATACATCCAAATTGGTTTTAACTATGTCGAATTGTCGGCCATTTGACTAGAACGGTTCTGTTTGTTCCAAATAGCTTGACATTTTGCAAATGTAGATGCTAAAATACTAAAATCCTAAAAAAATATATTGTTATACTATTAAATTATTCCGAATATAGTATTTGGAATACTTCCGAAGGTATTCTGAATAGTGAATACTGCATAAAATACTTTTCCTAAAAGTATTCTGAATACCTAAATAGTATTCCGAATACTACCCATGACTGGGAAAATGTTTTATTTTGACCTCTATAATGCACTAAGGATATTCAAAGTTTGAAATTGAAGCATTATTTCGACTAGTTATGCTGTACACAAACACAAAAAAAAAAACACACACACATCATTGTAAAATCAATACATTCATCACTTCGTTCATAATCTAAAAAAACGTGCCTATGTGTATTTAATATTTTTCAACTGCTATTGTAACAATGTGTTAGGTGTCTTGAATTACATTTTCAAGCTTTTCTGCCCAACAAATATATTTTTATCGATATTTATAGAAAAAAATAAAACAAAAAAGTTGAAACATTAAAATGGCAGTAAACAGCTCAAAACAAATCAAAATAGTTTGAAAATTTTATAAAATATAGAAAATGCATACATAAAAATTCAGTGAAAATTTCAAGTGTCTGTGGTCATTTGTTTTAGAGTTACCCCAGAATAAGAAAATCACTAAATGAAAAATATATTGAAAATCAAATGTTGTAAAAATTTAAAATTCAAACACTCATGAAAATTTAATTTGAATTTCTGGTAGACATTTAGGCTTGTAAGGAATCTTGTATTAAATTTTAAATTTAGAAAGAAATTTTTTTATGAATTTCTAGTTAAAAATAATTTGTGAATTTTTGTGATTTTTACTATTTTGTCAAAATTCAAACTTTAAATGCTTATAAAAAAAATTGTGACTGAATTTTTTTTATTTTTCAACTGCTATTGTAATAATATGTTAGGAACCTTGTATTAAATTTTCAAGTTCTACCCAACAAATACATTTTTATTGATATTAATTTAAAAAAAACTAAAAATGATCGAAAATTTCATATGCCTATAAATAGTTCAACTTAAGTCGAAATTATTTGAAAATTGCATAGTGGATAGAATATACTCATATAAACATTCGGTGAAAATTTCATGTATCTCTATGGTCATTTGTTTTAAAGTTACATCAAAAACCAAAATCGATTTTGTCGAAAACTGATTGTGTGTAAAATTTCCAGTTTTTCCCTTAATTTTTAGTTTTTTTATCCCGATTATTTAGAAAAGTGTTAAGAACTTTTTACTTTTGAGCGCCCAAAATACTAACTAGATTCACTTTCTAATCGAACAAGTTCCTGAACTACTGAAGTCAAGAATCGAAACACTTTTACTGCACCAAAACGTGATGATTGACACAAAAAAACACACATATCATGAGGTAAAATATCGCTTTCCTCGTTCCGTTCAGAATCTAAAAAACATATTTTATATTTTGTCTTTCTATTTTCATTCTCTGTGATCTATATGATAACAAAATTGGTGTACTGTTGAAAATGTTGTTTTTTTCTATATATATCATATATTTTGAACACTTATTCATGTACGATGTGCGGATGTGCCCAACAGAAAATAAAATATACTATTTTATGTAATGGAAATTTAAAGCAGGAAAGCAAAGCATCAATACTATTTTTTTTTTTTTAGTACGACACTCACTTTTTTACTAAGATTTTTACATTTAAAACGATTTTTCAATTGCAATGTAATTTCATGAATAATTGGATTGTTGTAAGATTGTGAACATTCTAAAATATTTGAATAAATTAAACACTACGAGATATCCACACTTATATTTATTTTATATTCACAGCGATAGCGGCTTTCGTTGAAGACGTTACAAATATACAGACTAATTACTACTGATTCATAATTATTTATTGCTAGATATATCCATAGTGAACTGCATGGGCATCAGGTAACTTAATGCGATCACTCTAATAAGTAATAAGTAACCTAACAATACATCAAACCATCTCATTTATTATTCTTTCAAAATAAAATCACCAATAAAAATTTAAATAATTTGATACAATGTATGGGTAATTTCAAAATTATGGGTTATTTCATGTCACGCAGCTGTGGTCTCTTCAATTATGGGCTGAATAGAGTTCTAAAAAATGTTTTACCTTAAATATTATTTACCTTACAAGTACTCAATATTTTTAAGTTGAATTATTTATTATTTTAAGTATGAAACACATCTAAGTAACCCAAATCTCTCTCCCTAAGCGTGTCACAATTAGTAGGTTTCTAGCTTTTTTTTTAAATATGTCAGATACCATACAGTATTTAATGAGTTATCAATGAATTATTATAATCATAATATTTTCCTCTAAAATGTGTTTTGTTAAATAAATCAAATTATCACTAAGAAAGTGTTTTTGGCGTAAGTTTGTGTCGGTTACATCATTTTTTCTCTCTCCCTAAAATTTTTTTTTAATTGCCGCCAGATAATAGTATAATGGAAATTTTGTATTAATACAATGTGGCAACACTGCTTCAGTATGATAACAAAACGTGTGTTTTGTTGTTTACATCAAAAAAATTTATCAGTTGTGTTTGCGTACGTAAACAGCACGGTTTGTCCGTGCGTGATTTTATTCAACCTCATTCCCTAAGGCCTATCAAATACTTGTAGTAAGTGTATTTTGGATTATAAATAATTTCATTTTATGTGCATTATTGATCAGAATGTATGTACCGTAATGACTATCTAGAAATAATTCGTAATCTTATCAATAATGATTGCTAACTGTCAAAACCTCTCTCCCTACAGTCTCTCTCCCTAAAATAATTAAAAAAATTAAATTTGTAGGGAGAGAGAATACAAATTAGGGAGAGAGAATACTGTATTTTTACTGTACTCTATCGGAATGTTTAGACCATGGACCTGCTGCTGTTTGGGCACATCTACAACCTATTTTCCAATTCATACAACGTACTGTTCCACAAATCACCGTTGTTCATTTTCTGACAGATAGCCCTACAACACAATACCGTAACAAAACCATATTTTTTCTAATCGCCCATGCCCTTCAGCATTCAATTGAAATTTCATTATGTACATGGAATTATATGGAAGCTGGTCATGGAAAAGGTGCTCCAGATGGTGTTGGAGGTTGTCTTAAAAGAACAGCAGATCGAGTTGTTGCTCAAGGGGAAGACATAGATTGTTTTGAAAGCTTTGTAAAGGTCTTAAAAGAGAATGTCAGAAAAGTGGAACTAATTTTGGTTTACGAGCATGACATTCAATCAATGAAAAATAATATACCACCAGAAATTCCTTCTTTCAAAGGTACTTTCAAAGTACATCAAGTTGTATTTATGAAAGAGTTTCCCAATAAATTAGTTATGAGAAAACTAAGTTGTTTTGATTGTTATGATTGTGACAAGTTTTCTTTAGGACATCATATTATTTTACCAACTAACGAGGAAGCAGATTGCCTAGAAAATGTCCCAGTTGAAGTTGAATGTGATTTACATATACAACCGACATCGTCAATATCAGAGCTACAATCAAAAAATACTTTCTATGCCCCAGGAACCTACCTTCTGGTGAAGTTTGAAAAATATTCTAAGAAGTCTGCAGATGCTCTAGGTTTTCAGTATGTTTGTTGTGTTGAAAAACAAAATGAAGATAATTCTATTACTGTAGATGGACTAAGAAAACTTGGTAACTCCTTTACAGAATTTATTGTAAAAGATAATGATAATAGTGTAATTGGTACAGATCAAGTTATGCAGGTGCTTCCAAATCCAAGTGTGGTATTAAAAAAGAGAAAAACGGTGTTTTTGTTTCCTATTAAAGTCAATGTCAAAGAACTTTAGTGATAGTTTAGAATTGTAGTGCTTAAGTTGGGTAATTATATACTAGTCATAAATAAAACTAGATTTCCTCCACCAAAAAGTTCAGATTGTATTTAAAGTTTTTATAGACATAAGTATTTTTGTTTTAATATTTTAAACCAAGGTTTGGTTAAGGTTAAATGTATTCAAATTCTGTTAAATATTGTTTAAGACTAAAAGTTAGTTCAGATTGTATATTTAATGTTTTTAATGATATAGACGTTATTTTGTTTTAATTTTTTAAACCATGGTTTGGTTAAGTTTAAATGTGTTCAAAGTCTGTTATATTTTTCAATAATGTAAGTGTTATTTTAAATTTAAAAATGTGATTAAATTGTTTGTGATCTTAAAGGTATTAATGGTAGATCTCAAAACAAAATATATTAAATAACTATTAAAAAATTGTGATTGTTAGTATTTCTATATTTTTTTAAAATTTTCAGTCAATTTAAAAATAATATGTTGAGGTGACTTTTATTTTGTTAATAAACGTATATTAAAGCTCAAAAGTACTATTGTTATACTTTCTAGTCTTAAGTTACAGTTGTTGTTGATATTAATTTGTATGGCCAATTGCATAAATATATATATGTGTGTGCATATTTTTTCATAATTTCTCTCTCCCTACATCCAAACCTCTCTCCCTATATTTTGAAAATTTCTAAAGTTAAATATATACAAAAATATTAATGATTATGTGTGCACACTCCATGAAGGTGCAGTAAGGTCTATACAGATAAGTAATTGACAAAAAAAAATAGGGAAATTAAGTTTTTATTATTGGATATAAGCAAAGCTTGAAATAACCCATAATTTTGAAATTACCCGTATACATAAATTTAGGTATATTAATATGTATATTGGTAATTGGTACCTATATACAGTATACATTATACATAATACATAGAATATAGATTATATAGGTACTATAAGTATTACACGAACATTTGATTTTTAATAATTGGGGGAAATGGCATTTATCTTCTTTGTATCATTCCATTTAATACCTTGTTTATAATATTCGAAATTACCTACAACTTAGTATTTTGTAATACTATTTTTCTGTAATAAATAAACAATAATAGTATTTATAAATATATTATTATACCTACGTGCATAGGGGATTTTAAATTATTTATTGTGATTCAAAACCACACCCCCTCATAGTTCATAAGTAGGGCTCGGATTTAAATGCTCTTTAAAAATAACTAAAAACGTCCTTAAAAAATGAATTTTACCTTAAAAATGACCTTCAAAATGCCATTTATATTTTTGCCATACATTTAGTATTTTAATTTGGAATTTATTATTAAAATATATTTATTATTTTATTAATAATAATAAAAAAAAATTGGAAAAATTTACTTGATGTTGCTATGATGTTGACACTTATATGTTTTGGGGAAATATTATCCATTCTAAACAAAGATACTAAAATATATATTAATAAATACGCTAAATTTGTATAGAATATTGAACAAATATTGAAATATGCATTAAAAACCATAAAAAATAAAAATAACCCAATAATCCTAAAAATAAAAAAATGCCAAAATGTACAAAAAGTGCAAAATAAAATTTTTAACTTTGAAACACTCGTTACATGAAACGAATTACGTACTTGGAAAGCATTGTCTATGACCAACCAAAAAAATATGCACTTTGTTTTGAAATCCGGGCCCTATTCATAAGTAATTCTTAACAAATTTTTAGTTCAACAATCAAATAATATTGTTCATGACTGAATATTTAAAATAAAATGGTTACCCAATTATATTTTAAATTTGGAGAGCTGAATGTTTTTATTTACAATGTGGTTTTTTAATAATTTATTTATTATTGATATCAATTATCAGTTGGTACCGAATAGGTATATTATGTATTTTTGGATAGAAATGACCCGATGTATTTTATCTTTTTTTTTATGGACTTATATCTACTTATATTGATGATGATAACGATTAACGATTATGAAAAACAAAAATGTAATAATAACAAATAACAATAATATTATTTGGTACGGAGCCGTAAATTTCGTACATGCGCGTCTCTGGCTGGTGAGCGGATGCGGATGCCGCGACACCTAGCGGATGACAGTGGTACCGATGACCGATAGGCGGGCGGGGCGCACTTTCCGACAGATGCGTAAGTGCGTAACGACTCCATCGGTGTTGTGCATCGGCTGGAAGGTGGTGGGGGTGGCGAGTGGTACGCAACGGTCGACGGAACGTTCTGCGTGGCCATATCCCAACGCACGGGCAAACGGCCGCAACGGTCGATCGGCGAACGGTGGGTGTTGTTTTTTTCCCATATTACGTTTCTCTCTTTCACCCCGTTTCGTTGCTGGCTGGTGACTGGTGAGTGGCGACTACCACTACTACTAATCAAACGATTGATTCCGTGTGGCTGTGTACGTGCGTGCGTGTGCGCGTTCTCGTACGTTAACGCCTGTCCCGCGCGAGTGTGTGTGAGTGAGCGTTTGAGTTTGTGTGAGTGTGTGACGTGTATTTGCTTGTGCGTGTGCGTGAACGGTACCGTGTATATACTTTGTTTATACTTCATATATATATATTCATATATATATACATTATATATATCGTGTACACATACCCGCACATATATATTTATATAAATATATGTAAATCAGCATACATATATACTTACAAGTTATAACCCACATATAATATTGTTATACATATATACACGTACACTATAAATCGAATGCGTACATGTATAACAGTATAATAAAATAATATTTTTGTGTATATTATCGCGTGTATTATATGATTATTCATAATAATGAACAATAAATATATGTGTCTTGTGCCGTAATATTTTCGTCGTTGTGAGTTTTTTTTTTTAATTTAAATTTTTATTGCGTTCCGTTTGTTTGTTCTCTGTTCTCCGTTATTGTTGTTTTGGTGATAATAATAATAATAATAGTAATAACAATAATAGTAATAATAATATGAACGGCGTCTGCGATTGGTCGCAACTGCAGTTTTCCAGTACTGGTTCCGCGTCCGTCCGTCATCCAAGAAACAGCAGCAACCGCCGCCGGACCCAACGACTACGAAGCTTGCCATCACCGCAGCAGTGACGACAACGGCGATAACGACAGTGGCGGCGGTGACGACGACGACCACGACCGCGGTATTCTCAAGGGACTCGCGGAAAACACAAACCGAACGTCGGAGGCCGTGAGGGGACGGCGATACCGCGGGTTTTCGCGTGTGATGAAGGTAACGTTCACGACAGTCAGTCGCCCGCAATACGAACTGTCCGTGGTAGTACGATCGCTGCGCCAACAGCAACGACGTAGGAGACGACCGCTGCAGCAACCGCGGGCCCGCGACGCACCTTCCGCCGTCGGATGCCATCTTCGCACTAGGTAGTGACAAAGATCGTCCGCCACCGCCGATAACAGTCTGCGAATCATTTTCGTTTAATGTACAGACCGACGCACAACAACACAAACCTGTAAGTAAAAAATGTTGACCGTGTCGTTAATTGTTTATTATTTATTCTACGGTCCCTTTTCATTTTATGATCATTTTTTTATCGTTCGTCGACCTCAAATAACGACAACAATGACGTCGAGTTCGCGCTCGCGCTCGTGAGTGACACTGATGAGATTTTCCGCGATAGCTTTTGCGTGCCAGTTCGTTTTAATAATAATTGTTATGAGGTAGTACGTCATTACGGTTTTGTTTTCGTGATAAATGTATGTCAACTAAAGTGCGGTTGTTCCAATCTCCATACGCATCAAGCGTTGGCAACAATTCAGTTTGACCATTTTAATATTGTCATGCATCGATTCGCATTGGCGTTCAATGGACAGCAGGTCAACATCGAATAAAATTCGGTATGTTAGATACATTCTGTGTCTTAAGAATAGGACCATATGCTTACGGACCTTAACAATGCCACTATTCTGACACTTGAAATGTAGTTACGGGAGTATCCATGTACATTGCTGATTCCATATTAATTATTGACATTTTCTGTTTTTATCTATGGATTCTACCTAAATGTTTTATCTTATAAGATAACAGCATTTATTATGGTATTTTAACTTATTAACTTTACTTCTTCAGTATACTCAATTTATTAAGTAATATGTACATTTAATAACATCAAATTTCACATTTAATTTACCTATTGCATTAGGAAGTAACAATCGTTAACAATTAATCTAGTAAATATGCATATAGGTAAGGGGGATAAAAATAATGTTTTTCAAATCTGAATGTTTATAATGATGTTTTAATAAGTACCTACCTAAATAAATTTTTTTGTTAAGTTTTACTCTGATATGAGTACTTAACATTTGAAATGTGGAGTCATTGAAATAACCATCAAAATATTTTCTTATTGATCTTTATCATAAAATTATATCACTACTCATTTAGGAATATAAAATAATATAGGTAAATTTAGGTAAATTTAGGATATCTGATTAAAATAATAGAATTATGAGACATTGTTTATTATATTAATCTAATATTTTTCTATTTTAATGGGAACTTGTTTAGGTAAGTTAGTTTAGGTATAAGTGAATAAAATTAAATGAAATAGCTTATACAATATTCTCCATCTAACATTTAATATGGTACTATAATATTAGTGTATGACTTACAGGATAGACAGTTTATAAAAAATTATAAAAAATAAATTAATCAGTTGGTAGGTAGCTATAATGTTACACAGAAATCTTCAATAAATGATGAATTTTCAAACTTTTGGGTGGGAACTTGATTTAATTATTGGATAATTCTATATAATTGGAGACATGGAACATATAGTATAGTTGCACCATTTTTTTTAAGTATGTGTATAATTGCAACAATACTTAAATTCTTTGCCTTTTTGATAGTGTAACAACTTAAACCAACCTACATTATAGAGACCATATTGAATGACAAGTAATTATTATAAAAATAATAAATAGTTCAAAATGGTGTTTGTATAGGTAGCATGATTTTTAATATTGAAATTATTCATTTAAAACACTTTAACTGAAATACAATTATGAACGTTTTTTGATATATCATTCTTGTGTATAATTAGGTTAGTATTTATTTTTATTTGGTATATTTATATTTACCTATTGCAATTAATGTTTTTACACTTTTATAATTCAAACAACAAAAAATTTGCGCCCCACACCCTCCTTTGATGTTCTAACACTGTATTGGCTACAAAATATTCCATAGAGACAACTTTGAGATTTTATTATACTCAGTACGTATGGTGAGATTAGTTCTGACGTCCTAATTATTTTTACTGTATACTAAAATTAATTTCAATTTTTAATTTACTTACAAATGGGAAAAAGCAAATATGTGTATATGATTTTGTAGGCCAAGGGGAGTTTGTGATCAGTTATTTTAGTCAAGATATATTAATATTTTGTTTATCATACTGATTAGGTTAGTAATGTAATGATACTTGTAAATATTTAATTGTATTAATTATTATGTCTATTTGAGAGTTGAGATTGATCAGTCCATTTTTCCCAATTTCATCATCCAATATCTATAAATTTGGTTTGAGTAAGTAGGTATATAATGTATGGGAATTAATGGTATCTGAAATGATTAAAAATATGAATAGGTAGGTAGATATTTTTTGCAATTTCAAACATTTCTTATGACTTTTTATCTGTATATTTTTAGTGCATTTGATTATATTAATGCATATTTCTGAACTTTTTGAGGCATAATTTGCCATTTTTTAGTGTGTAAGTGCATGCCTGTTTAGACATTTTTAGAGAATTAACTTATGAGCCTTGATAGTAATGTTCCTGTGTAATACAGTGGATTACCTAATAACATGGTTATTGTTTTTCCAAATAAATATGAATTCTGAATATGGGCAATATTTACACTACCTATTTAACCTACTTTAGTACCATATTAAAATAAATAGGTCCTTGCAAACCAAACCAAATCATATTATGACATAATCACATTCATAATTTTATTTTTATAAAATATACAGGGTGATGCTTTTAAGTGGTTACACTAATTATCTCAAAAAGTATTTACTTTTTTCAATATATTTTTTTACATGGTTTCAAGTTGTTAAAAAACCAAAGTTTTTATTAAAAAATTATATTTTTAAATATTTTTTATTCTTATCATTATTTAAGTTTTTACTTTTTTGAATGACAACAGAGTTTTAATTTTATATTCCAAAGCAGAATATTTTTCTAACTATTTTGATTCATAAAAATCGAATTTAGGACGGTTAGTTTATGAGTTATATGTATTCAAAGTTTAGACAAGCGGAGTAGTGGACAAGCATTTTGCGGGGCAACCCCGTACCACTCCACTCTGCCAATCTAAACTTTAAATACCTACTTATAACTCAAAAACTACTAGCCCTAAATTCGATTTTTATGAATCAAAATACTTAGAAAAATATTCTGCTTTGGAATATGAAATTAAAACTCTATGTTGTCATTCAAAGAAGTAAAAACTTAAAAAAAATTATAAGGATAAAAATATTTAAAAATAATTTTTTTAAATAAAAACATTGGTTTTTTAACAACTTGAAACCATGTAAAAAAATATTTTGAAAAAAGTAAATACTTTTCGAGATAATTAGTGTACCCACTTAAAAGAATCACCTTGTAGAAATGCAAGGTGGACGTATAGGTAATAAAGTAAGTGTTAAGAGGACGTGGCACTTGCATGTATTGTATCTGTTTTACACATGTAACATATAGTACATTTTTACGAGTATACCAATTTCAATAGTGTGCAGATAGTTTTTATATTACAGTGAATTGGCCTGTATTAAAATCTAAAGGTAAGATTATTGTCTATAGCCCCTATTCTAGTTGTGCCGAGAAAGCGCAAGTCGGCGGCGACCAAAACTCGTTGTAGCTTGCACATTGATGGCGTACAACCATTCCACTTGGTGGGAGAATTATACCTTGAAACCGCGGAGCGACTTCATTTGGATGCGTGGCTGACTTGCACTCTTTCGGCGCAATTATTATAGTAGGCTTTTATTTATACTATTCTTTTTAAGAGGACGTACCCTGGCATTTGTTGTCTCCAACTTCCTAGTGCGTAATTTACCAAATTTACCTTCAGCAGATTATGTGTTACTTCGTTAGTTTAAAATTTAGAATGAATTGACTTCTTATGAAAATGATACATAATAGCAAGAACATTATTTGTCTTTGCATGTGGGATTTTTAAAATACTATAATTTTTTAGCAAGTTCTGCATATACAGAGTAATCCCTCATTATCCGCCGAAGTTACATTCCAGCAAAGTTATACGGATATCAAAACCGCAGATAATGAGACCATAAGCAATGTAAAAAGATACATTGTATTAGTTTAAAAAATCACAACAAAGTTAATATTTTTTACAATTAAATATTTAATTAATTATTATTTTTATCATACATGATTTATTAAGTAATTTATTAATCATCAATTATACATACATTATGAATCATGAAAAAACCACTAAACAAATTAACAATATAAGAAAATAAAATAAGTCATAATGTAATGCTTATCTGTGCATTCAGTTCATATAAACATAGTTGTATAATTATACGCGCTATACCTAACGATATAACAACAATTATTTACAATTTTCTAAGATAAATTACTTACAGAGTTCTTATAATAACGATGAAATGTTATCACAGACTCAACCGTGGATAACGAGAGATAACTGTTTAAAATAGCATAAATTAGGATGCTTATAACCCACTTTAAAATTGAACTGTTGTAAAAAATCCACATACAAACACAGATAATGTTCATACCATCAAATTTCATAAGAGATTGATTCACTCTAATTTTTAAACTAATGAACCTACACATGATCTGCTGAGGGTAAATTTGGTATGTACACACTTTTAAGACAGAGACAATAAACATCATTGTTATGTCTCCTTAAGTAAATTATGATTATTTTAAAATGTACAATTTTACAAAGGTCATAACTTACTTAAAAATAATAATATTAATAAAAGCTTATGTAGAACCCTAATTAGTTATCTTAACTTTAAATTATATAATAGGTTAATTCACTCCAATATCAGAACTAATTATGTAGCACACTATTGAATCTGGTGAATTAAAAGCGTGTAAGACAGAGAAAACACATGCAGGTGTGATATTCTCATAAGTTTTTAACGTTTGTTATGGTACTCCATGTTTAAGAAAAATAAAATTTAATTTAATATAGTGTACTTTCTTTGAACTTAAAATTCTGTAATGTAGTTTTGTTCTATTCTGAAATTAGAACTATTATTTGTATATTATGCTACTTAAAAATTAGGTAATATACTTATATGAATAGCTCATTATTGGATTGCTGCGGTTAGCAGGCCAGTAAATATTTGTCGTTGTGTAAATGAGGCCTTCTGGCCATAGTTTTGAGAATACAGAAATATTTCATAATATGTGTTGTCATTATGTCATGAATCATGATATATGGATTTTATTATGGATTTTCAATAATTATATTCATATTATAAACTTAAAGAAAGAACTTACTTTAAGATAAGCTCAAAGATATGTGTAACTAATTCAGTTAAGAATATTAAATACCCATATTATCTATTAAATGATAATTTATTAAATTATAAATTAAAGAAATTCAGTGGTAATATAATGTTACATAAATTCCAAATTAAGTATGCCAATTGCATTAATTTAAAATAATAAATTAACTGTAAATATAAATATTTGTAAGTACCCTACTTGGAATTTATAGGTGTAGAATGTTATTTTAGAATGTACTATGATGAATAGAACATAATTATTTTAACGTTGTGTATTTATTTAAAAATTCACATTTTATTTTGATATAAATTCTACATATTTAATGCTTATGTTATGTTTATTTGAATAAAATTAGGCATACTGTTAAATTTAAGTCTTATTAAATATAGAAAAATCTGTTTTTCTGTAGGTTTATTTTTTATTGGCTCCTGGAAAGCTGGGTGGGAACAGTTCTTCTAGGGTCGTCGGTTCAAAAGTGAAGCAAGGTATATTTTTTTTTATTAAAAATATTATTTTTTTTTAATTGGTACCTGATATTACATTTTAAATTTTTTTTATTTATTCATGTTTGTTTTCAAATAGTATTGACACTAAACTAGAACACTTAAGTAGGTACTTCATACATTTATTCATAGTTTTTGAATGCAAGAATAAAACAATGTAAGAAATAAATATTCATTATTAATGTTTGTTAATTATATTCAATTTTATTACTTCATGATGTATTATTCAAGACATTTCCTAATGTAAATAGTTGAACTCAAAACATATGAATCTTATTGTTTATCAAACAACATTTAAAGTGTAGGTAAAAAAATAATTGAATCTTTTTTATTTATTTCAGAAAACAAAGATATTTTACTGAAAACTTAAAACAATTTTTATTTTTACTAATGATAAATAATATAATGTTGTGGTTAGGTAAAAAATATTGTATTTTTGATTTTAAACTTATGAAATATTTTTATTCTTGTGTTATTTACTATTAATTCATTATTATATTGAGTGATTAAACAAATATTTATTTTAAAAATTAATGAATGAATGAAAAATGTGTGGTAGTATTTGGGAATACCTACAGTTGAATGTAAAATATATTTTTAGTTGAAATTATACCTACTAGCATTTTTGTACTATTGTTTTATTGGTGAATTACTGTGTTTTTTTTTAAAGTTACTTTTCTATCCTTATTATTTATTAAATATTAACATATTATTCACCATATAATAAAGCTGTTATCTTGATTATTGAATAAAAAATCTCTCTTTTCCAAATCCGATATTAAATGCAACATACATATAGGTTACCTACTTACCTATAATTTAGACCGAGAAATCAAACATTTCGTTATAAATATATAATAATTGAAATTATTACTTTAAATTTTTCAGGCAATATGACTTGAAAGTAGGGTACAACGATGGTCATCAAAGGACCATAGCAATGAACGGGGAAATTCCTAGTGTACCTATAACAACCCTGGCTGGCATTTCAAGTTTAACAGATTGTAAGTATTAAATTAGTTAAATTTTCTTCTGAGTAACTTATATTGGTCAGTATGGCCACTTATGGCCCTAAGACAAGCATAAGGATATTATGAATTATTTCTTACTTTGTACTATTTAGGAATTATATTGTTTTATATGAATTGTTAATTGAATATATTGATACTATAATAATTGATGTGTTGGTTTCTAGGTAATTAATATATTATGCTTGAATATTATTGGGCTAAGTCGTAGCTCTATTTTTCTTTCGATTTAAAAATTATTTGTGAATAAAATGAAGAAAACAGCACATCAAATGATAAATTCATAATCCCAGCTTTATAATTTTAACATCCATGAAATTGATAATTGGTAATGATACTCAAAAAAAGTAATATTTTCATATTATGATGGCGATAAATGATGGAAATAAAACCTTAACAAATTTAGGAATTAGATAAACAAAATGTTTTAAACATTTTATGCCTATCCTCTAAAATTCACCATTTTAGATGTGTGCCCTTTACGATTTATACTGACAATATGCATTGTATACACAAAATATGTATAACTGTATGTGGTTTGTTTAACTGAAAATATAAGAATGAAATGTATTCAATACTTAGTGTGCATTTATTAATTGTATTTAATTTTGAAGACTTACAAATAAATTAATGAAATATAGATAATAGTTATTTACAGATATATAAAAATTAACTGGGATTTATCTGTCTAAGCTAGATCATACCAGTATAATGTGTTGTAAACATGAATCATAAGGTAGAATATATATCTCTATTTTATGACAGCTTATTGGTGTGATTCTTAATTTTGTATGAATTTTTACAATTTACATTCATACAATTTACATTATTATTATTATTTATTAATGCATACCAATACTTAAATAAATTCTATACCATATTAATTAAGGTATCTGAAATAAAATTAGCAGCCTTATACAATAATATATAAATAACATCTATTGATGTTGAGAGATTAATTAATTTAATCATACAAAAATATTTTAACATAAATTATAGTTTGACTGATAATTTTTTTATATATGATTCTTCAAAATTCATAATACAAATTAATAAAATTTATTATATTTTAAAAATTCAGTACA
Source organism: Diuraphis noxia (assembly GCF_037042655.1). Lineage (NCBI taxonomy): Eukaryota > Metazoa > Arthropoda > Insecta > Hemiptera > Aphididae > Diuraphis > Diuraphis noxia. Next base: position 64,558,949 of record NW_028301711.1, read on the forward strand.
ATTACTATGAAAAAATTGTTTTTATAATCAATTTTATTTAGATGCTCATGCAGTTGTATTTTATAATCTTAATTTTTCTGAATTTTTGAATATGTATTATTTCTTATTAAAAAAAAATGTACATAATGTGTGCGTGTGTGTAATAGGCAAGTATTATTTTATAAGAAAATTCAGTGAATCTTTCTTATAACAAATTTCCAACCAACAATATTTTGTAACAAAATATTTTTAAACTAAAGAAGAACTCATTCATTTAACTCATTCATTGAAAAAACAATATTTTTATTTGATACTTAAACTTTGAATTTATTTTCAGTGTTACCTGAAATGCCATTGCCTTCACCTATGCCTCAAACATTAGGTAATAAATCTTTACTATTTCATCCCCGTGTAGCTGAAGAAGCAGATATTTTACTTAGCCTTCGAGATGATGCTTTGGTACCACAACTAATTCAATCTTTAATAAATACCTCGTCGGACCATATGTATGTATTAAATAATATATATATATATATATTGTATATTAATACATAATAAGTATATTTATATTAATGATGTTTTTATAGACAATTGAAAGATAAATATATGTACACAGAACATTATAACAATCAACAAAACATACCTGAACTTCTTAAAGCAATATTACATCAAAATGCTAATGTTTTTAGAGGACCACCACCAATATTTCAACAACAGCAAGGTAATAAAAATAAATTTAAATAAAATATACAATATTTACTATTGGTACATTGCTTCCCTACTGTACATTTTATTTTTATTTTTGAATTATCTTATCTTTTTGAATACAATTGATCTTTTAAATAAATGTTCAGTAATAAATATGTTTAGTTCTCGTTAATTACCTGCCACTTAAGCAAACATCCAGATCTTAGATCTTTGGATTTAAATTAGTTGATCAAAATTATTTTTATTTGGTGAGGGAACTGATTTTATGTATAATAATTTCTTTATTTAAATATTTGTTAAAATGCCCATGTTTCGCCAAAATAATTGAACCTTGTAATTGAAATAATTCTTATTCATAGCATTCCGCATAAAACTCCCTGAAGACTTTGTTTAAACTAATTACATGTTATGTTTAATTCTACGATTTCAGAATGTACTAGAACTATTGTATAACAATATTTTAAGATTTCCAATTTTGTATTAAATATTTTATCCTAATATTTGATACTATTGTATTATTATATTATACTTTTTGTTTTTTATATACAAATATACTTTTGTATTTCATTAGTTATAATATTCACAGAATATATAGTCTTTTAATATGCAAAGAATTAAAAATAAACCTAATTAAATATATAAGGTTACAAAAAAATCGAGTTTTTTGTTATAATAATTTATTTTAGGGGGTGTAGTGGCTGGGTGGATTAAGGCGTCGGTTTTGACGTGCACCGTTGCCAGTTCGAATCCTGGTCATGGGCGGCATCGCTTTCGGCAGTTCATGCTGTCTGGAAAGAGAGGCCGCCGCCCCCCGCCTGGGCATGGCAGAAACCTACGGGTGCCCATTCGAAATTCTGCCAAAACATCCACGAGTACCAAAACCAACAGTTTCCTCTCCCACAGTTCCACAGGCTAATGGCTCTTATTTTTATTTTATGATATAATTTTTTAATTTGTTCAAATCTGAATTGTTTTCAGAGAAAGAAAAAAATATTGAAACCAAAACTGTACATCAACTTCACGAAATAAATAGTTTTGAGACAGCATTGATTGATCAACATGATTTGTCACATAATGAACTATTAGAGAATTCTGAGATATTGAATGAGCTTCCTTCTCAACAACAACAACAACCTGTCATAGTTAGAACACCTCCTGAAAAATTATCTAGATTGATGTTAGATGATGAAGATGGTAAATTAATTTTTATATTTTTCTTTTTCTTAGATATTGGGTTAATTTTTAATTTTTTATGTACAGATAAAATACTAGGGGATGCTGAGATTACAGAAAATGATAAAATAAATGTTCAAAACTTGGAGCGTCAATTTTCTCAAATAACAAATAATTATGATGTTTTCTTAAATCAACCAACAATTTCATTAACTCGAATTGATCTTAGTCAACATGGTATTTATTTGTAATGCTATACTTTAAGGCACATTTTAACTAAAATATTTTTAAATTATTTATTTTAGTTGTGAGCAAAAAAAATATGTTAAACATGGAAGAATTGACAGAAGATAATGATTTTGGGTTAGCTCTTGCTGAGAGACCATCAATTTCAAATCAAGGTTACACTCTTTTTTTAAATAATTTAAAACTTTATTTACATACACAATGGAATCTATAAATTGTTCAAGGCATTTTGATTTTTTCTTTTATTAACATGAAATATACCCTCGGCAGCATAAGCCATTGGGTTACAAAATTTAAGTTACATTGGGTTGTATTTACATTGACAACTATATTATTTTAAAGTGTTCTTATTTTTATTTTTATCTGTTATTATAAAATATATTTATTTTTTTTCAATAACTAATTTCATTAAATAAATTTTAATATTATTTTATTTATGTTTTGAGGTATTAATACATCCCTATTTGCTAATCATTAAAGATTAAACTCTATTTGAATTTTTGTAGCAAGCACAATGTTAGGCAGTTTTTGTTAAAAAAATATGGGTCAAAATCTGTTACAATGCCTAACTTTTTATTTTGAACAACAAAATACTTTATTAATGTTATGTGTCTTTTGAATTCGAAGAAACTTCATAAACCATTGGTGTAAATTTTGTTAATCTTTATTCTTTTTCCAAGTTAGATTTTGATTGTTGGATATTTATTATATCAATTTATCATTTAGTATTATTTTACTTTTTACTTATCATAAATCAAAAATGTGATATGTTAATTTGATAACAGATAAAAAAAGTTTTCCAACCCAAGTAGAAAATGAAAGTTCTGATCCAAATGACTTTGGAGTATCACTGACTGAAAGAATTAAAAGAAGAAAAAGAGCGGCACAACAATCTGAAGTCAATGACAAAAATAATAGTTTTGACGAAAGTAATTATAGTTTAAGTTATTTATTAATATATAAAGACTTAAAACAGTTATACTTAGTATTTGTGTGGTATTTTAATCAAATATTTATGTATTTACATATTATATTTAAAATAGTAAGTGTACTCTTTTTTTTTTTTAATAATTTAGATGAATGTATTATAAAACCTAAATTAAGAAAAGTTGAAAGAAAATTTGTACCAGTTGTTGAAAAGTTGTCTGTTGAAGAACTTATGGAAACTAATACATATCAAAAATTCAACAAATGCATAGAAAAAGTATTTGAGAGTACAGAAGAAATTGATACAATTCTAGATTTTGGTAATTATTCTTATTAATAATGTTGCTCAGAATTTAAATTTATTGTTTAATTAATAGGAGAAAATGATATACCGCCAGAAGCTTTAATACCAAAATATGTACTACAAGAATTATGTAATGAATCTGCTAAACTTAAAACGTTAGGCGCTATGGAATCAATTCCATCAAACAAAATAATTCGCTTACTAAGCATACTTGAAAAAAATATTAGAGATGGTGCAAAAGTATCACCAATAGCTGATCCAGTAAGCCAATAACCTGTTAAAATACTAGTGTTTTTTATTATTTTGGTTTAACATAATAATTTGTTGGTTGGATTTTCAGGAAGATGATGAATGTGAAAGAAAACTGTGGATGGAGTTAGCTATGGAAAGAGTTATGCGAGCTGTAGATGCATCCCTCACTACTCTCTATGTGTTAACTTCACCAAGAATGCAGAAAAAAGTTTATATGGAAGATGTTATTGATAGAGTAGTCATGTTCACAAAGTATCAACTACATAATACAATTTACCCAGCGTTTGATCCTGTCTACAGGTACATATCACATAACTTATTATTTTTAATTTGATTCATAGAACAATAATTTATTTTGTTGTTGTAGGATACATAAGAGTAATGATTCGTATGCAGGAAGTGCACGTAAAAAACGTGCTCATCCAAAAGAAGTTCGTGATAAAAATGTTCTGTCCCTATATACCAAGTTGGCAGAAGTAGTTTCACTTTTAGCTGAGCTTTTACAAATTCAAACACTAACTGATACAGCTGTTCTTCATACTTCATCAATGGCAGTTTCACCCTTTTTTGTTGAAGAAATCAGTGAACTACAACTTTCTGCACTAAAGCTTGTTACAACAGTAATTACATATTAATAAATTAGTTTAAAGAAATATCAAGTTAAATTAAGATTTTTAACTAAAAATTCATATTATTTGAATAGATATTTACAAAATATGACAAGCACCGGAAATTACTATTAGATGATATACTTGCATCTATGGCACGATTACCAAGTTCAAAGCGAAGCTTAAAATCATTTCGAATTAGTTCTGAAGAGTATATTCAAATGTTATCAGCTCTTGTCTTACAATTAATTCAATGCATGGTTGTACTTCCATCTAATTTAGCAGATAAACAATCAAATGTAAAATATTTAAATATTTGATTATAACTTACTTGAATTAAAATATAGTGTAAAGTTTATGCAATTTTCATTTTTTTTTTTAGCTTGATCCTGATACATTAATTGTCAGTAAATTCAAAACTGCTCGTTCAACTGCATCAAGTTTTTTGCATGTATTTTTATCAAAATGTAGTAGTAAAAATGAAGAAATCGATTACCGTCCAATATTTGAAAATTTCATTCAAGATTTATTGACCACTGTGAATAAACCAGAGTGGCCGGCATCTGAACTAATGCTTAGTGTACTAGGGAGGTTATTGGTTGCCAATTTTGTTAACAAAAATCTAGATATGTCTCTTAGAGTAGCCTCCTTAGACTACCTTGGTGTTGTAGCAGCAAGACTTAGAAAGGACTCTGTTACTTCTCAATTAAGATTAAAAACTATTGATTCCATAATTATGGACATACGGACAGAAGAACTGAAGGATGAAGATGGAAATCTAATGGTATGCATTAATCTTATATATTTTAAACTTTTTTGTTTTACTCTGTCCAGTAAGAGAACACACCGACTTTATGTATCCTTACTTGACACCTTGCCATATGGTTCTACAATGGTAGGGTGTCAGTTAGAGATTCATAGAAAAATTAATTTTTATTGGGCCGTGGTGTGTTCTTTTTCTGGATAAAATCAATGTGGATGCATTAAAATTCACGTTCATTATACAATAATGCGTTCATTGTCCATTAAAATAAATGTGTTCATTTTTGTTGAAAAAAAACGTGTGAACTACACTTTCAGTGTGGCCATAAAATTCCTAGACGGCTAGATATCAAATATTATTATTGTAGTCTGTAGACCTTATCTTCTAACTCCGTGCTAACCCATCACTTTAGTAATGTCATATCACTGTTCTATGGTAATATATATTCTGTTGTCATACTATAAGATTATAATCTAATATTATTAGGTATCATTGATAATATTAAATATTACTAAAGATTATTATTATTAAAAATAAAAAGCTGTTTGCATTGGTATAATAATTGAATATGTTTATGGCTTGTTCACCTAAAATTGAACACTTAATTTCCAAACACTGGACAGAATATAGCTAATAGATGTTTAATGTATATCTTTTACCTCGCCTTAATGTATGGAGTTGGCCCTATTCTCAATTTACACCTTTAATCTCCTATCTTTACTTCATTCACACCAGCTAGTTATATTATGTTACTAATAAAAATATTTATTTTTTATCTTTTCTTTGGTCTTTATTCGCTTTGTTTCCTACATTAATTTTTATAACATTTACTGCCATTAAATAATTTATTTTTATAATATGTACAAACAGGGGCGGACTGGGACAACTTTTCGGCCCGGGAAATAAATATTTTGACCGGCCCTTGCCGTGTTTTGGTGATCACAAAATATAAAAACTCAAATATACCAGTTTTATTTTAAAACAGAAGCATCCTTTGCATATCTTCAATTGTCTCAGAAAATAACTTAAGATTATCAATTATTTAGTAAATATATACTTGAGAATATAATGTATTATTTACTTACTTTTACCTGTATTAGTATTTAATATTTACATTAAGTAAAATAACACATAGGTATTGTACTAATAACGCTTAGGAGTAGGATAAAGTATTAAATTAAACATTCTTTACTTTTTATATCTATATTTTAAATTTTAATATTTCATAAAATATTTTAGTAGGATAGTTTAGAACTTAATAATTTACTGTGATTTTTAATAATATCAATAATATCATCATTATAAATCTCAAATAAAATTTGTTTCTCTACACTCATCAGCATGAAGGCCTCCAATTTCGATTCTGTTATAGTGTTTCTCAGGCGAGATTTAATGTATTTTAGAATCGAAAATGATCTTTCACATGCCACCTGAAAAATAAGACATACTTAATTATTATACCTATATCACTATTCACTGCATGTATTTAAAACAAATAATTTATTAGTGTTACCTGAGTACATGGTAGTGTAAGAAGATATTTGTAGGCTAAAGCAAGATTTGAGTAAGCATTACTATATAAATTATACTTGAGTAGGACATTGTAGCAACAAACAGAGCAACCCATACATGATTTACACATTTTTGAACTTATCATATTTTCTGTATTGTTTAAAATATTGTCAACATCACCATCATTGTTATCGTCATCAGTATCTAGATGTATGTCTTCATTAATTATATATTCTTCAGGTAAAGACTTTTAAATGTTTCCAATTTTCTGCAAAACTTAAAAGTTCATTCCTTAATCTTTCAATTGTTATCAAATCATCAAAATTCTTTAACACTTTACACAACTCAACTAATGCATTAGAAGGCAATTTATCATTTATTATGTCTTCAAAATAATTTGGCGATAAACAGGATAGATCTGTATATTATAGTGCTTTATTAGATGAAAACTTTTTTTCCATACTTGAAATTGTATTGTCTAATATAACATTGTAAACCTGAACCTCAAACTTTTTTTCAGCATTTAGAATAGGTGTATCTGAGGATTTTTCATCATACATTTTTTTCTTACACCGACTTCTGACTTCGGGAAACTTTATTTCAATTAGGTAAAACATCTACATCACATTCTTCAAATTTACTACTCACTAGTTCAATAAAATGATCAGTTCTTTTTTTTTACTTACATTTTGCATATTTGTTTGTAATTTTTTCAATTGTACTAAAGAACCATCAACCAATTCTTGGGACTTAATCAAATCCATACCTATTGTTTGTAAATACCTGGAGAGAGGACCAACAATCTCAAAAATATGCACATAAATAAATGCTGTTAATATAGTTTGATAAACATTTTATTAATGAAAATAAAAAACAAATACCAACTAAATTTTCATTCTTACTTGATTTTGAACTAGTTGGTTGTCATGAAAATCCATTATAACAGATCTTGTACTACTAGTACTAGTACCAGAATTAATTTCATCATTATACACATTACTCTAAAAAATTATATTGTTAATCTACATTAGTAAAGTATAATAAAAAATATGAAATAATCATTTTAAATATTAAAAATAATTAATTTTTACTAACTATATTTTGTGTAAACTAAACTTACCAAAATAGTTTTAATAGGTGATTTTAGTTTTGTTTAATATTGAGCAAGTATTTCACAATTAATACTTATATAATATATTTATGAAAATAATTTAATCATAACATATTTAATAGCTAATGTAAAAATATGAAGTATTTTGACACTTATATTGTAGTTTAATAACTATTATGGCTGAATTAAATTTCTTTTGGTTATAAACTATATACATATTATTTTTAAAGAATTCTAGGTAAATAATTATTCTAGGTAAAATAGGTAGATACTCACATTTCCAATGCCTAATAGTGGTTGATTGCTAATATTTTCTTTCATAACTAAAATAATACATCAATTATTAAAATTCTTGGTCATACTCATACACTCATAAGTCGTATAAAAATAATTTCTTATTTTTATTTTCACCATCATACTTAAAATATAGAAATACATGGGTTTTAAATAAAAAAATATGCAATTTCATGACATACCTAGCTTTGAAATCAAATTTATACTTGCCAGAGTCACTATAACATAGAGGAGTCACAATTGGTGTAAAACAGTAAAACATTGATTAATCTTTACACAGTTCTCACTTGACTTTTTTAATAGTTTCGTTTTTTTCTCTCTTATTTTTTCGGCACCACCCTTTCTTTGTTTTCCATTTTTAACAGACAACAACCAATACTCAATAGACAGGTGTATTAAAAATCACCAAAAAATACAAAACAGTCAACAATAAAATAAAATAAAAACAAGTAAAAATCTCACAACATTATATAATATCATCGAACGTAACACTATACAGTATATTTATATATTGTAAAATGTAAATTCTCGATGAAGACTAGCCGTGGTTATAAACGCGCATTAATCGATTGGTATAATCATTAATCAACATTATTAATAGACGTTATAAATAATAATTGTTCGTGATGCAGATAGGGTGGAGTGGAGGATTATCAGTCAATTCGAAACCTAAAATCTATCTTTCAACACCAAATATAAACAATTTTGAATTTTTACACTTGCGTGTTATTATATGAAAAAATAATATGTTTATAATTTATATTTTAACTCATTATTATAGTGTTATAACATCTTGTATAAGTATTAAGTATATAAGAATAACAAATTATTTTTGAGCAGCGGCCCACCGGGAAAGTTCCCTGTATCCCGCCGGCCCAGTCCGCCCCTGTGTACAAACCTTTTGTTCTTTTGTCTATAATTAATGCAACTCTTATACTATACCTTAAATAATATACATTTTTATTTTATCCTCCTTAGCACTCCACGTCTATGTGCCCCCGTCTTTTGTCAATGTCCATCCTAATACATCTATTAGAATTCTATTAGAATTATGACCCTTGTTATAAATACTGAACAAAATTGTATTTTATGCTCTCCATACTTCTCCTTTACAATCTACCTCATACAGAACACCGGTTCAAAAGTTAGCATACACCTAAATTGCTGATAAATTTTTTGAAACCATTGTCGCTCATTGTTTATTTTTATAACCCTATTCCTATATATCTTCTTACTGTTTCTATAAAGCTTTAATACTTAAGCTGCTAACTTCCATAATTTTCTACTCGTGTACATCATATTTGCTCTTTAATATGAGCAACAAAATAATAAGTCTCCACTCCTTTGGATATTTCCTTGCAACTAACACCTTATTAAAGAAACCTATCAATCTCATTATTGTCAATCCCTTAAAATCATCCACACACGCATGTTATGTATGTAGCTGATAATAAATTATTATTATTATTATTACTATTTATAGGAAGAAGTTCAAGAAGTTAAAGATGATGAGGAAAGAATACAGTTTTTGCAAAGGGTTCTTTTAGATTATTTGGCTATTAGAAGTCTTTCAGAACCAGCTTTAAGACATGCACGGCATTTCTATTTAGCTCAATGGTACCAAGATAATACCGATGCAGGAAAATCATCAGATTCTTTATCAAAAAGGAAAAAGGAAAAACGCTCTCGGAAAAAATATGGTGTGTATTACATAATTAAACAATAGATTTGTTTATTATTTTAAACTTTTTATTCAAGGTTCTGAAGACGAAGACGATGGTGAAAGTAGTGATTCAAGTAAAGAAAATGAATCTCGAATAGATGAAAATAAAGCTATAGAAAATTCAAGACTATGTGATCAGAGAAAAGAATATTTGTTAACTAAAATCAATCCTTACGATAATCAATCTACACAAGTTATGCAAACATACATTGACTATGATAGTGCTGAATTAGTAGCAAGATATTTAGCTTCTAAGAGACCATTTTCTCAAAGTTTTGATACTTATCTTAAGCATGTAAGAAAACAATTTGTATTCATTCAATGTTTATATAATTTTAATATATTTAATTTATAATTTTAGATTATCAAGGTTTTAATGGAAACCTCGGTGAATATAAGGACTAAAGCTATGAAGTGTTTGACAATGATTGTTGAAGTGGATCCCGGTGTCTTGGGTTTGAAAGAAATGCAATTGGGTGTGAGCCATTCTTTTCTTGACCACTCAACATCAGTTAGAGAAGCTGCGGTTGATTTAGTTGGGAAGTTTGTTTTAAGTCGTCCAGAATTAATTGACAAATATTATGACATGCTATCTACTCGAATATTGGATACGGGTGTCAGTGTACGAAAACGAGTTATAAAAATTATGAAAGATATATGTATTGAATGTCCAGACTACTCAAAAATTCCAGAAATATGTGTAAAAATGATACGACGTGTAAATGATGAAGATGGTATAAAAAAATTAGTTATGGAAGTGTTTCAAAATATGTGGTTTACTCCAGTACGAGAAAAGCCTTCCCTTGATACCAAGATGTTATTGAGGAAGGTATTAAACATTACTGATGTGGTAGCAGCATCAAAAGAATTGGGCTTAGAATGGTTTGAGCAACTATTATTAAGTTTGTTTAAACCTAAAGAAGATAAAGATGATACAGCAAAAGTATCTACTGAACCCCCGAAAGCTTTACTTACTGCTTGTAAGCAAATTGTGGACTGTTTAGTAGAAAATGTTGTGACACTTGATGGAGGTGGCGGAGGTACATCACAACAGCTTGTAGCATGTCTTACTACATTATATCTATTTGCTAAAATACGGCCACAACTATTAGCTGCGCATTCTCTCACTCTTCAACCATATTTGAGTTTAAAATGCCAGGTAAATAATTTTGAATTGTTTGAGTACATTTTTTGTTTGTTAACGGTTTATTAAATTGTTTAGACACAAGGTGATTATCAAATTATCAGTTGTGTTGCAAGGACACTTGAACTTGTTGTTCCATTAATAGAACACCCTAGTGAAATATTTTTATCTCAACTTGAAGAGGACGCAGTTAAACTTATCATGAAGCATGATCAAACTGTGATCTTGAGTTGTATTTCGTGTCTTGGATCGGTGGTCAACAATGTAACAAGAAATTTCAAGCTTATCAGGGATTGTTTTGGAATATACTATAGTATGTTAAATTTATTATTATTTGTACTTTAATTTTAAATCAATAAATTGTTAATGATTATGTATTAAATTTATCTACATATACACCAAGTTCAATTTAACTATGAATGTATAATTCTTTTTATAATATTACATTATAGTTTCTATAAATATGTTGATAATTATAGCATCAACTTTGTTTTGATTGCTATTCCATGTATTATAAGTATGAAAGTAAAAATTGAATTTATTAATTTTAATTGTCATGGCTTATACAAATTATGAAAGTAACTAAACTAAAACAGTTTTTTTTAAATGTGTTTTAAAAATAAATTATTTGTCTAAAGTATGATCTCGCAATGTATAATTTTCCTTAGCACTTCATTAATCAATTAAGTTCTATTTTTATAAGCTTTCATTTAACATGCAATATTGCCTGACCATTACAAAGTAATATCAGATTTAATTTATTAATTGTGGATGTCTAATTTCTATTCAATTTATTTCAGAATATTTAAGTAATTTTCAAAAGTTACATCAAGATAGACAGACCAATCCTCAAGGTTTAATACCATTACGGCCAATATTTCGTCGTTCTATCTACATCATAGGCCTAATGTTAAGATTCTTTGATTTTACTGATAAAGAGGTTTATGGTGATGCATATCCAGTAAGTTTTTTTTCACATTTTAAAAGCAGCACATTAATACATTTTTTTCCTATTTTAATAGGACAATATCAGAGATTTAGTGTATGATATAATGTCATATTTCATGCATACAAATGAAGATGACACTAAATTATTTGCTTTAAAAGCTATTGGATCAATATGTATTAGGCATTATGATTTTATGCTGTGTCAAGATCTTATGAACACATATCTTGATATTTTATCAAATAACAGTGTTCCAAATATAATGAAATCTCAAGTATGCATTTTGGAAATATCTTAATCAAAATATAGTTATTACAATTCTAAAACATGTTAACATTTGATTAGGTTTTATATTTTATAATATTTATTTAATATTACATTTTGAATAAAATTTTTTATGGGTAGATTTTGAATAACATTGAAATATACTTGGAAGAAGAAGAAAAACGAATGATCAAACAGGATTTAGAATGTAAGTGTTAAACATTTTTTAAATTATTTGATAAAACAGAAATAATATGTTGATGATAATGTTGTTTATAATTTCTCTTAGGGTCAAAAATGTCTAAAAAGGAGAATTTAAAAGAAATGGGCGATGTTTCTTCCGGAATGGCTAGTACAGTTATTCAGTTATATCTCAAAGGAATATTAAATTCGTTTTTACACACTAGTGTTCAAGTTCGGCAAGCTGTACTCAAAGTTATACAATTAATTTTAGCCCAAGGACTTGTACATCCTGTTCAGGTATAGACTTCATAAATGTGGTTAAAGAATTACAGGAAATTCATAATATTTATATTATGTTTGTAGATTGTACCTTATCTGATATGTATGAGTACCGATACAGAGAAATCAGTTAGCAGCCGTGCTGATAAGCATTTACAAGAGATTGAAAAGAAATATCCTGGGTTTATACACATGGGTGCTCAAAATGGAATTAAATTGTCATTTCAATTACAAAGCATTGTTCAAACAGATGGTGAAATGGTTCGAGGATATCGCCTAAAAGAAAATGACACTATCCCAACTGCTTTAAATGGATGTCTTTATTCTATATTGAGAACTAAACAACAACGTAGAGCTCTAGTATTGTCAATTTTAAAACAATTTGAAGATCAAGGCGTAAGTTAACAGTTTTTTGATAAATTTAATAGTGTACATTTCATTATTTGTGTATATTATTATTTGTGTATAGAAAACAAATTTAGCTCAAATGCTATACCTGGCCGACAACTTAGCATATTTTCCATTTCAATCACAAGACGAGCCTTTATTTATAATTCATCACATTAATACAATGATATCAGTAAATGGAACTAATTTGCTTCAAAATTTTAGAGAGGTCAGTATTATCTTTTTGAAATAAAGTTTTATTTCATTATCTAGGTTTAAAATATTGTAAGCTAAAGCTGGATTCACAGCTACATGTGTGTCATATAATGTAAGGGCGTGGTAATTATATGGTTACTGTAATATTGGTTTAATGGTTGATCTGTTATCAGATTTTAGTATACTTGGTGCAACTTGGTTATTCCACCATCCATTAAAGTAATGGCTAATCACAATGTAATAAGATCAACATAACACAATGTAGCTGTGAATGTGAATATGTTTAAAATAATTATGGCTTAATTAAATATTTTAGTATACTTTCCATACATTTGTAACTCGTGAAATAATTTTGTTAAGTTCATAATTTTGTTAATATTTACTGCTAGGGTCTACTTCCAAATCCTAATGCACCAGTACAATCTAATAAAGTAGAAGGTGGCGTTGAAGACGAAGAAGATGAAGATGAAGGAACACTTGTCGATAGAGTACCTGATGATATAACATCCCTTCAAGAAGTTCTTATAAAATCTCAAGGCTGCCTTCTACTTTTAGTTCTTAAACTATATTTGAAAACTGTTTATGGGATAACAGATTTGTAAGTCTTATTTGAATTGTATATTACAAATAGTTAGATTATTTTTAACTAAGAACATTTATTTTAGAAAAATCACTCAATATTCACCATCAGAATCTAGTAAAATGTATGATAAGAATTTAAGCAGAAAGTCAAATACAAAATTCAATCCTAAAGCCACAATTCAAAAGCTTAAATATGGATTAGAAATAAATACTGAAGACTTACAAAAGGCCAAATCAGAATTAATTGCTTATTATTTAGAAGTAAGTTTAATAAATATATATATATAAAATATATAAAATATATAAATTTATTCTATTATTTTTTATTTTTTTCAGTTAAAACATTTAATTATCAATCTTGATCCTGACGATGAAGGCAATGAAGATGCAGGAACTCCCAAAGTTTCTAAAAGTATTCCTTCCACACCTAGCAATCATGTAGGTAGCACTCCTGCCGAAACTCCAAACACACCAAACAATAATGATGTTTCTAATGTGTCCTATGAATCACCAGAATATCATCAAAAACAAGTAATTACAATGTTTAAATAACATTTTAACTCTAAAATATAGTTACCTTAATATATGGATTAGCTATATTAATTCATTGTAGACACTGTCTAAGATATTTACGAATCTAAGCAAAATGTGTCAATGAAAAACACAAATAAGGTGGCCAAAAATATATTATACACCTCTTATAGTCCAATTATTAGTTTGAAAATTATTTGAATTTATTAGCTTTTCTATGTTGTGTAGGAGATTGGTTGTCAATATTTTAGAAAAAAAATGATGTACTAAAGTTCCAATATATTTAGTTGATTTTAGATTCTGAGCGGAGCGATGAATGTATTGATTTCACCATGATGTGTGTTTTTTTTTTTTTTGTGTCTGTCATCACGTTTTGGGGCAGTAAAAATGCTTCGATTTTTGACTTCAGTACCTTGTTCGATCAGAAAGTGAATCTAGTTGGTACTTTGGGGGGTCAAAAGTACAAAATTCTTAATACTTTTCTAAATAATTGAGAAAAACAAACTAAAAATTAAGGGAAAAACGGGAAATTTTACGCACACTCATTTTTCGACAAAATCGATTTTGGTTTTTGATGTAACTTGAAAACAAATGACCATAGATACATGAAATTTTCACCTAATGTTTATATAAGTATATTCTATCCACCATGCAATTTTCAAAAAATTTCGACTTAAGTTGAACTATTCATAGGCATTTCAAATTTTCGATCATTATTAGTTTTTTTTAAATTAATATCAAAAATATATAAAAATTTATTTGTAAGGCAGAAAAGCTTGAAAATTTAATACAAGGCTCTTAACATATTGTTACAATAGCAGTTGAAAAATAAAAGAAATTCATTGTCACAATTTTTTTTATAAGCATTCAATGTTTGAATTTTGACAAAATATGTAAAAATCACGAAAATTCAAAAATTATTTTAAGCTAGAAATTCATAAAAAATTTTCTTTTTAAATCTAAGATTTAAAAATTTAATACAAGATTCCTTACAAGTTTTTCAATCTTTATCACAAATAAAAATTCCACCGGAAATTCAAATTAAATTTTGATGAGCATTTGAAATTTAAATTTTTACAACATTGGATTTTCACTTTTAGTGATTTCCTTATTTTGGTGTAACTCTAAAACAAATTACCGCATATACTTGAAATTTTGACTGAATGTTTATATAGGCGTTTTATATATTTGATAAAATTTTCAAAATAATTAGATTTGTTTTGAGCTGTTTACTGACATTTTAATTTTTAAACTTTTTTAGTTTTTTTTTCTATAAATATCGATAAAAATTTATTTGTTCGGTAGAAAAGCTTGAAAATTTAATACAAGGCTTCTAACACATATTAACAATAGAAGTTAAAAAATATTAAAAATTTGTAGGCACGATTTTTTTTAATAAGCATTTAAAATTCAAATTTTGACTAAATACGTAAAAATTACGGCAATATTCAAATTATCTTAGATAGAAATTCATAAAAGTTTTTCTTTTTAATTCTAAGATTTGAAAATTTAATACAAGGCTCATTATAAATTTTTACAATAGCAATTGAAAAATAAAAGAAATATATAGTCACAATTTTTTTTTATAAGCATTTAAAGTTCGATTTTGACTAAATACGTAAAAATTACGGCAATATTCAAATTATCTTAGATAGAAATTCATAAAAATTTTCCTTTTTAATTCTAAGATTTTAAAATTTAATACAAGGCTCATAATATATTTTTACAATAAAAATTGAAAAATAAAAGAAATACGTAGTCACAATTTTTTTTTTACAAGCATTCAAAGTTTGAATTTTGACAACATATGTAAAAATCACGAAAATTCGCAAATTATTTCAAACTAGAAATTCATAAAAATTTTTCTTTTTAAAACTAAGATTTGAAAATTTTTAATAATCTATAATATATCCTAGACAGATAAACCGTCTTCGCTCAGAATCGTTTTTCGTATACAATGATATAATATCATTGGATTCAAATTTTATTCCATCCATTACAGTAACCCACTTGTAACCTACTGTACAGCAGAGCGACATACACGACTTACCCGCTTTTTTTTATAATGAATATGTATTTTACAAGTCCAATGAGACAAAAAATTTTAAAAAAATGTTACAATACAATATTTCAACGGGTATTGAAAAATATTAAAAATAGTTCTACAAATTTTTTTATGATCATTTAGAGTTCTTGTTTTGACAAAATGTGTAAAAATCAAAAAAATTTGCAAATTATTTATCAATAATTTAAATAATTCAATACAAGATTCCTCATGAGTTTGTTTACTATTATTAAATGAAAAACGCCTATGGTAAAGTCAAATTAAATTTTTTTGAGCATTTGAATTATAACATTGGATATTCACATTTCTCTTGTTCTGATATTCTTATATTGTTATTATAAAACGAATTATTGCACAAACTTGAAATTTACAACATAATACGTTCATATTATCAATTCTTATACCTAATAAAATGTTTAAAATATTTAAACTATTTTTAGGTTACTTATTCGAATTTGAAATTTTCTGGTTTATAAAATTTTAATTTGTTTAAATATTTTTAAAAGCGATAAGACAAATATGTAATCATTGTTTTTCTCATGATCACTAGTGTTTTTTTCTTGTTTAGATTGTTATGTAGTACAAAAAATGTTTTATTGCTTTGAGGCTTACAGTTTTTCTTATTACAACTAAGTAGTTTTATTTTAATAATTTGAAATTACATTGGTAATATATACTCGTAATTTACAGATTCAGAGATATAATTGTATTTTTATAGGAATGATTTATTACCAATCTTAAAATAATAATGAACTTAAATTTTTTTTTTTGTTGTTACACAGAACAATGTGCAATCAACACCAAAGGTTCCTAAATTGACGATCATACCTCCAAAACCTCCATCGTCCAAGCATTCTCATCACCATCATCGATCACACAAATCAAAAAAAGCAGATCGTCCTAAAAAACATCATCATAAGCGAAAGAAAGCTAAAGGTGGTGGCAGCTCTGAAGATAGTGATAATGTCTATAGCGATCCAGATTTCTTAATATAAACAGGTACCTTATTGTAATTTAAATGTGCTGTAAATAGATTTGTTGTAAAGTTTTTTTGTTGACAGATGAATTATTTATTTTTATGGATAATTAATATTAGATTATAAGTGCTCAATTGATCATTCTTCTATGCCTTGTGCACTTGAATACTTAAGTGTTTTTCAATATGAGCACATATTGTGAGGTCTGAAACTTAAAATGTCATTTGGTTTTACATTATTTTATTTTGAAAATAAATTATATTTTCCGAATTGTACAGAAATAGTTTTTTTCTTGATTTATAATTAAGAGTGTGTCACGCTCGCATTCATGATCTCCTTCTTACAACTTGTGCAAATTTGTTGCATTTTTGAGTTTTTAGTTTTAATATTAAAGTAAATTGACCTATTTTCAAGGTTAGAGTTTTTTTTAGTGTCTTATATATATATATATATATATATATATTTTTTTTTTTAAATTGATAATTGAGCATTTTGTAACTGTGATACTTAAAATAAAAATATCAAAAAAATAAAAATAAAAAATATATACATATATATATATATATATATATATATATATATATATATACATATATATATATATATAAATATGTTATGTATAAACAGCAGAGATAATGTTAATTTGACATTAGTTTTGTATTAAATATTATAACTAACTACACAAAATTGGAACAGCTGAACTCAAATCATGTTCATTTGTAAGACTGAGAGCAAGTGCGCATGTGCGGCATCACTACTATTATCTTTAGTTTTTATAGTGTATTAATTGATCTTTGAATAATATTATACAATTTTTGATTTGTGTACTGTAATAGATTATTTTATTATTAAAGCTGTCATTTTTCTTAACGATTTATGTTTTATTTTTTATTTGTATAACATTTGGTTCAAAATGATTCTGTTAACCTAATGAAATTCTTCCAATATGTTATCAATATGGGACAAAATTAAAGTAAAGCTCTTAAGTTTTTTTTTACGCGACATTCCATGTATTTGTTATTTTTTATTAGACATGTTAACCAAAATTATAAAAATGCTGCTCTAAATTATAAAATATCAAAAATAAACTTTTTTTGAATTTAAAATCAATTGGTAAAATTTAATAATAATATTAATACCCAATGTTTAATGTAATTGTATTTATTTCATATTTCTTATAGCTACACTTATAATTTTTATTATATATTCTGTTATTTGTTAATTCAAATAAAATATACTAGTGATATTTGGCATTACTCTGTGCTAAGTATTATATCTGTTTTAATACAGACTAAGTTTCAACAGTTAAAATTCATAGCAATAATATTAGACATTTTACTGTGGGTAGAAATATGTATTGATTCATTATAAATTAGATACACATTTTAATGTTATGAAAACTAAGACTAATAAAAAAACATTATACCATTAAGTGACCTACAAGCTTATAATTATTATAAGAATCAATTTAATGACAATATAATTGTTTATTAAATACTTAATCAATTAAAAATTCAGTTTTAAATTTTTTGTTATCATTACTAAATAATTATTCCTCTATTAATAATATCAGTAACTTTAGATTATTACATTAATTTAGTTGTGTTTGTAGATTGATCTTATAAGTTAATAATATCAGTTAGATAACCATAAATAAAAATATAGTAGGTCGCATTTGGGTATAGTACAGAGAAAATCATTTACCATAAGCATTGACATTTTTGTGAAAACATTAAATGAAGGCTCTTGTAAACAATCTTTGAATTTATTCATATTTTACTATTTATTTGTGTAATAGATACTTTTTGTTTATATTCTCTATAAAAGTGGATTAAGTTATTCTGAAGTTTATAAAAGTAGATTTGCATTTTTTAAATCAAATTCATTATTCATAATCTGCCTATTTAATTTTTAATTTACATATTTAATAATACTTTGATTAACTATTTTAAATAATTTTCATTCATCCTATCATTTTCACTGATTCACAACTTGAAATATATTATATATTTTGGTAAAATAAAAATCAAAACTTATAAAAATGTATTGGTTTAGTTTATTAAATTGATTGTTACGAACTAAAATGATTTTGAGACATTGCCTTTTAAACTTTTTGCCAATTGTTTTATTAAACTAATAAACAGCAGAACCTTTTATATGCAAACAATTTTAAGAAAAACTTCACTACGTCCTTATTTATAATATTTGAAGGTTTATATCGATTAGATATAAGTAATTTAATTTAGGTATAAGACTTATAGTACAACAAAATAAATAATAGGTGATTTTTCTTTGTTTATAGTGTTGTTTTTTTCATTATGGTTCAGTTGATAATTTTGGTTTTCTATTAGTGAATGTGTATAATATTACTTATATTTTTCAAATTACAAAATATGTATTCATTTCCACATCGTTTTAAAATGATAAGCACTGAAATTGAAAACCATCTGGCCAATGTAGTTCTTATTGTTATTATATATAAATTATGTTATCATAATATATTTTTTTTTCATTTTAATTTAAATAAATTGTAATCTGAATATAATATCTATTGACTATTTTTTTAGCAATAATAATTTTTTTTATTACTGTAATAAATGTAGATGTATTGTTTTATATAATTAACTGTACAGAGTGTACTTTATCACCAAATGAAAATAAATAATTATATTTTAATAATTAAATTTGTTTTTGATTTATGTGCTAGTATAATAGTTATGTAAACTAAAGAAGCTATATGTGATCTACTGATCGTAATTTTCTATATTACGCACATATAAGCTAGAGACATCAAATGCTAGTGTTATGATCTTTTATTCCTACATTACGAAGACAAAAATCTTATTCCCAAGCAATATTAAAAATATATCTCTGAATTGTATAACGTTTAAAATCTGTTAAGTGGGTTTTGAAATTGATAAAATTGATAAATTTAATAATGTAACTAAAATTGACTAATCACGTTCCACTAAATCATGGTGGTAGGTAGGAACTCACTTTAATTTATTAAATTTTATATGATAATTTGTGCGACCCAAGACAAGAGTTTCAATGTTTAACTATTTTACATTTTGAGCAGAGCGATGAATGTATTGATTTTACAATGTTGTGTGTTTTTTTGCGTCTCTGTACAAGATAAGTTGTCGAAATAATGCTTCGATTTTCAACTTCAATAGCTTTTCCGGTTGGATGATGAATCTAATTGGTGCTCCCCTGTAAAATTTTAAAAGTCTCAGTACTTTTCATCAGCTTCGGGGAAAAAAAAATTAAGGATAAATGGAAAATGTTTACGCATAATCAGTTTTTGACAAAATAGAATTTGCACATTGGTGTAACTCTAAAACAAATTACAGTAGACCCATGAAATTGTCACTGAATGTTTATACTTGATAAAATATTTTATTATTGCACTAGGTTCTCTATAATCCGAATAAGTTTGGGGGAAGGGGTCGTAAAGATTAGCGATTTGTTCGGATTACATTTGGCTAAAAAAATATTAATTTTATTGTAATTAAAATTATGAAATTTTATTTTTATTTGTATTAATCGTGTAAAAACTCGTAATTTCAAAAGACAATGAATATATAAAAATATTATGAACTTCACTATTTAAAATATTGATTTTTTTTTTTTTGTGCACTGGTTCCTATTATGGATTGGTATGCCTTGTCCCACATAATCGAAACATTTTATTACCAGAAAATATTATTTATAAATGCACACATATGTACCTACATATTATGTGGATACGATAATTCTCAAGCCCGTTCTGATCACCGCATTTTTTGGATTAGCCTGTGTTCGGATTATCGAGACGCGTCCTACTGTACCTATTATTATTCAAAGTTTTTAAAACCTTTTAAAGTGATTTATAGACATTTGAAATTTTTAATTTCTTTGAATTACAAGACAAAGAGTCTTACAATAAGAAAAACTAACACAAAAAGATTAATTTCAAACAAAGTTATTATTGTTTTAGACGTTTTAGTGTCCCATGTTAAAATTTGGTTTTTGAGGATTACATCAGTTGGCCTTTCCACTGACGATATGTTATATACCTAATTAAACATTTGATACTTCTACTAGAAATAATTAAATTAATTATGATTAAAATGTTGATATTAACAGTATGAGCATGAACTTGATTAATTTACCTGTTTTCAAATTATCAAAAGTTTTTTCATCGATTTGAATCCCTGGTGACTGAATTAATTCATTTAATTCTGTAGCTTGAGGTTCATCAGCTATAAAATACAAAAGTATGTATATTTAATAGGTTATATTGTAATAATAATAATAATAATTTATTTTTGGTGCGCGGTAAAAATGTGTTATGTTAAAAATTATAACTATTAACTTTCCAGTTGGATTTATTGAATGTTTCTTATACGTAAAAATCTGGTTTCACTCTCACAACGCGCAATAGAGATATAAATATATAATAATAATAATAATTTGTAATAGGTAAATATTGTTCAGAAATCAGCATATAACTCAATATTAGATACTTTACAATTTTCTAATTTTTTCCTGTTTAAAACCAGACTTAGGCAGGAAAAAAAATTACTATAATCAAATCCTACGGCAATTCGTGTCCTCCTTGGAAACGTTAGAAATTTAGCATTGTTTTAGCCCAGACGATAACAATTTTTTACTTACCTATTCTAGGAACCGTATTTTTGACATTTTCTTTTGAATGTCCTTCATTTTTCGTTTTTGGTATCCACTCAAACATTTTTTATTATGAGACATTTTATATAATATATTATAATTTATTAGCGTGTATACCATATAGATGCATAGTACCAATATAAGGTCCGTATTTCCTAGTATATTGTTATTTTTGGTTATTTAGCAGGTAACTTTATCCAAATTTGAACTTAACAACTGTGTTTGTATAGTTTTTAGGTTTTTTTTGCAGGAGAATTAACTACTTACATGGAACTTTCTTTTTAATTTTCAATCCTTAACTATAAAAGTTAAACGTTTTATAAATTTTTAACAACCAAAGACTTCGGAAATTTTAATAAAATTTGTCAAAATTTGAACTTTGAATAGTTATAAAAACGTTCCTAATTTCCTATGTATTCTTTATATCAACTGCTATTATATAAACTCATGGGGAATCTTGTATTAAATTATCGAGTTTTATGACTCAATGAATAAAATGTTATAAAATATTCATATAATAAAAAACTTAATTTCAAATAACTTAAAAATTGTTGAAATATTTTATCAAGCATACGAATTGATAAACTTAACTATGCTATAAATTTCAAGTTCCTACAGTTATTTGTTATTGAATAACAACAAAATAAGTATATTGGTACAAGAGAAATTGAGTGAATATCTAATATCGTGATTCAAATGCTCATAAAAATTTAATTTGATTTTTCGGTAGACATTTTGTATTTGATAAAAGTTGACAAGCCCATGAAGTATCTCGTTTGAGTTTTTAAATCTTAGATTTAAAAAGATAAATTTTTATGAATTTCTAACTCAGTAAAAATTGCAAATTTTTGTGATTCTTACGGATTTTGTGAAAATTTGAACTTTCAGTGATTATAAATAAAAATTGTAACTTAGTATTTTTAATATTTTTTAACTATTATTGTGACATTATATTATGGGACTTGTATTAAATTTTGAAGCTTTTTACACAACGAATTGTATTGTCATTTATGATGATTCTATGTGTAAATTGAATTAAAAGGATGCACATTTTATTCACAATTTAATCTCTTACCAAAGTAGAAGTTTTAGTTGGTTAGGTTAAATTCTGATTCTAATTTTTTTAAATAATATTAAATATGAATTTTGGTTGGTTAATTAACTAATAATTAACAATGATTTGATTTTTGCAGAACAAAATTTATTGAATCTTTAACTAATCCAATTGATCGTGCACACATTGGTGAAGAAGTAGAAAACAGTGACATTAAAAGAAAGCTTTATATCATTTGGTCCATGTACCTAAGCCAGTTATCGAATTTTCAAAAAATAATGTTGGCAGAAAATTGTCTTCTATTTTTTTTTATTTCTGCACGGTCTGGCTCAAAAATACCTCGTTCTTGGTTATGCTATTTTACAGTTTTAACTTTTAGATAGATGTTATTGTGAATCATGTTGGTTGTTTGCTAATAGAAAAAGTATTTATTTTAAGTCTGAATGGATAAATAGAATCGACGATTGTAAACATTTATTACGAAACATTTAACGTCATTAAATATCAATTCAACACTTAGAATCAACAAATACGCGGATCATATGGGTGAAAAATAGAACAATAGATAAGGAATTAGAAATACAATATAGTAAAGAGGCTACATTTTGGAGAAATATTTTTCTACGTTTGATTAAATCATATTATCATTATCATTAACAGCGGGAAAATACTGGCTTAAGAGAGCACAGAGGAAAAATTGGATCATTAGAAAAGTGTACAGAAGGAAATTTTTTACGTATTGTTAATTTATTGGCGGAATTTGATCCAATTTTAAATAATCTAGTGAGTAATCCTTAACACAAAATAAAGTACTTAAGTCCATTAATGAGTTTATTTAAATATTAGCTAATAAAGTTCGTGAAATTATTTGTGATGACATCAGAAGTCTTGTGGTTTTTCAATAATACAGGATTCTGCTCTCAAGATATTAAAAACATTGACTAAGTGAGTATTATTATACGTTATGTATTAGTTAACTATAAAAACAAAAAAATTAAAATCAACGAATCGTTTTTGGGATTTTGTGTACTTGATAAACATCATAGCCATCATGCTGTTGACTATGTTAACCTTTTACGTAAAATGTTATTGACGTTTGGTCTTTGTATCAATAAGTGTTTCGGGCAAGGGCATGATGATGCAGCAGTTATGAGCGGATAGCACTCAGGTGTTTAAACTTTAATTCGATCTGATTTTCCCAATGCTGTATACGTATGTACATTGTTGTGCTCATAACCTCAATTTAGTGATATCAGATGCGGCAAAAAGTTAAAGTACAGAACATTTTTAATATAATTCAAGATGTTTACAACTTTTTTAGTGTGAGTCCTAGATGGACTTTACTAGCTTTAGGGAAAGAAGTTGAATTAAAAATACAAAAGAAAATCTTAAAGAGAATTTGCCCAACAGGATGGAAAGCACGCCACGACACAGTGTATTCGCATTAAAGGAACGGTATTTTGACATACCTAATCAAAGCTGTTACTCATATTCTACCTACGTCTCGTAAATCTGATGAAAAGAATGTAGTTACTTGAAAAAGATGCTCGAATTAGCTGAGTTTGTATTGTGAACTAATATTTCGATCATTAAATGTAGTATCTAAAACTCTACAGTTAATGAATTTCAACATAGAATATGTTTAAACGATATAATTTTTTTAGCATATTTTAACTTCTTTTAGTGCATATTTTACAATTTAAAATGCATATAAATCTGATCTTTAGTTATAAATGTGGAACGATTTTATTTTGTGGTGATCATTACAACATGAGTAATGTATTTTGTTTTGTTTAATTTAATATTATTCTGTAAACGTATAATATTTATTAATTTTATAAAAAATAAATGTAGGTATTAGTGCCTAGTGGTATTACCTATCTAAAAAAATGTACAAGATGTGATTATAGTTTATAAATGTTGCTAGGTCGCTTACAAGTAAATAATAGGTAAACAATAAATATAACCTAACCATTAATAAGGATAAATCATATTTGATCACTGCTAATTTACTTTTCTTGGAAGGCCCATAGTAGTCTTTGCACACGTGCCATTAATGACTTAATTACGCTCCTGGCACTTGGCAGTTGGCATGCGATGAAAATACGGTGTACGGCATAGCTGTAAGAAATTCATCAGGGAAAACCAATACGATTTGGGTATAAAATATGGTGTCTGAAATCAAAAGATGGTTATTTAGTGAATTTTGATCTTTATGTCTTTTGTCATGAAAACCATCACATCCTATAAATTTAATTGCTTATGGTATTCATAATAACTGTTCGCACATTACTTCGACAGTGCCGCATTTTTTCATGAAAAAATAATTACCTAATAAGAAATCTTTTCCGACGTTCGTTAATATCCATTCGTTCTCAAGAAAAAGTTCTGACAATTTTGTAGGTAATGTTGGTACCAATTTCATATGTTTTCTGTATGACGATGATCGGACACTATTATAGACAGGAACAGCATCTTCTACTTCTTATTTAGTGCAACCTTATATTCTTGAAGAAACAAGGGATCGTCTCTCTTCGTGGAAACTCCGAGATACAGATATTGTTGGATTTGAAACCACTTTTTCTTATATATATATAATAACTGAATATTTTGGCTTCACCCGTGTACATTTTTTATCTTAATAATATATTATTGACAATATATTATAAAAAAATTGAAGATTGCTTTTATCTTTAGAGTTTCTCAAAATCCACGTCGCGCCACATGCATTCAGCTACATGCGTCATGTGATTTTGAGTTTTCGAAGTTATTATTGTAGTCGTTTGTAATCTTAATATTGCTCGTCCTCTACAGTTGTTAATACATTTATAATATTTTAAATTTTCATTATTTCTGTCAATCTTATAAATATAGTTATCTACAACTAATAGCGGTTTTCCAAGGTTTGAATTAATTTTATACCAATTAGACAAATTAATTATATA
Organism: Diuraphis noxia; assembly: GCF_037042655.1. Classification (NCBI taxonomy): domain Eukaryota; kingdom Metazoa; phylum Arthropoda; class Insecta; order Hemiptera; family Aphididae; genus Diuraphis; species Diuraphis noxia. The sequence continues at coordinate 64,584,793 of NW_028301711.1, forward strand.
TATTTATTCACTATTAAAACGTTTATGACTAATACTAATAGTGGCAAAGGTGACTGTAGACTAAAGAGTTTGACCACAGAATATTTAAATATTTAAATTTATTTCATATATTTTGTGGTGTGACTGTGTGTAGACCCATAATTAAATGTGTAACATTTGTAGATGCAAGTTTTTATCATTATTGTCTCTTAATTAATGATATAGATTAAGGAACGATGTTTCCGCGATGATGTCACCTGAACTGAAGTTACTTCCAACTTTAATAATACATCGATTTTCTTCAAAAGCCCTGGACATTTTTAGTTTTTAATGTTAAACATATTAATCTAAGAATTTTCTTCCAAATGGGATTTGTTATTAGTCCAAATACAACAGGTTTTTTGTCGGCCAAGTGGAATTCTGCGAAATGGGATGAAACGTTGGGAACAACATGAACCAAGCACTATGCAACACTTTGCAACTAAGTACCTAATAGTTAAATATAATGAAATAAAAAATAAAATTCAGATTATATTTATTGATAATGCGGACAGGTATAAGATTTTGAACGGAGTGATGAATGTATTAATTTTACAGTGATGTTTTTTTTGTCTGTGTACAGCATAACTAGTCGAAATAATGCTTCAATTTCAAACTTTGAGGATGGTTTCCGATGGAAAAGTGAATATCTTTGGTGCATTATAGAGGTCAAAAGCAAACATTTTCCAACAGTTTTCAAAAGATTCGAGAAAAACAACAATAATAGTGATAGAAAAATGGGAATTTTTATGCAAAACCTGCAGTTTTCGACCTTGTGTTTATAACTAAGTATTAAAAATACAACATTAAGTTTTCCTTCAAGTAGCTATAGAGAAAAATCGAAGCATCATTATAGGAAAAATTTTAAGTGCGTTTGAATTTTAAATTTTTATGAAATCGCGTAACGATAACGATTTATCCTCAAACGAGTCAAACAAATCATCTCCGTTCAGAATCGTTTTTCGTATACAATGATACCTATAATTGCATTCAAATTTAATCCCATCCATCACAGTAACCTACTGTATAGCCGAGCGACATCCACGACTATCCCGCTTTTGTTTTATTTATAGCTACAACATGCCAATATTAGTTAGATTAGATACCGCTGGTACAGTCAAACATGTTTAATTAATATATTATATTGTCTTCTATAGATTTTATGAAATAAAAAGTTTACTTTAGAGTGACCTATAGATCTTTTAGAGTATAGAATATAGATAATAATATACCTGATCGACCAGTATCAGCTATATTAGGGATTGTATTTTCTAAATTATTTTATGGTGTTATCGAATTTTCCATATTTTTTGTTAGTTTTGATTTAAATTTACTTATTGCATCTACTTTAACAGTTGTTATTGATTATTCAACACCTGTATTTCTATATCTTTAGCTATGAACAACAAAATACTGTAATTCTGTAAGGTAAAATTATAGATTTTAGGAGACTATGATGCTCCCTGATAGATACCGTTACATTCTTTCAGTATATTTACAGCTATTGGCACTTCAATAAACGTATATAATAAATAACGAAGATTTTAAAAATGAATACAAGATTCCCATATTATACCTACTTGTAAATTACACGGGGAAGCAACGAATTATATAGCATACGGAACCACGCACACAAATGGACACATGGTAGGTACTATGGTAATATTAATCGGAGATGAAGAGGTCATAATGGCATACGAGCTGATCTTAGCCCCAAAATGCGCCAATCGGCAAATCACATACAAAAACTGTTTTATTTCACAGTTGTTAACATAATAATTTATGGGTATAGCAGCAGCGTGTAATATTATGGGCGTCTGGGTTGTAATTTCAATGACAAAAATTGGGGTGCTGAAGCACTGAATAAGCAATAATCAATTTTATAATAACTGTAATAAGTAATAACATATAAATAAACAATAACTTGGTCAGTAATTTTGATAAATTCTTATTTTTGAGTAAACATAGGTATAATGTACAATGTATGATGATAATTGATAATAATTAAACTAAATAACTAAATTGAACAATACAAAATTAGAAAATTGTATTAAATAGCTTATATCTAAATAGGTAGTGGATTATTTTTCTAACAATATCGTAAGTAAATTATTTATAAAAGCTTACATTTTAAATAGCGAATTGCTTATCTCTAAAATATGTTCAAATAATTAAGCCACTCTAAAAATAAGTAAGTTGAGAATAATAATTAACCAACATTATAATAATATAAATAGTAGTACCTACATAAACATTTAACATTTAACATCAAACATTGTATAATTATTAATTCATTAATTCTACATGATTTTAATGACATATTTAATACCTAGCTACAATCAAACTGTGTATGAAAAAAAAAACTAATTGTGCTAGATAAATCGTATTATCTTATTTAATAACATAAAATAAGATAAAAAAAAAAATAGGTTATTAATACAGGCACGCCCCCAGAGAAGCAGTTCAGTGTTCATTAGGTACGAAATACCTACTTTTATTAATGACAATATAAGCCTATGCGGGTTTCACACATTCTCTCTAATCTTAAGCTAATTGAATCTTTATACATCAATGACCAGTTTAGTATGATATATTTAAGACATAATATGTCACGGTAATATTATAATTGTAAATTTGTGATGTCAACATTAGTAAAATTAAAATCTCTAGTGTACAATAATAATTATAGATTTATAGGTACCTACAATCATAATATCTTATTTATATAGACCAATAAATTTAATCAGTTGCTCGACCATACTGTCCATACTATTTACATATCCATAATAATATACCATACAACATATAGTGGTGGCTATCATATGGTCAAGGTGTTGCTCAAGCAACACCTTTATATGGTGGGGGGGGGGGTGTCCATAGCACGGTGTTGTAGGGATACAACTTAGTATATTATGGACGTCGTGGCCAGTTTATTGCAAGTGCAAGCTTGCGCAATTGCATCATCACAGGTTAATACGATATTTTTATAGTTAATACGATATTAGGATTACATATTTTATAATCGATTATATTATATTTATATTAATGCACAATCAGTAATCATAGTCCACAGAAAACGTTTTTTTCATATTCTATTTTCAATATTTTGTGATAGCGAACTAGTTTTCCAGTGTGGTACCATAATAATAACTATTACAACTATAATGATAAAATAAATATGAAAGTAACAAATGTATTTTAATATTTTGAGTTTTCTATGAATAAAAAATAATAATAAAATGTGTTTATGTATTATATTTTGGATTTTAGTAGTTGTATAATATTATCAAAATATATAACTTATTAGTTATTTAATAATATGTTATAAATGAATAATGATGTATGGTTTCTCAGAATAAGTATTTAGTATTTATTATTTATTGGCCATAATCATGGATATAAATTATAAATTAAGATAGAAGAAATGTTTATATTATTTAACTGAAAAGTCTAAATCATAAAAATTCTCAGGTGTTGCACTACTCCCCTTCTCCAAAAGTGCTAACAACAAATAGATGGTTATTACTTGAATAGGAATTTAATTTAATTTTTATACGTACGTACGTACGTTCTATACTCTGTTAACACGCTGTTTCTGTACATCCCTCCGCGTCATACTGCGATCGAAATCGGTTCCCTATTATTGGGTGTCGCGTGGGGGGAATTAGTTTTGGTAAGTGCGTGAAGTATTCTCTGATTAATAGAGTATATCTAACAAGGGCGCCCATCTGTCAAAACCAAGGGGGAGGGACGACAGTCATAAAATAAATAACTAAAAAACTAAGAATCAATCAAATTTATTTTATTAAATAATGAAACAAATATAAATACATTTTATATGTAAACAAAAATAAGATTTTAAAGCATAAACTGTAAATTGCGTTTTTTCAAACCAAATTTTTCAATAACTTTTTACAATAATTACAATATTTTTTTCTAGGTGAGTGATATGTCACCTCCTTGCATTCCCTGATGGGCACCTTTGATACCTAATATGTATGGATACATATAGTATGTATTTTAAAATTTGTAATTTATATAAGTAGAGAATCATTAAAATTGTAATTTGAGTTTAAATGTTTGTACTGTATTTACTGAGTAATGCAGTATAAAAAAAACTACTTTATTTAGTACTAATTAGAGAGTATTATATTTTGGATGTTAACTTGTCTTTTTATAGGTAGTACAGTCACATTTTTACCTATTTAATTTATTTACATCATTATATTAGAGGAGGACGAAAATCAACCGTTATTTTGTTCAGAAAAATATGTTAACTACATAAATATGTGATATGGATAAAAGTTAACAAAAATTTGATCACTACTGTACTCTTTAATTTTGTTTACCATTGAATTTAATGAATTTATTATCGAATGTTGGTGATTTTCTATAATCATCAGGTCTTTTTCCCATCATACGTACATTTTCTATAAATGTTTTTTTTTTAATGTTTTTTTGATTATGTAAAATAGCATTTTTAAATTTCTTTATCGCATTACATTGAGCATTACATTTTTTAGCACCTTGTCCTTGAAATATCTTATTACCGATTCTTAAAACAACTTTAAAATATTTTTTTACTGTAGGTTCTTTACCCATGAGATAAAATGGAGACCATATACTATTTCGTAAGTTGTAAGTTTCCATAAAACTGCGTGGTTCTGTAATATTCGCATCAGGATGATTTTGAAGAAATGGAGAAATATCTAGTTTTTCACTTTTTTTCATTGGTGCTTGGTTGTTACAGCATTCTTGAAAATAATAAAAAATACATAAAGTATATTATCTTAGATTATGAATTTTAAATTTATCAAAGACCAAACTGATTAATTTAAATTTTAATCATACAATAATATTATTTGTAATATTAGGATTGGAAAATTGTATAATTTCAATATTTTTTCTGAATACTTCATACATTGATTTATAAATATAAAATTTTACGCATTTGTTGGTACATCGCTAAAATAAAATTAATTCCATGAAATTTTTTACGCTTCTTAATAACTTAATTGTTATTAGTACTTTATAATCATTCTATGTGCATTTTCCATTCAGAATTTAATTCCGCAACTCCACGTATGATAATAATTAATAATTGATAAACTTCAAGAACCATATGGCTATAACGCCTACCTATAACCTACTAATGGCTAAATACTATTGTAGGTCTGACAGCAACATTGTGATACGCATCTCATGAAGTCAGACGGCAGGAACTATTATCAGTACTTATTATTATTATCAGTTTAGTTCTTGTAATAGGATTTTCATTACATCCGTTTAATTTTCAAGATTTGGACGATTAAAATCCTTGCTGACTGACGTCATATTATCATGGAATGAATGTTAATTCATTATTCCATGAATGCACTTATAGAATGAGTTGTATTATTATTGCTGTTATACCTAAGTATTTAGTCATATACCTACCTAACTATGACATAATATTATTATGAAAATCTATTTCATATTATTACATACAATTATTATACTATCGATGGTTAATTAAACGACTATCTCAATGAATTGGTTAGGTATGCACTTTTTTTAAAAACAAAGTCATCACATAAACGTAAGGGAGGAGGGATCGGTTTGGTCAAAATATGATTTTCGTTTCAAGCATAATGAAATTGGATCGATTTTTGTTTTCTCATATTTATTTCTACCAAAATTATTACTTATTAGTGAATAAAAAATCACCAGCCATAATTATAAAAATTTAAAAAAAAACCCATCTATCACATTGTATTATACTATAATGGTAAATGATAGTATACTACCCTATTTGATAAATCAAGCCTATGTTTCCTGTTTTGGCCTGTCTATCTATACATTAAACAAGAAAACAATCGTATCATTAATATCCAATTTACACAAATCATTAAGTGAGATGCATTCTGCTGCGATGCGGAGTTAAATCATTGAGTTGCAAACTTCTTGAACAATATCTTTAATTCGATTGTATGTAGTTTAATTTAGTCTGGGAGCTGTTGGTAGATAAGAATAAAATTGATACGGTAGTATCCCCGTATGACGACATTTATGTTCCTTAGTAAATATAACTGCTAAAATCAATAGTATGAACAAGTCCCGTCGTTAATACTAGTTCGAAATCTAGATTAATGATACTATACTTTACCTGATGATTTAGTATTTGCACAACGAGATGAATTTATTTGGTCTTCCGATGGCGTATTTTCCAAAACAGATTTCGTTTCATTCTTTTGATTACTTATTTCAAAAAAGTTAATGACAGAGCTCGAATAGAACTTCTTTATTGCGTCCAATTTAGCCTCATTTAGTACACGACCGCAACCTTCAAATCGATAATCACCTATGTTTAATGCAATGTTTAATTTGTCATTTTTGGATGATTCTAGCTCAATGTGAGACCAATGGCATAAAAACTGATATGACTTTTCAAAACCACGCAATATACGAAATCTATCAGTTATAAATTGTTGATCGATATGATCTAAAATGTTGGTTACTGGTAACATCGATTCTGCGTTTTCGGAACAGTCTAAAATAAATAATAGGTAATATTTATATTAGTACATAATCAATTTAGTTGTTTAAATGTTTAATGTCTATAAATAATAGCTATGTTTAATGGTAGCCAGCCTAAAATAATCACCCAAACGTCAAAAAATAAATGTATAATATTGTGTATCATACAATGATAATTGTACCAATCGTATGTAAGCACACCTAGAGTAGCAATAGAAGACAATTCGACATTTCAAGTTCATATGTGTTTTTTTGAAAACGTGTTAAAAGCTAAAATTGTAGAATTTTATAGTATTTAACTGGACAGGATGATGTGACTATAATATGGTGACTAAGTTGAGTGTATACTAGGCAGCTATAATAAATAATGTAATTATACCATACCTGATGGCTGAATATTCTCAGTAAAATTAGATGTATTTTCCAAATAATTTGATGATGCATAATTTTTCATCAAATTTTCTGAACTTCTTATTTTATTACTTATAGTGTTAATTTTTATAGAAGAAATAATTGCAGTGTGCTTCCTTATTGCATCTGATTTAGCAGTAGTAACTGAAATTCCACAGCCTTCAATCAAATGTAAATCTATGTGCAAATAAATATTGTATACATTTTTGAATTTATTATAGATCATAGGAGACCATGATGCTCGAGGATAGATCTCACTGAATTTGCTCAGTGTATCGTTATCTACATCTTCAAATGTATTAGCCATTTCAAAACGTAAATTTCTCCAACTAGATATTAGGTTGATGATTTGGTGGTAAGTAATAGTTTCTGGAACAGTATAATAATAATAAAAAAAAATAATTTATGTTAAATAAACATTAAGATTTTTTGGTTTGAATACATATGTTGATTCCATTTTATTAATGTGTAAAATAGGATATTTCACATTTTTACGCTAAAAATAATCCATTTTTCTCTGTTGCCTTAGCAAAGGGGTGATGTTTTGATTTTACAATTAAGTATGTGTATGTGTGTTTTTGATTGTCATCAGTTATTACCTTTTGATCTTTTGGGACAATAAAAATGTATACATTTTTACTTTAACGTGTTAAAATAAATGGGTTTAGTTTGTTTTTTTGAGAAGTCAAAATTAAAAATGCTCAGTGTTTCTCTAAATAATTTAAAAATGGGAATCATAACGTAATACCAGTTTTGATAATATTGATATTATTTTTTAGTGTAATTTCAAATTTCAAAAGTAATATTGTATACTAGCTGAACCCGTGCACTTCGTAGCCTGTTAAAAATCTTACCTCTTATATGTCTCAAACTATGTGTTATTAAAGTATTCAATTGCATGGTATTTATTGAGATGCATTTGGATACACAGTATTTTTAGTTTTTCCTTCTGATAAGTAAACAAATAAATTTTTCCGACGCGTAAATTAATAAATAAAATAAAAACAAATTTCCATCGTAAATCTCAAAATGTCTGAGCGCCTTCCGTATTTGGCATTTGTAGTAATGATCCAGCACGATGATAAATTTGACCTTGCACTTTGAATGTTGGCATGCAATTGTCACGTACAATATTCGTTGTCCCGAATGATGCTATTTGGAGACATGAATTGTATTTTCGGATGTTCGCTAAGAAATGTTTCGATATGATCGTGTCGCCTACTACCGACGTTAATAATGATTCGTGTGGTAATCCTGGCAGTTTTACTTTTCCGCCAGCACAGCGCATACCTGGTGCTTCAATCTTAAATTTGAATAGTCTTCAATATATGCATAACCAACTATCACTAATAGCAACCATTTAAATGAACAAAAATGTCCATCGTAAATATCTCTAAAAATCTAATATATCAGACAGAAATTCATTTATACATATTATGTATATAATATATATATATAAGATACTTTAAATTTATATATAATTATTATAATTAATACTTAAATGTAACAATTTTCCATGTTCGAAAATATTTTAAATTATTTTGATACTTTCGTAGCTATTTATAGCCATGAGAATTTTTTATAAATTATTGTAATAATAATTGTGGATAAATAATTTTTTGCTGGGTAAAAAACCTTGACAATTTTATCAAAATAACTCATATGAGATTTTTTTAAATCAATTTAGACAAATTAAAGATACTTGACCACAAATTTGTCTATTTAAATTTGACATGACAATATTATAGTTTACTGTATTGTCTGTTCTTATACTATGATATTATAGGTACATTATACATTAAATTCTTCCACAAAGGTGTTATGAATTTATTAAATATTTAAAATGAATTCAGAGGATAAAAAACGTGCTGGGGGTGCTGCTAGAAAACGCGAAAAAAATAAAAAACTACTTTTAGATTCAAGCAAGAATTGTGAAAAATTAATTAATTTTTTAATTTAGCATATCATGAAAAACAAAATTTTGTTAAAACTGAAGAACTAAGCTCAGGTATGCATGTATACCTACATTATGTAGTAAATTTAAATAATTTAGTCATGTTTATTGGTTTCTTTTTCTTATTTATGATTTTCATATGATTGTCTTTGAAAATATTAATAGATTCTTCCATCCATGAAAATATTGAAAACATATCAATATCTGAAAATGATGATGTAGCTGTTTCTAATTCTGGTAAGTAGCTACCACCATAGTCATCAAACGAGTGATACATTTTAATTACAAAAAATAAATGCGTAATCTAAATTAGTATGTAATATTAACCCGTCGTAGTGGCGTGATATGGCGGTAAGAGAATTAAATTAATTAACAACTAATATATGTCATTAATTATTATTTATTATTCTTGTATTTATAAAAATATTATTTTGATATATTTAGCTAGGTATTTTGGCAATTTTTTGTTTAATAACATTACTTATATTACGTGAACATATAAACTTGATATGATTATATGAAACTCGTACTTTTTTTAGAAGTTCTATGTTCGACATCTAAAAGTCTTCTTGTAGTATTTAACAAGTTCAAAAAGCCAAGTTCAACTGTTTTATCTCATTTCTTCAAGTACCACCCTTGTCAACCGAAATACCCAGCCTCCCATTCAATTCAAATAAGATTTTTCTTTGAGAAAACGGAACAAATCGTGTGTGGTTAATATTGATAAATCATCAAAACAACTATTTTGTTCAGTTTGTTTGGCTTTTGCTTCTGAATCGAATTCATTTACTAAGGGGGTATTTGATTGGAAACATATTAGTTAACGAATCAAAGAGCATGAGAGTAGCATAGTTCATTCACGCTCTTCCGAATCTTATTTCTTAAAAACTGAAAACAAAGATATAGTTCACTATTACTTTCAAATTTACAAAATATAAAAAATCGGCACATTTTTGAAAGAATTATCGCTGTTATAAAGTTTATCGGAAAAAAAGGTTTAAGCTATAGAGGTAAAAGAAATGAAGCAGCATACTCTTTGAACGATCTTAATTTTGACCATTGGAAATAATGATATTGCTCAGTAAATATGATCCTATCATTTGCGAACACTTCAATACTATCATCAATAAAAGTTAAAAGAAACAAAAACAAAATTAGAGAGGCCGTGGAAGCTTTTGAACTTTTTATCCAAAAATTCTGTTCAAGTCGTTATAAATGAAATAGCATCAAATATTAAACGTACAATTGCTACCAAAGTCCAAAATGCTTCATTCTTTTCTATTCTTATTGATACTACCCAAACATTTTTCAGTAATGGATCAATGTTCAATATTTATTGAAGTGTTGATAATTTATTATTATTTATTGTGTGTTCATAATTCAAGTGGTAAAGGTATGGCTCAACTGTTAAAAGAGGAATTGATATCTGTTGGCTTGGATTTAACGAAATGTAAAGGAAATTCTACTGATGGAGCGTCCAATATGCGAGGAGTATATAATGGTTTCATTTCACATTTAAGTAAATTATCACCTGAACAAGTTCATGTTTGGTGTCATAGTCACGTTTTAAATCTTGTTATTTGCAATGCAACAAAAAATCCTGTCCAAGTAGCATCATTGTTTACTTTATTAAATAGTTGTGCAGTATTTTTCAAAGAATCATATTTGAGGATGGACATTTGGAGTAAAGTTAGCAAGACAAATTCAGATAACAGTCGAAATAAGCGTCTTCAAACCATTGGAGAAATTAGATGGTCATCAAAACAGACTGCTGTTGAGAGAATTTTTGAAATATTTGGAGATCCAAAAATTTCTATGTATGTAGACTTGATAATTGCTTTCACTAAAGTTGTTCAAAGTAATTTAATTAAACATGGTTTACCAAAAACAGCCTTGAAAGATCTCTCTAAAAATTTTTTCCAATTTACAGTCAATGATAATTTAGAAGAATTCCATCAAAAATTAAGAGAAGAATTAGTAAGTTTTGTTAATAATTGGGATAACTTAAAAATCAGTTGAAAAAGAATATGATCTTGATAATTTCGATTTAGATGATGAATATCAAGAAACTGCCGGATTGAATATGACCTTAAAACATGCAAAAGTTGTGCTTGTTGCTGTTTAAAGTTATTAGTCAAATACAATTTGTATAGTAATGCGTATACAAATTTATCTTTGGTTTATAATTATCTTTTAACTCTACCGGTAACACAAGTAGCACGTGAAAGGTAATTTTCAACACTAAAATTCATAAAAAATCGATTACGAAATACTCTAACTAATGAGAATTAGGAAGCATTTATGTTGATGTCCGTGGAAAAGCGAACATCAGCTTCTATATATGACGATATTTTAATCCACAGAATCGGGGAAACTAGTGAAGTTATGAAAAAAAACCTAGTTTTGTAAAAAAGGAATTACTCTAAGAGTAAATTTTAATATATTATTGGTATTATATTAAAATGTGTACACTGTATCTTTATAGATAGTATCATATACAATATTTTGTGTAATTTTAAATATCTACATAAAATGTTGATAATATTTTTCAAATAACAAAGGTTTTTTATCATCATTATTTTGTTTTGCATACTTATGGCCAAATCGTTAGTCCCCTGATTAGTTAGTCCGCCATTTACAAGACTCTTGGATAAAAGGTTCAGTCTATTTATCAATAGACTTAAAAATGTCTTTGCATCGTCATTTTTATAACAGTCGGTGGTATATGTCTGCTTCTTAATTAATGGTTATAATTTACTGCTAGGTAAGTAACCCGACCTTGTCAAGAAAGAAATTAACAACAATAAGATAATATGGAACTGTGATATAGCGAGGAATTTATAATAAGGGAAGGAGTGGGGCATGACCAACTGCCTTCCTATGGCAACACCGCTGAATGAAAATTAGCAACAGTGTAGCTCACTTGGATATAATTTGATAGAGATTAATTATTGAGTTCATAGGCGTGTCCAGGGGGGGTGCAGGGTATGCACCTGCACCCCCTGCGATTTCAGGTGGCAGGAACTAAGATATTCCTTAGTATATCTTGGTTCATGGTTGGGACCCATCACAGGCTCCTTGGATTTAACATTTAAAATTTTAGAATTTTAGATATATATATAACCACTCTAGTCTCTATTGAGACTTGATATTATTATTTATTTGATAAGTGATAGCATCAAAATCAAAAGTGGCTCAAATGCATTAGTCCTATCATAACAATAATTGCACCATACCAAATTTAGGGACAATTGATAACATGATGACGTGATAATAACTTAATAATTCAAATGATTTTTAGTTTTGTTGAAGGAAGTCCAATTCGACATTCTGTATTAGAAAAAATATCTCAACAAACAAATAATAAATTAAAAACATTAAAATCGTTATCGACAACCAGATGGGCGTGCAGATCAGAAGCTATTGAAGCAATTGATCATAATTTTGATTCTTTACTACAGTGTCTTTCAGAAATATATAAGACTACAAAATTAGCTGAAGTGAGATTAAAAGCAAATGGACTTATCCAAAATCTAAAAAGTTTCAATTTTATATTTGCTTTAACTGTTTTAAAACCTATTCTGATTCAAATTCGCATAGTTAGCGCAAAGTTGCAATCACCAGACCTAGACCTCTTAGCAGCCGTATCAATTGTTGAAGCACTAAAGAAATCATTAACTGACTTAAGAACTGATGAAGATAACTATTCAACATTATTTGACAAAGTTTTGGACATGTGTAGTTCACAAAAAATAGAGATACCAAACGTAAAACAAAGAAAAATTTCTAGTCGAATTGACAGCAACAATACTCAACATTTTACTTCTGACAAAAAAACAGAAATGAAATGTTTTGTGTACTACACAGTTTTAGATGATCTTTTAAACGGATTAGAAGAACGTTTTAGTCAAGAAACACTTTTACTAATAAGTGCAATTGGACGTTTATTACAGTTTAACCTGCATGAACATGACTTAACATTATTTTCCAATAGGTTTAACTTAAATGACAGTGAACTTGAAGCAGAACTCAGGTTGTTAAAATCATTACCAGAATTTGAAATTGGTAAAACTAGCAAAACTATTTATCAGTGGTTAAATAATCTGTCTAATAATAATTTATGTAATAGTTTTCAAAATATTTACATAATATTAACTCATTTTGTAACAATGCCAGTCACAAGCTGCTCTTGTGAGAGGTCTTTTTCAAAATTAAGTCTGGTAAAAAGAAAGCTGAGAAGTTGTATGACTCAAGATCGATTGGAGTCAATGATGTTAGTATTTGTTGAACAGAAATTAGTATCTGAATTAGATCCAGAAGACATAATTGAAGAGTTCAAACATCTTAATAATACACAACGGCGACTAGAACTTTAATTATTTTTAAATTTTGTAACTGACACATATTTATTATTTATTATTTATTATTTAAACATGATTTTATTTTAATTATTTACCTACTGACATCCATTATATATATATTTATATGCAACCTAAAATAGGGAAAACAATTTTTTTTTTATATATTAATTAAAATAATGACAGTTTGAAATGATGGATTTAGCCAGGTTGCACCCCCTGCGTCAAAGGTCTGGGCACGCCTATGAATGAGTTTAGTATATTTAGTTAATTCTCCTAATTTTCCTGATATATCTACTATATTTGCCAAATAGGTTAAGTAATTTTTGAGTCTATATGCTGCAAACATAAGAATACATTGTTTTACATTTGAATAACAAACAATTAATATATAAAATATTATAAAAAAAAAAAAATACCACATAAACGCAGGTGGATCAGTTAGGCATTCTATACGTTATTCATTACGTTATTTCTGTAGCCAATGTTTTACCATGGCAACACTAATTTTATAGAAAAATAATTATTCGATTTTTGTGAGCCAAAATAAATAGATAGACAAGATAACATAGGGGCGACACAATACAGGGTCACGCCCAAATATAAGTTCAATAGTTGTTTACACGGTTATAGGTATAATGTACTGTCCGGGTAATTTATTGATTTTATGAACTATATGAATGAGAATTGCTCCAGGATAGCTAGTAAAGTAGTAAAAATATAGTATACTTAAGTATATGATTTTCTTGTATGGACAGACTTAGGTTGGGTTAAAACGGAATGCTGTGGTCGCCCAAATTGTGGCCAAATCGATAAAGACGGTAATTTATCATTTGTTTTCTGAATAGTTTATAAAGTTTGAATTGTTTGCAAAATAAAATGAATCAAATGCACTCACCAAATTCACTACACCACAATACACATTGATACACTTTGACGTGTTTTAATAATGAAAAATCACGATAAAAATTAAAAAGTAATTTGTCAACGACAAATGCTGCGTACACGGTCCTCCATAAAATGGGGTTTGGTGTTGTTCCCCGCACCACCCCACTATGTAGTTGAATAATCGATAAGCATTTGGCAAAGTTCTAACAGTCATCGTTACATAGCGCTGTCTGTATACACTATTGAGATTTCAACAAACTAATACTCTTTATAGTGTATATTTACTTTTAATATTATTTCTGTTACTATATACACTAATATTCCGTTCTGTTTACTCTTATCTGACATCATTATCTTATTTATCATTATATCATATTATGCTCATTATTATTAATTACCAATTATTATTTATTGTATCACTGTATCTATCAATATTGTAGTTGTTGAACTATAATAGTTATACTGAAAGTTCTTAATAAAAAAAAAAAAAAATTGTATTTTCAATAACGTGAATTTGGAATTTCTGTTGGAAATCTGTTATTATTAATTCAGATTAAAAATGTAGATACCTAATTTTGGTACCAATTTATACTGATATTGACTATTTATATAAATATCTCACAAATGGTTTATACTCAGTGTTGAATCCAGACAATTTCTCTAGGGGGGGGGGGGGGGTCTCTTTTTTCATTGGTGATACATTTTAGTATTATAAATCATACCTATTGATATAAAATTACAATTTAAACATTTCAAATTTAGATACTACTACAAAACTAATTAGAAACAAATAATTTGTTTTTTAATTTTTAAATCAATCTAAGGTTTATCTATGGTTGTCACATATTATAAATTGTAATATTAATCTTTTATTTTTATTTTTAAATAATTCTTATGCGACGAGTTTTTTTTTTTTTGCATATACTCGTAAATCAATTATTTCTTCAATTAACTCCTGAGGTAGGTCTTCTTCGCCTTCAATACTTATTTTCATAAAATATTTCAATGTGACTTTTTATTATTATTATTAAATTATATATATATATAATATATATATATTATAAATTACAAGTCCCATCCGACTTCAAAGTTTTGATATAATTCGATTCATTTCACTAAATGATTGTTCAACTGTAGCAGTGGCATAAACCTAACCTTGGTATGTATAAAACTGATTCTGCTAATTTTCTTAAATGTTGATAACCCATATTAACTTCAAAAAGTTCAGATATGGGGTTTCCACCTATTTCTTTTTTATTCAAAGCTACAAATTTAAAAGACTTGAAATCTAATATTATGCAGTCTTTATCATATTCAGATATCGATCTGATATAGATCACAATTATTGTTCAATCAATTTTTCTGATGCATTTGATAACGTACTATAATTTTCAAATATTGAACACTCTTCTATGAGGCTCAACTGCAATATCATTAAATTGACGATCCATCTCTTTTATTATTTGTTCTATAAAACCTTTATGTATTTTTAATACCATCACCTTTTTTAAATTAATTAAGTCTATTTGAAATTTTGGTAGCATTTTTAATTATAGTTATACTATAGAAATTTTGTTTTAAACTTTCTGTAATTTGATTTAAATGATCTTTCGTACTTTTAATTAACTTAAATTAGAAACGGCACTTAGTATGTCGTCTAATTCACTCAACGATATAATACAACTTTCTTCGTGGAGACTTAAAAAAATCCCACCTGATAATGAGGCTAAATTGGTTCCATCTTGATGTATATGTTCACAAGTTGTAGCAATAGCAATATACGACTTTTTGATCGCATGGACGATTTTGTAGTGGTCTAACCAACGGATTTCTATAGTCTCTGGTACTTTTAAAACAGGATCACTAATTATAGCTTGCACTCTGTGAAGTATTTCCTCACGTTTGAGTGATTGGTGAAATAATTTATAAATATATTTTAAGACATAAAACACGTGTTTAATTTTTGGAAATTTATTACGCATACTAGTTAGTGTAAGTGATAATATATGTACTCGAAAATGTATATAAGGAACTTCCATTCCAGCTTTTTCACTAATAAGTCTGCGAACACAACTTTTATTTCCCGACATGTTTGTAGCCCTACCAAAGCCACATGCAATAATATTTTGGTAAGATAGATTGTGTTTTGATAATTCAGAACTTATTTCCTTTACAATTGTATCGGCTTTAGTATCAGATAAATCTCTAATACCAAGATATTGTTCAACTGGTTGATTATTTTTAACAAAACGAATACATATAGATAATTCAGATTTATTATTAACATTAATTGTGCTTTCATAGGCCATTAAAAAAAATTATTTTCCAATACCTTATTATTTAATTTCTTACATAATATTTCTGATGCACAACATAAAAGCTTACTAGCTGTAGATTTGCTAATAAATGTAGATCCATCACTATTTGTGACGGTCCAATTTTTAAATGATGCACTATTTTTCATAATTAAACGCTTAACTAAAGGTTCATATTTGGTTATGTTCTTTAACCGAAAAATAAATTGAGCGACATAAGAGAGAGAAATTTTATCTATGGATTTTCCATTCTTTGGAACTATTTGATTTAAAATTTGGCAATAAACAGGATTTTTTGAGAATACCAAAGTCAGTCTTTCTTGCTCTAGGTATTTAATGCGAACGTGTGATGCAGAATTGTTGTGTTTATTTAATTTACCGTCTTTTCCCAGTGCTTTTTTTAAATTATTAAATGGTGATTTAATGAAAACTCCTCCTGATGTGCTTGTCAATAATACGGAATCATTTACAGCATGTCTTTCACACAATTTGCAAAAAGCTCCATTACGTTGAACATCAAAATGAAGCCACGGAAAATCAATTTCCCATTTCTTACTATAAAATATTTTTCCTTTAACATTTGTTGTAGAGGTAGGTGTAGGCAATTCATCTAAATCCGTGTCAATCATTTCAAGATGAGAATCTTGGGGCTCTGGAGTTTTAGTTATTTTACTCTGTGATCAAAAACCTGTTATTTTTCTTTTGGACATTTTTGTTACGGAACAACATACAAGTACAAACAACTAGGGAGCACTGATTAAACTTATTATTTGAGTCTCCACATGGACAATAATAGGTAGGAACCTACCTACATAGTTTTAGATTATTTCGTAATCCAGCCGTCATCATAAATTGTAATTCGTGATTATTATTTTTCGTTATCTTTTAACTACTTTAATTTTGGGAAAGACAGTAGATAGTTCCTATACTGGCAATATGGTATAAAAACATTGATATAAATAAATTATATTTTATGAACGCCTTTAGGTGCGGTAATCATGACGAGTATTGTGCATTTAATAAATAGGTACATTCGTACATTTGTTGAAAGTTGTATTTGTCAGGTGGTGTGAAAGAAATGGCTCGATTTAAATGTACTGGAAATATTGAAACAAGTAATGTAATGTGAGTATTATAAGAATATTAAATTTACTACACGACACCGCATTAATAAATTGTTGATTCTTATGTAGAAAAATGAAAATATTGATAAAATAAAATAATATATAAAAATATACTATATTAAAAAAATTACTAATTAAGAATAGATGGTTGAAAATTTCTATACTATCAAACTAGACAATTTTAGTTAATATCATTATTATTAGGGACTGGATTTTAGTTTACTTAAAGCCATACAAAATATGCTCTAAAAATAGCCAAAAATGTCCTTAAAAAATGTATTCCACCTCAAAAAATTACCTTAAAAATGGCATTTATATTTATTTTTTATACAATTTGTTATTTTAATTTGGAATTTATTATTAAAATATATTTATTACTTTATTGAAAAAAACAAAACAATGGAAAAATTGACTTGATGCTGCTATGATATTGACAAGCATATGTTTTGGGGCAATATTATTCATTCTAAACATAGATACTAAAATGTATATTAATAAATACGCTAAATTTGGGTAGTTTATTGAACGAATATGCATTAAAACCCTCAAAAATGACCCAATAATGCTAAAAATGCTCTTAAAACATAAAAACACCGATATATGCAAAAAAAAATGTTTAGCTTTGAAACACCGGTACATGAAACGAATTTTATACTTGGAAAGCATTTTCTATGATCAATCAGAAAAAGATGCACTTTGTATTGAAATCCGGGAACTTATCATTATTTTCATATCAATAAACCATCATTCCGGCAGACAGTATACGACAAGCCTGTATACAGGGGGGGAATTTAGGGGTTCCAGCCCCCCTCCCCGACGTTTTAAAAGTAGTTATATATTAATAATATGTTATCGCAATATTGTCGGAAGACGGACTTAAAATATTTTAACACTACTTTTTGTTGAAGGCCCATTCTGGGATGAGGTATTTGCTAGTGTTCATTCCGACTTCAGTTAAATCTGTAGGGGCGCATAAGGAAAAAGGTGATGGCCAAAAGAAAAATAAAATATAAAAATAAATCGCAAGAGACGTCCGTATTATAATATTGAAATAAACATTTATTATTTTGACATAAACAAATACATAGTCGGGCAATGACTCGTGACCAACTGACTTAAAATAATATATAGTTAACGATCGTATATCGATCGATGGAGACAAAAATATCGGATGACCGTCGTCGGGTCGTTCCGTACACATATTTATTAATAATTAGCGTGCACGCGGTCCGAGTGATAAAAGCAACGACGGCTCAACAGTCGCGCAGCTGTATGGAAAAAATAACAAATAGATATGCATAAAATTAATATCACACAAATCCAAAAGTGGCTATGTGAAAATAATCTATTCATTAACTTACAAAAAAGATTAGATCCCAGGAGTTTAATAATACTGAAATAAAATAAATTCCCACTAGTGATCCGTTCGTTTATTTCTATATGCATATATTTTTTATTGTATGTTCACGCCTAAGTACTTAAAATTATCGGCTTTTTAAAGTTTAAAATTATCAACTAGGTTCAACTCCTATAGAATCTATATTTTGCGGTATTTTCGAAACGACTATGCACTTGATATTCCCTCATTTACACGCAATCCCATTCATTTATTTATGAGCTTGGAAATTGAGTTGATTACTTTCCTTTTGATTTCACCCATTACCACAATGTCATCTGCATACGCTAGCATAGCTTTATCATTGCTTATCTGGAGATAAGGATGGATCCTTCAGTCATCGTTTATGTCTCTTACTATTTTTTTCAAGAGCCAAGTTAAATAATGTGAGTGAAAGGGCATCTCTTTGTTTTAGGTCAGATTTAACTTCAAAAGGACCTCAGACGCCTTGCAAATAGCGCACTCTGCATAATGTTTTTTGCAGGTTATGCAAAAAAAGATAAAAATAATGTCCCTCGCTAAAAGAAAAAAATCACTGAACATGTGTTGTATCTAGGAACATTCAACATAATTTGTTATGCTAAATGTTTAAAGAAAAAAACAATTTATTCTAACAGATGATTCTCAGCTGTTAAACATTTTCTTTACTACCTACATAAAGGACTCAATCTAGAATTTAAGATTTTACAAATAAATAACTCAGTTTCCTCGCTTTCCTCATAATTTAAAATCACACTTAGTTTTACAGTAGTGGATTAAACAGTGCACTGTACTAATAAATAGCTTGAATTTATTTATTAAAAGGAAATGTAAAATTTCGTAAAGTATAAGTATATATACTATATTGAATATTTTTGAAGATTTTCCACCTAAGTTCAAGTTGATGAGTTCTTCAATATTAAATTCTGAATTCTGATGCCATTTTTTATTCTAGAATAATAATGTAAGTAAAATAAAACGTTCTTGTAACATTATGTATCTTAGTTGAGATTTCAGAATAAATATTTTCGGAAGAGCCCGCTCACATATAGTGAGAGTAAAAAGTATTCGTACACTCTGTATTTTTGAATAAATATACACTTTTCTTTATAATGTTTTATTTTTATCAATAAACCAACATTCACATAGTAATTGATATATTACTAAATGTATTACAAAATAAAATCATGACGACAGTAATACTCATAATAATAATACTCATAATCATAATAATAATAATAATAAATATTCGTACACCTAATAATTTTAACTAAATAAATATTTTTAAATCATTACATAATCCTGTTTAATATTTTGTAGGGTAGCCTTTGGACCTTAATATAGCCTTCAGTCTCCTAGGCATTGAATCAACCAAATGAGATGTTGTTTCTGCAGTTATTTTATTCCATTCCTTTTTTTAGAGTTTCTTTGTTTGAAATATTATGCTTTCGAATTTTTTTGTCCAAATGGTCCCACAAATTCTCAATAGGGTTAATGTCCGGAGATTGTGGTGGTGTAACAAGGTATTCTGTTACATTTTTAGACAATCAAAGCCTTGACTTTTTTGCAGTTTGCTTGGGATCATTATCCTGTGTAAACACAAAATCGTCCTTGATGCCCATTTTTTCAGCACTTGCTAAACCTAACCTAACCTAACTGTACGTTTGTCATGGTCCGAAAGTTTTTGTGGCCGACCCGGAGCAATTGAATTGGCTCCCCAATACAGGTAGTTAATGTTTTACCCTTACTAAGTACCTTTGAATTGGCTCCCAAGAATTTACTGTTGAATTGGATCCCTACCGTTTTTTTTCAAAAATGTATTGATTGCCAATATGTTAATAATTTAAAGTACGTATAATTCGTAATTCGTTACACAAAATCATATTAAAAAAGGCGGGTAAGTCGTGGATGTCGCTCTGCTGTACAGTAGGTTACAAGTGGGTTACTGTAATGGATGGAATTAAATTTGAATCCAATGATATTATATCGTTGTATACGAAAAACGATTCTGAGCGAAGACGGTTTATCTGTCTAGGATATATTATAGATTATGAAAAATAAAATTTTAGATTTAAAATAAAATTTTTTATGAATTTCAATAGCATAAAATAATTTGAACATTGCCGTAATTTTTACATATTTAGTCAAACTTCAAACTTTGAATGCTTTAAAAAAAAAAATTGTGACTACGCATTTATTTTATTTTTCAATTGATATTGTAAAAATATATTATGAGCCTTGTATTAAATTTTCAAATCTTAGTATTAAAAAGAAAAACTTTTATGAATTTCTATCTAAGATAATTTGAACATTGCCTTAATTTTTACGTATTTAGTCAAAATTTGAACTTTAAATGCTTATAAAAAAAAATTGTGACAATATATTTCTTTTATTTTTCAACTTCTATTGTAAAAATTTATAATGAGCCTTGTATTAAATTTTCAAATCTTAGATATAAAAGGAAAATTTTTTATGAATTTCTAGCATAAAATAATTTATGAATTTTCGTGATTTTTACATAATATGTTGTCAAAACTCAAACTTTGAATGCTTATAAAAAAAAATTGTGACCATTTATTTCTTTTATTTTTCAACTTCTATTGTAAAAATATGTTAGGAGCCTTGTATTACATTTTCAAATCTTAGAATTAAAAAGAAAAACTTTTATGAATTTCTATCTAAGATAATTTGAACATTGCCGTAATTTTTACGTATTTAGTCAAAATTTGAACTTTAAATACTTATAAAAAAAAATTGTGCCTACGAATTTTTAATATTTTTTAACTTCTATTGTTACAATGTGTTAGAAGCCTTGTATTAAATTTTCAAGCTTTTCTACCGAACAAATAAATTTTTATCGATATTTATAGAAAAAAAAACTAATAAAGTTGAAAAATTAAAATGTCAGTAAACAGCTCAAAACAAATCTAAATATTTTGAAAATCTTATCAAATATATAACACGCCTATATAAACATTCAGTCAAAATTTCAAGTATCTGTGGTAATTTGTTTTAGAGTTACACCAAAATAAGGAAATCGCTAAAAGTGAAAATCCAATGTTGTAAAAATTTAAATTTCAAATGCTCATAAAAATTTAATTTGAATTTCAGGTGGAATTTTTATTTGTGATAAAGATTGAAAAACTTGTAAGGAATCTTGTATGAAATAAAATAATTTGTGAATGTTCGTGATTTTTACGTATTTTGTCAAAATTCAAACTTTGAATCCTTGTAAAAAAAAAATGGTTACTATGAATTTATTTTATTTTTCAACTGCTATTGTTAAAATGTGTTAGAAGCCTTGTATTAAATTTTCAAGCTTTTCTACCGAACAAATACATTTTTATCGATATTTATAGAAAAAAAAAAAAACTAAAGAAATTGAAAAATTAAAATGTCAGTAAATAGCTCAAACCATATCTAAATATTTTGAAAATGTTATCAAATATAGAAAATTCCTATATAAACATTCAGTGAAAATTTCAAGTATCTGGTCATTTTTTTAGACTTTTAGAGTTACGCCAAAATAAGAAAATTACTAAATGTGAAATCCAGTGAAAATCCAATGTTGTAAAAATTTAAATTTCAAATGCTCATACAAATTTAATTTGAATTTCCGGTAGACTTTTTATTTGTGATAAAGATTGAGAAACTTGTAAGGAATTTTGTATTACATTTTCAAATCTTTGATTTAAAAAGAAAATTTTTTATGAATTTCTAGCTTAAAATAATTTGTGAATTTTCGTGATTTTTACATAATATGTTGTCAAACTTTTAATACTTAAAAAAAAAATTGTGACTATGTATTCCATTTATTTTCCAACTGTTATTGTAAAAATATGTTAGGAGCCTTGTATTAAATTTTCAAATCTTAGAATTAAAAAGAAAAACTTTTATGAATTTCTATCTAAGATAATTTGAACATAGCCGTAATTTTTACGTATTTAGTCAAAATTTGAACTTTAAATGCTTATAAAAAAAAATCGTGCATACGTATTTTTAATATTTTTTAACTGCTATTGTTACAATGTGTTTGAAGCCTTGTATTAAATTTTCAAGCTTTTCTACGAACAAATAATTTTTTATCGATATTTATAGAAAAAAAAAACTAAAAAAGTTGAAAAATTAAAATGTCAGTCAACAGCTCAAAACAATTCCAAATATTTTGAAAATTTTATCAAATATATAAAACGCTTATATAAACATTCAGTGAAAATTTCAAGTATCTGCGGTCATTTGTTTTAGAGTTACACCAAAATAAGGAAATCGCTAAAAGTGAAAATCCAATGTTGTAAAAATTTAAATTTCAAATGCTCATAAAAATTTAATTTGAATTTCCGGTGGAATTTTTATTTGTGATAAAGATTGAAAAACTTGTAAGGAATCTTGTATTGAATTTTGAAATCTTAGATTTAAAAAGAAAATTTTTTATGAATTTCTAGCTTAAAATAATTTTTGAATTTTCGTGATTTTTACATATTTTGTCAAAATTCAAACATTGAATGCTTATAAAAAAAATTGTGACAATGAATTTCTTTTATTTTTCAACTGCTATTGTAACAATATGTTAAGAGCCTTGTATTAAATTTTCAAGCTTTTCTGCCTTACAAATAAATTTTTATATATTTTTGATATTAATTTAAAAAAAACTAATAATGATCGAAAATTTGAAATGCCTATGAATAGTTCAACTTAAGTCGAAATTTTTTGAAAATTGCATGGTGGATAGAATATACTTATATAAACATTAGGTGAAAATTTCATGTATCTATGGTCATTTGTTTTCAAGTTACATCAAAAACCAAAATCGATTTTGTCGAAAAATGAGTGTGCGTAAAATTTCCCGTTTTTCCCTTAATTTTTAGTTTGTTTTTCTCAATTATTTAGAAAAGTATTAAGAATTTTGTACTTTTGACCTCCCAAAGTACCAACAAGATTCACTTTCTGATCGAACGAGGTACTGAAGTCAAAAATCGA
This sequence comes from Diuraphis noxia, assembly GCF_037042655.1. NCBI lineage: Eukaryota > Metazoa > Arthropoda > Insecta > Hemiptera > Aphididae > Diuraphis > Diuraphis noxia. The sequence goes on from NW_028301711.1 coordinate 64,608,729, forward strand.
AGCATTTTTACTGCCCCAAAACGTGATGACAGACACAAAAGAAAAAAATTAATAAAAACACACATTATGGTAAAATCAATACATTCATCGCTCCGCTCAGAATCTAAAATTTAAAAAACAGAAAATATTTTACCGAAGTGCGTCATTATAAAATTTATGTATATTATATGAATTAAAAAATTAAAAATACAGACAGTATTTTAGCAATGTGCGTCATTATAAAATTTATACATAAAAATCAATAAGTTAAACAAAAATAATACAAAAACTTATAATAATTTTTGTATCAGATTGAGTACTATATAATATATATAAAAAGTTGAATATATTTGGATTTTACATCGTAAAAGTAAACGTCTATAATATGAGAATCCCTGGTTAAAAAAATTATATTTAACAATTTAAGGAGCGAATTTAAATATACATTTTCCAGGAGCCAATTCAAGGATCGAATTTATATTTACCCAAAATTGGGAGCCAATTGAATTGTAGCCGGCCGACCAGGCAGTCGCTTATTTTCGTGACTTTTATGCTCACTGAATCGATGTGTTACATTTTTACAGTGCTATTAGCTCTATTGACAATTTTTGATATTTGACGTAATGATTGGCACTGATCACTGATTTTTCAATCTCAAAATCAGTTCACGTTCAGTTTTATTTGTTTCACATTTTTTTTGACCCATCTCGTAATAGAATGATATTCCAACAATATTTCGAAGCAAACTGAATCGGATTTAAGGGTAATCATTAATAATTGGTATACGTTTATCTCATCGTTGTCTAATAATATTATTCTGAGTACCTAAATAGGCCTTTCCATCGCTAAAATTGAAGTGTACGAATATTTATTGCAGTTATATTTATTATTGTTATTATTATGATTATGAGTATTATTATTATGATTATTACTGTCGTCATGGTTTTTTTTTTTTTTTGTAATACATTTAGAAATACATATATCAATTACTATGTGAATGTTGGTTTATTGATTAAAATAAAATATTATAAAGAAAAGTGTACTATATTTATTCAAAAATACGGAGTGTACGAATAATTTTTACACTTGTAAGTAGCTTGTCACAGGTATTTTTGTGAGTTGTGTTATAGCTTTTTAGAAGTTTGAAAATTTTGTTTTCCAGTTATTTTCTGATAATATATGTAGCCATGCTGCAATTGCTTTAGTTGATGACACAACTATTATAACGTTGTATCAGAAACTCAGACCACTTACTAAGATATAAGGGGAAACGATATTGTCGGTGGGGGTCAAGGGATGATCACCAAAAAGTTACTCACACTAGGCACAACATTTTTTCAACACTTTTGGTTGTTTTATTTGTCTTCCATTTTTTTTTTTACTATGTATTTTTTAATACTATAAAATATATTATCAATAATGTTCTGTTATGACTAATATGGACCCCACACAAAAAACCGCAGAGATTGTAACCTGTATGCACGCCTATGTTATGTACCTATACATGATAATGTGGATTTAAATCAAAATAATGTTTTATGTACGACGTTCATGCTAAATCCTCGTAAAATTAGTTTAAAACATGGTGTGTGTCAGATGTTGTATCTGACGCTCAATGTTGATATGTTAACATTAATCCGACGACTTGCGGCTGTTAATAACATGTAGCCATGTAGGTTATGGGTGAAATAAGTAACAAGTATTATAGTTTACGAAATGTACATAATTATAGAATATTTAAGCTTTTATGATAAATAACAATGATTATACGATTTTATTATATTAATATTTACATTACACACACTATGTCACCTGTCACCATATGGCTACCTACGTATACTTGGGCAATTGATTTGAACGATTGCGCGCGCAACTTCCGTTACACTATTTCGTGTAGACATCAAATTTATCAATTCACCCTAGACCCACTTTTTTAACTTATTCTTTCTTTTTCTTTTTTCTTTTTTTTTTTTGGGGGGGGGGGCGTAAAGTTGTTAACATTTCAAAACTGTAAATATTTAGATAAAAAAATGTGTTATAATTTTAAATGGAATAACCATATTAAACTTGTAACAAATAAATTTAAAAAACATAAAGTATGCATTTAAAAATTTAATAGATATTATGGTATTTCTTTATGAGGATGAGTTACCTACGAAAAAATAAACAAAAACTAAAACAACTATTGATCTATTAAAAAAAATTAACAAAATTCTTATGATTTTCTAAAGAAACGCTTAAGACAACACAAAAAATACTTATACAATAATATAAATGTTCAATCATTCAAAAAATTATTTTTTAAAGCTTCGGTACTTAACATGATATAAAATTATCTTACTTTTAAAAATTATAATGGACATAATACTAGACAAATTTCTTCTATTAACGTACCAACTATATGTACATAATACGCATATTTACATATTTGTCCAACAATTTACAATATATTGTAAATTAAATATACAACTCTTTTAAATATTTTTAAACAAAATTACACTTAGTCTTCTACTAGCTAGGTAGTACAAAATATAGAAATACACATACATACTTATAACAAATATATAGGATAATTGTATCGCTTACATTATTTTAGTTATCATTCATTATTGATAGTTTTAGTTTTATTGAAATATTTTATTATCTAACCACACGATTTTTTTTTACATTGGTAATAAATAATAATACATTATAATAATTATTATGATATTAGGTACCTATACAAAAAAAATATATATATATTTTTTTATATTGATATTTTAGTTATGTGGGAAATTTGTAATGTCATAATTTGTAATTATTCAATTTATATTTATTTATTCTTTAGACTATGAACTCTTGGATTCATGAATATGTTCAGTGGCCCAACCAATGAGCCCACATTATTTTCTTGATGAATAAATAAAAATATATAAAATATAAAAAATAAGCAGTAAATCTAAGATAATAAATGTGATGGACAAATTAATTTTATCTTTTTACACAGTTCAGCAAAATCTGTTAACTGCTAAAATAAATGTTTGTGATATGAATAAAACAATATTTGAGTAGGTATGTACTATTGGTACCGCATTATAACTATTAAGAATCGCCTTTATTTGGCCATTTGACATTCATATTCTTCATAATTATTAATCGCTCCGAGCTTCTTTATATTTTCTATAAATGTTTCTTTTTTAGTGTGTTTATAGACATTCAAAATAGAATCCTTTAACTTATTTACTGCTTTCAATTTAGCATTATTTCTACTACGGCCGATACCTATAAATAATTTAGAGTTTATACTTAAAGCAACCCTAAACTTTTCAGAGTTTCTACGATTATATTTATCACAACAAACGGGAGACCATATACTATTTCTTAGATTGTAAGTTGCCATAAAACTGTGCAGTGGTGATGTATTATTCTCATCGGGGTGACTTTGAAGAAGTTGAGAAATGTCTGGTTCTTCACTTCTCTTAAAAGGTGTCGAGTTAGAACAGCAATCTAAAAAATAATTTAAAAATAAAAAACAATGTGTAGGTGTTATTTATATCAACTTAGGCATGAATTATAAATTTGGTTATCGAAACCCGAAATTAATATTTTAAGCATATACCTAATATTAGGTTCCATAACAATTGGTACAAAATTGTATCACTAAAATATTTTTTTCTGAATAATTTAACATACATTATTGTATTGAATTTTTATGTTTTATTATAATTCAATACATTTGTAGATATCTATTACCAAGGTAAAACAAAAGTTTTTACTTTCAATGCCTTGTTCTAGGTTATTCACCATAGGAGAGATATTTTATCAATTTTTTCAATTATTAAAATAAAGTTTTAGCAAAATCCTAACATTTCAAAGTGATTTTTACAAAAGATTTTTCGTACTGCAGATTTGCTGTATAAAATTTATATACATATAAATGCATATTGTTATAGTCCAACATTTAAAATGGTTTGTCAATGGCATAAAAAAAAAAAACTATTTACGCTGGTACAAGTATATAAAATAACAATATTGTTATAAAATGACTACATTTCTTGGATACATTTTAAAATTAATTTACAAAGTTAGTAACATAAAGGAAAGCCAAACTAATAATGTAAAGTAGATAGGTATAGTAGCAGGTATACCTGATGGCTTAGTATCTGCATAATGAGATGAATTACTTTGGTCATTCGATGGTGTATTTCCCAATATAGTTTCTGTTTCATTTTGATCACTTATTTCAAAAAAATTGTTGATAGAACTCATATAAAACTTCTTTATAGCATCGAATTTAGCTTCATTTAGCGTACGACCACAACCTTTAAATCGATAATCACCTATGTTCAATGTGATCTTAAAACTTTCATTGTTAGGTAAACTATTTTCAACGTTAGACCAATTGCTTAAAAACTTATATGCTCTTTCAAATTCACACTGTATATGGTATTTATCATTTTTTAAATGTTTATCAATGTGATTTAGAGTTTCGGATGATGACAACGTCAATGATGAATTCTTGGAACAGTCTAAAATAAAGAACAGATAACATCGATAAAAATATATTAGCATACGTTATTCAAATAATTTAATTCTATAAATGTTTAATGTCTATAACTTGCCTAAAAATAATAATAATTTAAATACCGAACAGTTAATAATGTGTATCACGTGGTTTCTCAACTTCACATAGTTACCTACTCTACATTGTGAATAATATTACTCAATTTGGATGAAATATATTAGATAGGTATTCTACCTAGGTTATTTCTTAAATTAGATTATTATTATGATTTTTTTTTTTTTTGATTCTGAACTAGGCGAGTTGTGAGTACCTATGCTATCGAACTTAGATATTATTTTTCTTACATTTCTGAGTAGTATTGATAATTTATATTTTAAATGTTTCGATCTTTGTCAAAGTTTTATTAGATCATAATAATTAGAGATGTTATAAGGTCAAACTGAACCCAAACCGAATTCTTCTTATATTTTATCAAACTCGAATCGAACATTAAAAAAATCAAAATTGGATATTATTTAATTTAATATTTATTAATAAAATTATTAATAATAATTGATTATTGTTTATTTATCATTTAGCCATGATACCATAGAATTATTGACTAAAGATTTTAGATTATTGATAACCTTATAAAATATAATTATTAATTAGGTATTTAAATTTTTAAAATAAATATAATATAAAATATATAATGATGAAACATAACTAATTAAATAATTACGGAACTTAATTTTGTAAATAATAAATATTAAATTTAATCATAATTTAGGATTAGGAATAGATGATGCATTTAGAAATATTAAAATGTTGTTTTAGTAATAATAATAGATAATTTAATAAATTTAATTGTGAAAACGATAGTTCAGATAGGTAGTAGATTGTGATATATATATATAAAAAAAATAATATGATATAGTTACCATTATAAAAGTTAGGTTAGGTAATAATAATTAAAACAAACTATTAATAAAATAATAACTGTTATATTATATTATGCTATACCTGATGTAGGAGCATTGAATGTACAGCATATTGAACATATGACTCCACAATAAGGTAGTTTTGGTGGTTCATAATTTTTCATCATCATTTCTGAATAATGTAATCCTTTATTTATAATGGACATTTGCGTAGAAAGGATGTCATAGTATTTCCTTACTGCATCAATTTTAGCAGTAGCAACTGAAGACCCAAAACCTTCAATTGTATGTAAATTTATGTGTAAATTTATACTTATACATTTTTTTAAATAGATTGAAGGAGACCATGATACTCGTGGATAAATTTCACTAAATTCTTTGAGTATGTCAAAATCTTCCTGTAGATCGATTCTACCAAAATGGGTCCCATTCATTTCAAAACGTTCAATTTCTAAAAATAGATTTTTAATTTATAGTAAAATATTGGTAGGTAGTACAGTTTGTTCTAGAATAGTCGAATAGAAATACTAAATTATTTATGTTATATAATTATTAAGATTTATGAGTTTAAGAATATGTGTTGATTCAATTTGGTTAGGATCAAATATATGAATTTTATGGGATCCTAACCCATAAAATAGCATATAGTATAAACATCTCAATATTATTAAGATTAAGATTCTGAGGTCAAGACTCGGACGCGGTGCCGGTAGTTCCCAGATCCTCACCCTTTACGAATGTGTTTCTCAATCAACCATAATCCCCCCTCCCTATAAAAAATTTAATAAAAAATAGGTAGTTATTAAAATAATAAATTTTAAAACAAAAAAATGTATCTATAAACTATTAACAATTACCTATATATTTTTTAATGGATAGTAGAGGAAAATTTACCAAACCAGAGCGCTTTAGACCCAGCTTTGGAATGTTTTTATATTATGAAGATATTTATAAAATTATACATTTATTACGTAATAACTACTTATCAATCAATAAACTATAATATGTTTTAAAACTTATAAATTTTAAATTTTAATAAATAGTTAATATTGTTATCAATTTTTTGTTTATAATGTTGTCTATATGTATGATCTATTATGTTCTAAATTATAACAATTATTGTATTTTTGTCTGAAAAAAATTTAGCATTTCGTATTAAAACCGATTGAATATTTTTCAAGGTATATACATGAGCTGTTCGGCGTAACTGATATTTGTTTGTATAATATACGTATTAGTGTATTACTAAAATACTAAATATTTTGGGGGTGGTGCGTATAAATAAATAAATAAAATAAAATAAATCTTTTCATAATGATGTAGGTATATTGTAAATAGATTATACCTATTTTTGTATCAATGTGACATTCTGTGTTACTTGCGTTTTTTGTAATAGGATAGCATAAAAGTATAATAAAATATGCCACACCCAATTATAAAAACATTTGTTAAAGCTAAGCAAGGCCTACTGTTTGCAGGATTTATTGATTTTTTAGAATTGTTCTAAAGTTCTAATAATATAAAATATAACTTGCTTAAGTTGATTTATTTTAATTTTATCATGTGTACTGGTCTAGTTTGTGGGGAGGGGGCAGAGCATTAAATTCATTGAAATTATTGCCAAATCGATAAATACGGCCATTTATTTTTAGTTTTTCGAAAGTATAAACTGTTTGCAAAATAAAATAAATAAAATGCACTTACCGAATTCACCACAATACGCTATACACTTTGATTATTCGTTGAAATGATAATAAAAATTAAAAAGCAATTTGTCGACAAGGGTAGCTGCGTACAAGGTCTTCCATAATATAGAGAATGGGGTTGAGCGTTGTCCACCCCACCAGTTACAGTACAGTTTATTAATCGATAAGCGTTTGACGTAGTTCAGCAATTTGTCGTTACACAGCACTGTCGGTTTACGATATCACTTACATTATTTCTAACAAATCAATACTTGTTATAGTATAACTTTTTTTTAAAAACATTTATTGGAAAAATATGCAGTCTGTAAACATAATTACAATAAGTATTTGGAAGAAAAATATATATTGACAGTGAATTGCTTGAGAGGAGTAGTTATCCAGCAGCACGGCTTTAGATAGAATGGTTGCACATCGGTCTATAGGTACTACGCAACGTTAGACTGCGGTGTACATAATAATATACATATCTTCTTCTTAATATATATACACACACATATATATAATTAATTAATTTCTGTCTGTCTGTTTGTTCTTTATGCATTCTTAAATGGCTGGACTGATTGCGACGAAATTTGGTAAAAAGATAAATTAGATTCATGGGCAGAAGATAGGCTAAGTTAAAAAGTGACACGCCCAATTTGAATGTCACTTTTAACTTTTAATTTTTTGTTATCAATAAGGAATTGTTTATAATGTGTTGTTGATACAGATATGATGAAATGTGTAATACTATCTAATTAGAAAATCCGCGATTCTGGGCCAGAATTTCTTACTTATGAATTATAAGTTATGACTCAAATTGGCTCTATCCACCTCTCGAATCTCCCAATAAGCATCCTTAGTAGTAGTATAACTTAAATCAAGAATCAAATATTTTTGACTTTAATTTCTCACACTTAAGACTTGACAGTTAATTTAAAAAATATTTAAAGAATAATGATAAATAAAAACTAATGCTTCAAGAAATGAAATGAGATGTTCATACATCGTTCTTACGAGTAGTTAAGACTTAAAATTTAATAAAGCTATTAAAATGAAAAATTTAAATACAAACATTTTAAAATGGTTAGAAAATGGTAGGAATAAATCCTTAAAATATCATGGAAGAATTTGGTTTTCCAAGTAAACTCATATCCTTAACAAAAATATATATAAATGACACAAAGTACCATGTGATAGGGTGACATTCATTTAGGTAGGTAACCTTTTTTTACTCAGTTTGCCTATATCATTTACAGATTATTAATTAATACATTGGTATTTATACAGTTACTATCGTAAATCGTTATTAATTTGATTTAAAAATGTTTAAAAATATTATTTTGAAGACGTGCTATATTTCCTAAACCGATCAATTAGTTGAAGGCAATAATCTTGTCGATTATCAGTTAAATATTAGTCCATCATCACCAGTTTTACATATTCATTTTCGTTTCGTTAGCTGTTACCATAAAAGAACACATTTATATAAAAAAATGGTCTTTATGAGCGTTATTAGTGAAAAGGGCAACACAATTTAAATTTATGCTGATTTTAAAAATCATTGAATTCATTAATATTCACTAGAATGTAATGTTATAAATCGATTAATTATAGTCATCGGAGGTGATTCCAGTACAAGACTGCCTCTTCTTATAATAGGAGGCAATTTAATTCAAGTGAATTATATTTTTGAAATCAGGGGCTATAGGATTAAACTTTAAAAATAAATTAGGAGGCAATTCGATGGTCAGACGGGAGGAAATTTATGAACTGTCGACCAAAAATTATCTGAGGAAATTGAAGTGATAACAAGTTTAAAACAAGGGAATGTACCCTCGACGCTATTATTTAATAGAGCATTAGAAAAAATAATACAGTTTTCTAAGGAATAAGTAGAGAACCGATGTAGGTGCCACACAAATGTATGTACTGGTATTTACTGACGATTTAAACCTGGTTGGAGACAGTATGGAAACACTAGTGAAGAATACAAACCAACTCGTTGAAGGGGAAAATTCAGTGGGTTTGAAAATTCAAGAGAAAAAGACAGTGATGGAACGAGTCCCCATTGAGTAGGAAAAGTGGTAATTAATTGTTATTTCTTTGAGAAGGTTAAAAAGTTCAAAAACCAAGGATCAGCTATCTATATTATAAGAATAAATCGTGATCTTGAATCCGTAGGCATCCGTTTCTTTCTAACACATAAAGTTTATATAGATCTCTCTGTCGCTCTTCTAAACAGCTGATTAAATTCATTTTCATTTTCCGTTTTGTGAGCAGCTGCAACTGTTTAATTGTTTATTTATTTATTCTCATTTTGAAATATAATGCATGCAATTCAACATCTACGTACATGAGATTTATCTGATAAACATTTTTAATAAATCATGGCAAATCTGTACATATAGCATATTCTGATGATATTATAATAATAGCAAGAAGTTAAAATGTCATGAGAAAATCCTATTATAATATTGAAAGCAAGGAATTAAAAATTAGCACAGAGAAAACTAAATACATGAAACTATCTGCTGTATAAGCACGGCGAAGAGTACAAAACATTACAATCATGGAGAATAACGAGTAACTTTGAAACTGTTAAGAGTTTCGTGTATCTTTGTTCTGCGCTCAATAATAGTAATAATATGTCCGAAGAATTATGGCTAGCAATCACGCATACTTTGCCAATATACCACTCCTTAAATAAAATCTGTTATCGAAAGCCACAAAGATAAAGTTATATAAAACTCTTATAGTGCCGGCTTAACTGTTTATTTTGAGTTGGTTAAATTTTATCGAAGGTAAATGGGCGATTGTAAACTCTCTCGATGGTAAACTCTCCCGGGTCTACTCCAGTACTACCTGATGGAAACGTGTAAGCTCTCTCGGGTTTATTCCTGTACTACCTGCCGGAAACATGGAAACTCTCGCGGGTTTATTCTTGTACTACCTGACGAAAACATGTTAACTCTCCCGGGTCTAGTAAAAATTATTAAATAAATTTAATATACATTTAAGTTGCGTTTAAAAATAGTCAATCATATATAATAACAATAATAATAACAATATAAATTAATGTTTTTAGCTGTTATGATCTATATTATATTTAAATTACAATAAAAAAAATTTCAAAAAATCTAATATACATTTAAGTTTCTTTTAAAAATAGTCAATAATAATAATATAAGTAACAAACACAAAATATACGTAAAAATGTCAAAATTATTGTTTTTGATAATTAGTACACACAGCCAACTCGTAGTGTAGCAATAATATTTAAAACAACTCGGGAGAGTTTGAATACTTCCTACAGGTAACCATAAACTTAACCCAGGAGAGTTTACATATTTACTTTAGGTAAACATAATTTTGACCTTGGAGAGTTTACACATTTATTTCAGATAAACATAATATTAACCCGGCAGAGTTTACTACCACCCAGGTAAATATTCCCGGCAGGATTAAATACCCCTATCAAAATTTTACCCCGATAAAATTTCACTAGTGAATATTTACCTCCCAGTAAACAGTTACTAGATTAAATTCATATATTTACTTTGTTTTTATATAAATTAATCTTTTACGTTAACTTAAATAGGAATAAGTTCCATTATCCCTGCCCCCTAATTAGCTTTTATCTGTAAAAAAAGCTATCGTTTGTGCGTCGAATTTACTCCGCTGAATTTTTTACATATTGATTCCATCGAGTGCCGAATATCAGTCTCCTGAATTTTTATCAATTATTTATTTTAATAATAATATAGCACAGCTATATTTATTCCAGTAGGAATCACGTATTATTGCATCGGCTTTATTATATCTTAATTCTTAGTCAATATAATCTAATCAAGTCTTATTGAAAAATACATATATTATTATGTATCTATAGTGGTTTATCAAAAATAAAAATATGTGTAAGTCTTATTGATCATAATTCATGATCATTGATTCTAAATATTGTTCAGAATGTCATGTGTTCAAATAATCAACATTTAGTGATAGGTAGTTGTTGTCTTGTGCGCGTCTTGTGGGCGCATGTAAATTCCACCCAAAATTAACTACCTACAGGTAAAAAAAGATGCATGTAAATTCCGTCCAAAAAAATACAGATAAAAAAAGGTACATGTAAATTCTGCCGGAAAAATAAAACTAAAATAGTAAAAATGGTAATATTTATAACAATAAAAAAAAGAGTCAAAATATAATTATAATCAATAATTACAACAGTCAACATGTCTGATAAGACATGACATGATTGATGATTGTCGTCTGATACTATTGTTCAGTTTACGTAATATTGGAACTTCCAAAGTTCCAAATGCTCGTATAACACGCCGCGTAGCGAACAGTACGGTCGCTTCAACGTATCGTAAAGTCACGGAACGCTTAGTTTAAAAATATTTATTTTCCGGACGGAATTTACAAATCCATTTTCGTATCTGTAAACTTTTTTGGGTGGAATTTACATGTAACTTTTTTGCTTGGATATTTTCCCGGGTGGAATTTACCATAGATCTTATTTTTACCTGTTCATTCGGGCAAAATTTACAATCATCCCGCCTTGTGTTACACCGTATAAAAATGAGTTTTGAAATTGTTATTATTGAACGGTTGGCGGAATCAATACAAATAAATGTCTAGTAGGATTGATAATAAAACAGCGGAGTGAATAAAACCCCTCTAATTATACTCGTATTATTTAAGCACCCAGCACACACGTCTATACCTAATACCTACTCATAAAAAATTATCGAATTGGACCCAACAAGTCTATTCAAATTTTGACATCCGTTACAAAAACCAGGTGTACTGATTTAGTTTATTTTAAATTTAAATAATATATTTCAAACAATTTTCAAATCTTTAACAGATTAATTGATTTCAAACGGAAAATTCTACTAAATTGAAAATAAAATTATAAAATAAATATATATTAATATACTCGATAAAAGTTACAACAATCTGGATGTGTTCGGAGTTGCAGCCGAAAATTCCGAAAATGAAATCACTCAATTTCAAATGGCCCGTTATGATAGCAGTAATAAAGTAATGTGGCGTATTTTTTCATTCGCTATACATGAAAAATACTATACTGTTGTTTACCTGGCCGTACATTTGGATAACGATCAAAAAGTGTATTTTACAGCGAAGAACTTATTACAACGAGTCAATGATTCATCTTCAAAAACATTGACCAGTTTCTTTGAAATGTGCTAGAATGATGATTTGCCCGAACATTATCCTTTACTTCGAAATGCAATGATATTATACCTGGATGCATTAATACGTACGTATACAGTTCATCTTAGCCAAGATAAGTATTTTTATTTACGTTTAATGTTAGTCAATTTTATGGCCCAACATAATTCTAACATCTGAGAACCGTTAGTGCTATATTGTGTGGTGCATACAGAAAAGCCAATCAGGAAAGTATGTCATTCATTGAGATCACACTCTTGATGACACTGTGATTTCTTTATAAATGCTAACAAACACGAACATTTGTTTTCCATAATTTTGTCTACATGTTTCTGTGTCATCATCACCGATTGATTTATAGAACAAATATAAACATCAACAATGGTCGAAGATACGTCTTAGAACACCAAATTTAGAAAAATGTTTCAGACATCACATACATCTGACGGAACCCTTGAGATAGTCCACTTTAGGAAACGCTGCTATACAGCATACGTAATTATGATATAGACATCCATTAAGGAATTATTTTTGGAAAATAAGGGGTTGTAATAGTGTAATAGTGGCGCCAACTGCCCAGCAAAATCATAAAAGCTGAAGTTACTAAATGACAAGACGTATGCACTTGAAATTAGGAATTGTGATCCTTCTAGGTGTGCAAGGAAATTGCTAATTTTAATTACGTCGCATTCACTCTATTTAGAGTACTAGAAAATCATCGTGATATTTAGAGTCCAGCTTATGAACGTTGGAGCCCCGGCTTAATTTTCGATGGAATTCTTAATTTTAATAAATATAAATTCAATTTTTTTGCTTTACTGGTGTTTTATACCCATTTAATTATTTTTTTAGTTTATAAATAAATCATACAATAATTCTATAAGTAGATAATTATTTAATGTTGATTGATATAAATTAAACGTATATGACCGTATTACTGTTTTTCTTATGAAAAATTAAATAAATATTAGTGAACAAGTGTTGGTACAAATATTAATTTAAAAAAATGATTACTGATATTGAGTGATATACATCATATACATAATACACAAAGTCAAAGTGGTGATGCAAATTTCAATTATAGTCAATAAACAAAATAACTTGATTTAGAATTTAAGACAATGGTTTTTTTTAGCATCGATTTTTTGGATTTTAGCTAAACTTCTAAATACATCTGAAAAATCAAGTGTATCAATTATAATTATTTAAATTTTTATCAATGTTACCAAAAAATATTGATAATGATATCAGCCTATTCTTGTCTAAATGAATATACCACGGTTGTTAATACACAGATATCACACTACTTTCTTTTTTTAATAGCAAATAAATGGTAAGCAATAATTAGTTAAACAATACATTAATTATTAACAGTGTTGTGCAAAGATAACCAAAAAATTATCTAGATAAGATAACAGATAATCCATTGAATATTTATCTAGATAAGATAATAGATAATACTTTAAATATTTATCTATCTATCTATCTATATAATAGATAAAAGATAACCACATTTGTCTAGATAAAAAACAGATAATTGAAAAAACTTACACAATTTAAAACTTGCATTTGTAAAATGGAAATTTCTTTATAAATAAAATAATATAAAGTTTGTTCTCTTTTTTCTATTATTTGCACTTTTCTCTAATATTTTCTAAGTACATTTGCAAACAACACTTAGGCTAATAATATTTTATAAATATAGCTAAATCTTTAAAAACATACTGTCCATTTTTACTGATTAGAAATTACTGTCGTCTGTTTGCTATTCTCAGTAGTCAGTGGTTGGTTTTATTATTATTTATTACTATAGTCGTTTAGTCATATGATAATCTAAGTTTATAATAAAATATCGCTATTTATGAAACATTTGAACGTTTAGGCCAGTGACTTGTTGCTAATTGCTATACATAGTAAAAAGTCGCCAATAATACAATATGTTTCCAGAATAGACCTATTAACGAGCTACTAATTAGTTAATAGGTCTATGGTTTCCAGAAACCAACTATGTTTAATTGTGTTGATGTCCATATTAATATTTCTGTATTATTATTGATCACAAATACTATTAGCCATTAGGTACTTGGTATTTATACATTTATAATCAATAGTATTATATTATATTTATATGGGTATATTGCATAAATTCAAATTAATAAAATAAATACTACGGATTATTCGACGTGTAAATATTTACAATTATTATAACTTGAAAATGAAATCGAATAAAAATAGCAAAAAAAATTATCTAGATAATTTTTTTCAGATAACTATTTTATTTATCTAGATAAGATAAAAAGATAGTGTATATTTATTTTATCTTGATAAGATAAAAAGTTAATTTTTTTTATCTAGATAACTTATCTAGATAATGCACAACACTGATTATTAATGTACGGTTAAAAATGAGAAATGGAAAATTTTGAATTCCTCTCAATATTTTGTGGTGTATTACAAATTTTAAATAGCCCCTACCTTGATTGAGCTCTAGATACGCTACTGGTAAGACATCTTTTGAATGGATCTATAGATTAGACTATAGTATAAAGCTGAAGAGATAAAAAAGTTTGAACGTTCTAATCTCAGAAACTGCTGGTTCGAATTTAAAAATTATTTTTTTGTTGGGTTGTCCATTTATCAATAAAGACTATGGGCTATATATAATTTTTAAAGAATCTACACGTTAAGTCGGAATTTAAGAATGTATGAGAAATTTATGAATTTTCTATTTAAAAAGCCGTAAAATTATTGCCACGTATCGAAATGTCTATGTATCTCGAGTTCGAACCAGTTTCGAGTGCCCAAACTTTTTGCACATTTTTCACATTTTTTTCTTCTTTGTACTTATTACTTTTAAATGTATTTTAGTTGGTCTAGAATTGGTCGAATCTCTGAGAAGGTTTTAACGTATAATACGTTATAATACTTCACCACGTTATTAGCTTAATAATTTAATAATATTCGATCCAATAATTATCTATCTATATAAAAATGGATTTTTTTCTTTTTGTTTGTTCTTTATGCATTCCTAAAAGGGTGGATCGATTACGATGAAATTTGGTACATAGATATATAAAACCTGTGGACAGAAGACGGGCTAAGTTAAAACGTGATAGCCCCAACACCGAGTGGTGTCAAAATTAAAATTTTCGATTTGTGAAGTGACGAGTCGCATCTATAAGAACTAAAAACATTGAAGAATGTTGGAAATTCCAAGTAAATAATTATAAGATTATACAAGGTAAGATATATTCATATATTTATATTAAAGGTCAATAGACAATCGTTAAAAAATATGAGTAAAATTCTAAAAAAATTAATATGTTAATAAAATTAGTTATAATAATAAATTTGTAAAACTTGTCTAATGTAGTAAATAGTAATGGATCGTAAAATGAATTAAATTGCAACAAACAAAACTAGTTTTTATCTAATGTACGTAAAGTTTATTACTTCACAAAAGTAGATTTTTAATTACAAGTAACGGAGAAAGTACTAATATGTATCCATCAGGTATCCATTTTGTGAAATGGTATCCATATTGTGTGGTATTATTAATCTCGTGAAGTGGAAAAATTGATGTTCGTTCCGTAAAATATAGAGGTATATATTGTTGTCAATTTCACGTAATGTATAATAAAGTGATATGAATGTGACATAATAATATTATATTACACTTAGGTGGTTGCTGTCCTGTGGATAATATCAGATATGTCTTTTTTAAGTGTCAAAATAATGAATTTTCAGAATGACGATAATAAATGGGAAAAAGGTAAGTGCTCTGTTGTACAGTTGTAGGTTTCGAGTTTACCTCATCAATGAGTAATTGTATGATGCATATCATATTTAAATTCAATGATAAATAATGAACATTTTATTTCATATATTATCAAGAAATGTAATGAGAATTTTTAATTTTGACCAACCGAAAATATCAAATACTATACTTCGTCCGATACTATACCTTACCTGAACCATAATT